>NC_067160.1:45822239-46159188 GCF_903995435.1 Acomys russatus
CCTTGCATGTGGGGTCATTTGTCCTATTGTTCATTTATTCAGTCTGGTATTTGAACTAGTTCTTTATGTGTATTGATGAGCCCAAAATGCAGCAAAAATGGTTGCCTCTAAGATTCTTGATATTAAAAAACAAAACAAAACTTAAATTGTAGAAAGAGAACTTGGGTAGAACTCAGCTTCCTGTAGTTTGTTTGTTGAGATCTGAAGTGCCTAGTTTTCTTCTATTGCTATTATTTTAAATTTTATTCTTCCAGAAAGGCTAGAGATCTTTACAGGTTTCAAACAAATAAACACTACCTCATCTGCCAGTGAAAACAAGTCCAGTCTGAAAACTATAGAATAGATTTACTGCAGTAGTGTCCTGTACTGAGCTGGGACTGTCTATGGTGACTTTTGTGTATTTGGTGATTGTGAACACCAGTGTTGAAAGGGAGATTTCAGTTTGTACTTTGCTTTTTTTGTAACTATCTGAAAATGCACAAAAAGCTGATTCTCATCTTTGAGTGAAGGTGCCCACTTTGAAGTTACCATTAGACATAATACTTGCTTTGTTGTTTCTTCTTTATGTATTCCTTAATATTCCAAAATATTATATATTCCACTTTTTTTTAAAGAGATTTTTACTCTTAGGCACTCTGTTGGATTTGTCCTTTCCTCAGATCTAGTACTTATGTTGTGATGTAAAGAATATCCACACATCAGTACTTAAAAATCTTCCAATAAGATTTCTAGATAGAGATAGAGCTCACTGGTAAAGTGCTTCTGTAGCACGCACAAGATGCAGAGCTCAGTTCACAGTGGTAAAGAAGAAAGGAAGATTTATAGTAACGATCCTTCTGCTTATCTGTCATTTATTCTTCATTTCTGTTCTTTCTATGGCAAATGGAAGGTGATACTGATTGATAATTGTGAAGTATAACCTGTAGATTGCATTCAGTGGATATTAAGTGGGCTAATACATGCACATGCACATGCACACAAATGCACTGACACCTGCATATACACATCCACCTTCAAATCTTCACACACGTACACATACATACTGCACAATGTCTGGGCATACTGGCACATGGCTTTAATTCAAGCACTAAGGAGGCAGTGCAGGCAGATCTCTGAGTTTGAAGTCAGTCCATTCTACACAGTGAATTGTAGGCCAATCAGGGCTGCACAGTGATAACCTGTCTCAGAAAGCCACCCTCCCATAAAAACCCAATCAAAACACACACAAAAGCCCCAAAATAACTAATTAATGACCGCAAATGTCTATATAATCGCCATTAAGTAGTTGCTAGCACTGCAAAATTAAATATATTTAGATAGAAATTCCTAAATAATCTAGAATAGCTTTGGTTTTTTACTATATTAGTTTTATTACATGATTTGGAATTATTTTTAATTACTAGTTTTAAAATTATGTATTTTTGTATGTGTGTGTGTTTGTGCATGCATACAGATGTGTGCAGGTCAGAGGACAACTCTGGGCACTTTATTCTTGCCTCTATTTATTTCTGTATCTGTGAACTTCAAGCTAGCTGGCAAGTGAACTTCTGGATGCTTCTCTGGTCTCTGGCTCTGATCTTGATGTTGGAGGCCTAGGATTACAGATGTGAACCACTGCCATCCCACTTATTATGAGAGTTCTGGCTATTGAACTCAGGTCATCAGGCTTGCACAGAAAGTGCTTTTACCTCATGCACTGTCTTCCGCACCCTTCCTTAACTTTTGAGATTTGTCTTTGTGCTGTAGTTAGTTTTCTTTCCTATATAGTTTGACCCACTGTCAGAGCCAGGCATCCAAGGCTGTCTTCTTAACTGGGGAGTGTGCTTTGAGTTCTCTGCTAACTCTAACAGAGCCTCCATTTCCTCATATCTGTGTGCTTTATAATTAGAGATTTTGTGTGTGTATGTGTGTGTGTGTGTGTGTGTGTGTGTGTGTGTGAGAGAGAGAGAGAGAGAGAGAGAGAGAGAGAGAGAGAGAGAGAGAGAGAGAGAGAGAGAGAGAGAGACAGAGAGAGAGAGAGAGAGAGAGAGAGAGAAGGATCTTGGTAATATAATCATTGGTTCCTTATGATACCACTTAATGTAATAGCGATTAACAGGATAGAGCAGTTGTATTATTGTCATATCATAGATATGTATGGGCTTATATGCCATCAAGTATATATGAGCCTGATCACAGCAACCTGAAGAGGACACTTGGTAGCACCTAACTTTGTTGGTCAGTATTAAAATGGCCCAATGTTCCTGTATAAACAGAAATATACAGTTAAAACCTTTAAAGTTCTTTTCACTTTTGGACATATGTTCTAGGAAAACTCAGAATATATTTACAAGAAAAGCTTGGATGGTGTTCAGACTGTATGTCATGGTTTTTATGTCATTTATATTTTACATAGTTTATCAACATGTTTGTGACGATACTTAGCATAGTGTATAGAATGAAAACTATAATTTAAAAGCATAACATTGTAGAATTAGGAAGATAGTTAGATGTCAGTTGTTGTGGATGATTCTTTGATGACATGGAAAATATCTAGGACGTAATTGCTGTACAAGAGACAGATTTTTATATGTGGTTTTATTTCTATTTAAGAAAAATGTCTTGGATCATTGAACATTAAAATATTAACCATGAGTGGGCTGGGAGTGATGGCTCAGTGTTTATGAGTACTTGCTGCTCTTGTAGAGAACCTGGGTTTGGTTCTTAGCATAAACATGGAAGCTTACAACCATTTGTAACTCAAGTTCCAGGGGATCTCACACCTTCTTCTGGCCTCTGCAGGTACTACATGTACATGGAGCACTTACATATATGCAGGCAGAATATTCACACACATAAAATAAAAATAATTAATTAAAGTATTACAGTGGGCATAGGTAGGTAATTTCTCAAGCATTCGATTTTTCCCCCCTTTGGATGTCTTTAAGAAAGTAGCTTTTAAGCTGGATGCTTAAGTTGTGGTGCACACCTTTAATCCTAGCACTCAAGGAGGCAGAGGCTTGTGGATTGCTGTGAGTTCAAGGTCAGCCTGGTCAAGGCCAACCAAGACTACACAGGAAAACCTTGTCTCGGGAAAAAAAAAAAGAGATGGGGGGGGGGCAGGGGAGAACGAAAGAAGGTGGAAGGAGGGAGGGAGGAAGAAAGAAAGAAAGAAAGAGGAAAGAGAGGAAGCTCTTATGGAAGTTTACATCTTCCATCTTGATCTAAACACTCGTTTTACCATAGTTTACAAATTTTAAATTTATTAATCCCAGCACTCAGGAGGCAAAGGTAGGAGGATCTTTCTGAGTTCAAGGCCAGCCTGGTTTACAGAGCACATTCCAGGACAGCCAAGGTTACACAGAGAAACCCTGTCTCAAAATACCTAAAAAATGAAGGAAAGAAGAAAAGGAAAGGAAGGAAGGAAGGTAGGTTTTATTTTCAATGCATGTCACCATTCTAAGTACAGAATGTCAGGGGAGGGAAGCAGCACAATAAGGTGCTGTTTCCCCTTAAGTATGTACAGGGACTTGAGCCTGGGGATTAGACCCGGCTTTTACATTTTCCACCTTGCTAGCTCTAAGACCAGGAGTAAGTCCTGTCACTTCCTGAGCCTCAGTTTTGTATTTCCCACAATGGCATGGAGAATGGTAGTTTTTATTTATTGGCTCATGTCATATACAGTGCATGTTACATTTTTGGTACTCAATCTGATGTGGTCTTGCAAGATTTAAAGCTGCTGCCATTATAAAATGTGCTGTTAATGAAAAGCATCTTTTTGCTTGGGGTGGTGTGGGTGTTGCCCTCAACTTGTAGTAAAGTCTCATATTGATCTCAAGAAGCATTTTATTTCAGAAATGTTCAAAGTTCATCTGACTTTGTGAAATCATTGTAATAGTCACAGGCGGGGGTTCACATCTGCCCTATACACCACCATCATCTGCTACCAACCTAACTGACCTTTTAATTTTCTTAGAAGTTTATGTCTTGTTTGTGTAAAATGACGAGGAGCCTGTTCCCAATACGTGCCTCAAACCTGTTTTTTTATGGCCTCAGGATCTCTGTCAATAACTTGCTTTATGTTTTCACAAACTGAGCCCCTGGGGAGCTGTCGGCACTGTTCAGTGTGATCCAGCTGAATTCTTTCCCTTCCCCACTCAAACCCTTTGATTTGCCAGGTTTTTGTTCATCCAGCCTAAGGATGGTCTGAGATTACAAGTATGGCCTCTCTTGTGGTGAGAAGTGAGAATTGTTTTTAATTGAGCAGAAACATGTGGAAGGATCAGGAATATCTCAAGGGATTACAGAAAAATTCCAAATTTGTACTACTTACAGCTTGTGTTTAGAACAGGGTCTGCTGGGAATAAATGTTAGTTAGTGTGGCCTGTGACCTTAAAAACTGTTGACATGGACTTCAGCCAGAAACTAGCCACAGACCTCCTTTGTTAAACTCATTCACAGCCCCTTGAAAACTCTAGTCAGTGGAAGTTGCCAGCTCCAATCTAAGCACAGCTTTTTCTTTTTTTCTTTTTTTTTTTTTTTTCCCATGCTTTGGAAACAGAGGATGCCCCTTAACCAGCAAGCCTTCTTTAATAGGACTACATGGCCTAAACGCAATTGGAATTGACAACTTCCTGGCTTGGGTTTGCCAACTGGCAGTGCTGGGAGGCTAAGGGGACAACAGCATTGGGGCGCTGTGCACTTGTGTTTATGTGTGTGCAGAGGAGACTGAACTCCAGGGCAGGGTGATACCCCTTCACTCCAAAAGCAATACTTTGGCCCTAATTGAACGTGTCTTCCAAGTGTTCTGGCTGGGATAGACACATCAGAGTTATCTTGAGATATTTTCTTATTGAAGACAAGAAAGAAGGGGGGGGGAGGGGGAAGCAGGCTCTTTTCTTTTCTTATGAGATGATCTCATCTTGTCATTCTCCCTCAGAAATGCTTGAGCAAACCCTCTGGTGTTGGGTTGTTCCAGTATGCAGTGAGAACTGAAAGGAGACAATCATTTGGGGGTCAGTCCCCCATCCCACTCACTGTGCAGCTCTGTGACAAAGTTGAATGTCTGTCAAGCTAAAAGGGCAATTAGATATTTCTCTATATTCTCCCCTTACTTAGGAAACTGAGGAGCTAAGTAGGTTAAGCAATTTCTCTTGCTCCTGTCAAAGGGACAAGAATATGTCTTACATGCATATGAGACAAGAAACAAATACCTCTGGCTCTTCTCTGTGATTCACAAAACTGTATTATTTGAAATCCATTGCGTGAAACTTTGAGATGGGTAAATTGGGCTGAAAGAAGAAGCATGTCTTCAGCTGGTAGTTGACTTTAATACTGTTAGATGCTGATGGTGGACCAGGAGGCTGTCTTAGCTATCTGTTGGCATCTTGAGATATCTGGGTGTAAAGATGGCTAACATCTTCTCTCCTTATCAGTGTGTAAAAGTTTGGTTTTGGGGGTAGAATATTTATTTACAATTACGATGTTGAAATTGTTATTATTTTTAACAAAGTCTCCAGCAGACTTTATCACTTCAAAAAGCTGCTGAGGTTTGGCATGATTTCAGCCAGGCATGTGTAATGGGAAAACAGGAATGTCACATCAGCCTAGGAATATGGAAACTTTGTAGGGGGAAAAAAAAATGATAGAATTTTCTAGGAGAATTTACTTGCAGTGGAAAGAACCTGGAAGAGTACATGCCCCCAAATTAGATACTTCTTTAGTACCTATTGAGGAAATTTTGCTGATATAACTTACTTTCAGATACAGTATTTACCTCCCCTTACACTTATCCACAGATAGATGCTGCACACACACATGTATGTGTACAGTTTCCCTTACTCTGTACTATCAAGCAGTTAATGTTTTCCATAGACAGTAGATGACATGTGTTTAATTACCTGACATTCTAAAGAGAGTTTCTAGTTTTAGCCAAAACTAGATTCACATTCTGACTTATGTGTCAAATTATACTGTAACTCATAAATATAAGTGCTATGTGTCTGTTAAAGCTAAGTTCTGATTTATTAGCCATGTAGCACATCTTACCCCTTGCCTTGTCTCATCCTTGTTTCCCACATCTGTCAACTACTAACCTGCACCCCCTGTATACTCAGGTAATTAATTTTATTCCTTCTCAAGTCTCTGATGGGGTTGAACACCAGATAGTTTAGTTTTACAATTAAGCTTAGTTGTTTAGTGGTTAAGATGTTTTTAGGTCTTGATAGATGTTTTAAATTGATAATGATAGATATTGATTTACATTCAGATTTTTAGATGCACAAGATAGGAAAGATGTTTTCTTCAAGGCTGCCAAATACAAATAGCCAAACACTAAGAATGTAATATTTAGCCAGACATGGTGGCACATGCCTTTAATCCCAACACTTGGGAGGCAGAGGCAGATGGATCGCTGTGAGTTCGAAGCCAGCCTGGTCTACAAAGTGAGTACAGAACAGCCAAGGCTACACAGAGAAACCCTGCCTCGAAAAACAAAAAACAAAAAACAAACCAAAACGAAACAACAACAACAACAAAAAAAGAAGATGAAAGAAAGAATGAATGTAACATTCATGTAATTCCTTATTGTTTCATGGTTCTTCTTGCTGTAGGTAGTTTATTATGTATATGTGTGTGTGTGTGTGTGTAATAATATAAATGTATATGTAAAAAGCCAAAACAAAACAAAACCTAAAAAAAAATAATGAGAACTATTTTGTAAAGTCATTCATATATATGCAATCATGTTATATAAAAACCTAATTTAGGGTTTAGCAATATTTTTTTCTGCAGAGAACTTAATATTTTCTTCATGTGCTTTTCTCCTGTTCTTCCATCAAAGGGAATCATAAGAAAAGGTTTGATGTAATTTGCTTCCTCTACAACTCTTCCTGGTCATTCAAGTAAAGGAGTTATTTTTCTAGGCTAGATGAGGGGTACGGGAAGCGACATGGTGAGGTTGTTGAATCCTTGTTTTGTGCTGAGAGTAAATTAAATTGTCAGTAAAAATCATTGTATGGGTAGGTAGTTAAGAAAGCTTGATTTTTCTTCTTTCTTTTCTCTTCTGACAATGAAATGAGTACAGCCTCAGAGCAATAGCAGGCAGACATTATTGTAGACATCTCAGAACTCGTGTTGAGGTCCCCTTTTACCCAGATTTCACTGTAAGTGCTCATGTTCTTACACACATAGTCTTGTTTTCATGAGAAAACATTTATTGTAAAATTCTCACACTGGGGAGCTGCTGATTGATCCTGTTGGGTTTTATGGCCTCTGCATTTGGTATGTGTGTTCCATTCTTGGTGTTTTGTGTGAATTGCAAATTTTCTGAAGCCTTTCTTCTGTCTGCTACATAATGGAGGAGTAAGAATACGTTCTGGCTTAGGTGAAAGAGGGTGAAGAACTCTGGTGTGTGCAAGAAGGAAGATTACTTGTCAGATTTTATATTACTGAAGCATTCTCCACTAAGATTTTCAGGGTGAGGGCATGCCATCTTTTTCTCAAGATTTCCCTCCTGGTGCTACTTTATTTTCTAAACTTTTATTAATAGCTCTCTGCAGCTGAAGCAAATATTTGAGATTGTGCCTCTGCTCCAGCTGGGAGTGTCTTTCATACATCCAAGACAGATGCAAGCCTTTCATTAAAAGATAGTGGAAAGTTCGTCATCTCAGAAGAGTGGAACCAAAATCCTGAAGGAACTTTGAGCTACAAGTCCTATCAAAGCTAGCTTGAGATTTTTCCATGGGTGACCACACTTCTTTCTCAGTTTGTCACTCCCAGTTACTTTCAAATCTGCTTTTTCCCTTAGTTTTATTTATATATAGAAATTTTCTTTATTCGAAGTTAAATGTAAAAGTTAAGAAAGATAAATGCTTTAACATTTATTTGTAAAAACCCAGAATTCTGACCTTTGGATGAAAGTCAGGCCCTTATTTGTTACTTGCTCCTCTCACCCTCTCCCATATTGCTTGCTTGCTCAGTACTGACAAGGTAATTATTTGAAACTGAAGTTAGCTCTGAAAATGCCACAGAGCTTTTTTTTTTTTTTTTTTTTTTTTTTTTTTTTAACTGCTGAGGAAAAGCAGTGCTGACATCAGAGGACAGTTGGATTATGCCCTTCAGACTTTGTTCTTTTTTTAAAAAAAAAAAGTCTGGATCCTGGTGAAGACTGCATATTATGTCCTAGCTAAAAGCTCAGCCGGCAGTTTAGAACATGTGTGTATAAAAAGGCACACGTGCACATGCTATAGAAAGGGTTGTAGGCTCCATCCTCTCTGTAAGACTCCAGAATGTCCAGAAGAAGTCTTGCAGTAGTATTTACTTTGGTCAGTTTCAAGCTCTGTGTCAGTATTTTCTAGCCAAAGGTGAAAGTTGTCCCCAGATAAATATTGGGATGGTCTGCCAACCAAATCCCAGGCAACCCAGTGAATTACTCTCCTCGATAGTAGAAAGGTTCTGTTCAAATTGCTCTGAATGGCATTTGACTATAAAACAACGGCCTTAACAAAAGTTGCTGCTGTTCTTCAAATGGCTTCTTACCAGTGGCCAGTTCTTTTGGCACTTAAAAGATATAAGGCTTATTCCACTAGTACACTCAGGGAAAGCTTTTGGAGCATTGCACAGCCACTGAATGGTGAAAGGGGCAAGAAGAAAGTGCGTAAATGTGTTGAAAGTGCTTGGTATCGAAAATAAAACAACAACAACAAAAATCACTGCATGCATGTGCATGCGCGCGCACACACACACACACACACACACACACACACACACACACACACACACACACACACACATATATCCAGAAGCTGTTGATTCAGCAGTTTTCCTTTCTTTATGGATTTAGGGACAGATTTAAATTGTTTTTTGTTTGTTTGTTTTTATTCTCTTGTGCTGTGTTGAACAGAAAGGCAGTGTTTGATGTAATCTGGCCCAGATATCAGCAATGTACAGACTTGTGATGATTATTTATCTTCAGGTTTTTACTTTATAAAAGGAGAATCCAAAAACAGTTGTTTAGGGTTTTGTTGTATTTAAAGTCTGTTTTTGCTGTGTTAAATCTGTACAAAACAAATGTACATTAATTTAAATATGTCTTAAATTTAACTTCATTTTGGCTATTAATCTTACAATCCTCTTAACAAATACTGGTTATAAGTCCCTTGGTAGCTGTTACTATACTCAGGGTTTTGCATTCTGGATATTGGCTCTCTTGTTTCAATTTCTTATTCTTCTGGAAAGCTTTCTCAGCTAAGAGTGTTGAACTCATAGGCTCTTTTAAATGGTATTTGACAGGAATTTTTTTTTATATATAAATTTCTCAGAAGGTTATTTGTGGTTGTTGGTACCGATGGTTGAGAATACAAGTGACCAAACTTGAATAGCATTCCCCACATGGTGTTCTCTTCACTCACTTCTGAGGTGTAGGAATTGTGTGCTGTGAGACTATATTCAAGAGTATTGTTTTCAACATGTTTCATAAAGTGAGAGTTGCTTGTGATTTATGCTCATCTACCTCCTTTGAAGTGCTGCTGATGGCTGCAAAATCCTCTGGGAAGAATGGATTCTGAAATGTTCTTCTGTGGGTAGAGCATGTGAGCAAGGCCTTCTGAAGTTATATAATACCTTTTAAAGATCAAGGGTGCATATGAAAATGTTTGATTCTGTTATGTCCATGTTCTCCAACCCCCAATATCAACTCAGATTTTTAAAAATTTTTTTTAAATTAATTTATTCTTGTTACATCTCAATGTTTATCCCATCCCTTGTATCCTCCCACTCTTCCCTCCCCCCGCTCCATTTTCCCATTATTCCCCTCCCCTATGACTGTTCCTGAGGGGGATTACCTCCCCCTGTATATGCTCATAGGGTATCAAGTCTCTTCTTGGCAACCTGCTGTCCTTCCTCTGAGTACCACCAGGTCTTCCCCTCCGGGGGACATGGTGAAATGTGAGGCACCAAAGTACGTAAGAAAGTCATATCCCACTCTCCACTCAACTGTGGAGAATGTTCTGACCGTTGGCTAGATCTGGTTAGAGGCTTAAAGTTTACCACCTGTATTGTCCTTGGCTGGTGCCTTAGTTTGAGCGGGACCCCTGGGCCCAAATCTGCCTATCATAATATTCTACTTGTAGGTTTCTAGGACCCTCTGGATCCTTCTACTTTGCTATTCTCCCATGCTTCTCCCATTTAGAATCCCAATAGGATGTCCTCCCCTCTGTCCCAGTTTCCTGGTAAGTGAAGGCTTTCGTGGGACATGCCCCTTGGGCTAGTATGCAGATACAAGTGAGTATATACCATTTAACTCTTTCTGCTTCTGGGTTAACTCACTCATTATGATCATTTCTAGCTCAATCCATTTATCCACAAATTTCGGGAATTCCTTGTTTTTAATAAGTGAGTAGTATTCCATAGTGTAAATGTACCA
Organism: Acomys russatus; assembly: GCF_903995435.1. NCBI lineage: Eukaryota > Metazoa > Chordata > Mammalia > Rodentia > Muridae > Acomys > Acomys russatus. The sequence goes on from NC_067160.1 coordinate 45,832,642, forward strand.
CAGTTTCTTTATCCATTCTTCAACTGATGGATACTTAGGCTGTTTCCATGTTCTGGCTATTATGAATAAGGCTGCTATGAACATGGTTGAGCAAATTTTCTTGTTGTGTGCTGGAGCATCTTCTGGGTATATTCCAAGGAGTGGAATAGCTGGGTCTTGAGGAAGCCCTATTCCCATTTTTCTGAGATAGCACCAGATAGATTTCCAAAGTGGCTGTACTAGTTTGCATTCCCACCAGCAATGAAGGAGTGTTCCTCTCTCCCCACATCCCAGATTTTTTTTTTTTTAAGTAAAAATAATTTGAATTAACAAGGCATGGTGGCACATGCCTTTAATTCCAGCACTCAGGGAGGCAGAGGCAGGTGGATCTCTGTGAGTACAAGGCCAGCCTGGTTTACAAAAGTGAGTCCAGGACAGCCAAGGCTACACAGAGAAACCCTGTCTCTAAAAAAAGACGACGACGACGATGATGATGATGATGATGATGATGATGACGACGATGATGAAGAATAACAACAACAGCAATAATAATTTGAACTACGCAGTTACATAGCTAGTTACCCTATAAGAATCAAGTTCAAATATATATTTAAAGTGTTTTCCATATTAGATGTTAAAAACAATTTTAACCTAGGATAAAACTAATTGTAACTCAGGCAGGGTTAATTACTCTACTAGCTAACCAAGTAAACTTAATAAAAATTTTTTGTTTAAAAGTATTGAGTAAATTTGAGTTAACATCCTATAACTGACTTGACGATTGCTGATTTTCTGACACTGATGATCAGTTAAGGCAGGGGCCATTGGCATCAAAGTGCTATGCAGGAAGGATTGGGAGTTTGAAGACTTGGTCTATGCCCTATGTGTTCTGCTAATCAACCACATGATGCTAAGCATAGTGCCTGACTTGATCAGCCACAAGTGCACACATGAGGGAATTGGACTGGCTAGTTACCCATGATACTAAGACTCAGATCTCCTGAGACTTGTGAAAAATTCAAGCCAAAGCCATCTTATGAAGGTCCAGTGAACTTATTACGGCTTTATTGCCATAAGTCATGCTTTTTGAATGCTTTCTTCCTTATTCCCAAGTGTACGTTTGTAATGAGTGATTAGGGCCCTACGGTAAGTTTTGTGCTTGTTTTCCTGATTCACAACTATACTATCAATTTAAATTGCATTTGATTATTGGCATCTTTGTGACTTTTAGGTGGGATATTAAATATAAATCCTCATTTGTTTTTCAATATAGATAAGTGTACTGCCTCAATACTATTATCCTCTCTTTCTTCATGGCTCTCCCTTAGGCCTCAGGATTTTTCCTTGCAACATTATAGAATATTCTAGCCTGAACTCTTGAGGAGCAGAGCCACTAGGTTAGCAGAGGAGAGACTTCATTGTTGTCCCCTACTTGGCCTGGTAAGCTGTGTGACTTTAGGTGTACACTGAGTGTCACTCCCTCTGTGACTTCTGACTCTTCAACACTCCTGGCTTAGTTCTCAACCACTTCAAAAGGCTTTTTAGATTATTGGTGTCTTCTGTGTCATTAAATGAACTGCTGTTGGTGGAGAAATTTCTATCTAAATAGCTAGTTTCCGTGATACTGGGTTTTCAAAAGTATGGGTCTTCTGGTGATTTGGAATGCTTGGTTGATAATAAAAACTGTGAATATAAAATGTGGTCCCTTGAAGAATTATTTAAAATATATATTTAAAATGGCCATAGTAAAAAAGGAGACACATTAATTTTTATCAGCTAGTTAATAATGGAAAGGTCACCAAGCCTTTAAGTGAATGACCTTTGTTCCTTGTGAAGGGTCAAGTCCCGTCTCTTCTTTTCCTAGCTACTACTGCATGAGCACATTTTCACTTTCCTCGACTTCAGTTTCTAATCTGTATAAAATAAGGACAGTAATGTGTCCCACAAGGAATTATTCTAAGGGACAATATGGTGTTTCCTTGCAGTAATCTATCCCAACACAGGTTTTGAAATCTAGTAAGACTAATAAAATAAAAGTAATGCTTTCCTCAAGCTTTGTCCTCTTTTGGAGTATGTAAGTATCAGCAGAACTTTGCATGGTGGAAGCCATTGGTGTTTAGAGTAGTGCTCTGCATTTGTGCACATCCCTCCCTTGCAATAGCTCCTCCAAGGACACATAGCTTCATTTTATAGGAAGGAAAGGACGTCATGAAGGCAAACACCTTCAATTCTAGTACTTAGGAATCAGGCAGAATAGTCACAACTTCTAGATCACCATTAGCTATATAGGGAGAAACTGTCATAAAACCAGGCAAAACAGTTAAGAGAAGGATACATCACAGAATAGGCATTGACTATTTGTCAGTAGTTGAAGCTAGCTCTGACCCTGGAATCCATAGTTTTTCACTTGTATATACTTCTTCATCTGGGTGCTGGCAGGTGTTGAGTGTGAAACTGTAGATTCCAAGGAGTTAGTGACATATGGAACATCTACCTGACACAGGATCTGAAGACAAGCACACTAGTGTCAGTCAGCTATAATGTTGATAAGAAAATCTAGATGACTGTATTTATGATCAGTGCTTGTGGATTGACTGATTTAATGAGGCAGGGTCTTGTCATATAGCCTAAAGTGGCCTCACACTTGTAATCCTCCTGCCTCAGCATTCTAACAGGTCCACATTGCCATGCCTATTTTACTCTTCCTTCCTTCCTTCCTTCCTTCCTTCCTTTTTACAGTGCTTTTGACTGAGTCCAGGTCTTCATGAATGCTAGGCTAGTATTTGATTGTTGCATCCCAACCCTCCCCCAACTGTGTATTTTATACAGGGGATTCCCTTTGATTATGTGCTTCTGTTGATTTCAGAATATCATATTATAGCCTTTAAATGATTCTGCATTTTGATTGAATGCAACATCCTATATTTCTGTTACTTAAAAATCTTGCTAAAATAAGCATAAAATTAATGACAGTTCATATTTATTGAAGCTTAATATTTGTTCAGTCCTTCCCACACATTCTGTAATTCGATCTGCATACTGACTATATGAATGGCTCTGCTATGCCCATTGTACAAAGAAATCAAGGCTCAAAGAGTTAAGAGACTGTGAAACTTGCCTATAGTGATGATTCTTTTCCTTCCAGAGCCCAGTTTTAACTTACATACTGTAAAACTTACTCTTTCTAATGTCCACTTACAGTTTTGACAAATTCATAGAGTCTGGTATCTGTTTCCAAACAATAATGCCTCTCCTATGCTCATATGATGCTCCTTGTAGTCAGACCCTTCTACCCTTCTACCCCTCTACCCTTGAGGACAATAGATTGCCAAAGATCTGATAGTTTTGTCTTTTCTGAAGTGTCTTTACAATAGAATCATTGCCCTTCATTTGTGGAATCCGCTTGTTGCACATAGCAGAGTACATGTAGGCTTGTCCATGTTGTTGTATGTGCAGGTGATTAACTTTTGTGTTGAGTAGAGATTTGGATGTAGCAGTGTAACCCACAATGTGCCTGTTGGCCACTGATGGATATCAGAGTTGCTTGTGGTTTCTGTGATTGTGAATAAAGCCATTTTAAATATTTGGGAGCAGATTTTCATGTGAACAATGTTTTTGTTTTGTTTTAGTAAATGCCTACGGGTATGATGTGGGGCTGTGTGCTAAGGATTTGTTCAGGGGTGTGAGAAGCTGCCATGGTTTCCAGTGGCTGTGTTCTTTTCGACTTAGATTTGCATCAGCAATTGAGTTCTAGCTGTCCTGAATCTTCACCAGAATTTGATATCGTCTCTGTCTGATTATGTCACCTATTCTCCACATCTCAGCAAGTACTGAGATGATAGTCTCTGAGGCCCTGTGATTTGGAACTTATCTATCTGTGTTTAATTGCCCTCTGTATATCTTTGGCGAAGTGGTTGGTCAGAGTTTTTTTGTTTGTTTGTTTTTCTTTTCTTTTCTTTTCTTTTTTTTTTTTTTTTTTTTTTTTTTTTTTTAATTAATTTATTCTTGTTACATCTAAATGTTTCCTTTTCTTTTCTTTTCTTGGTTCTTTGTTGTTGTTTTGTTTTTCTCATTTAAAACTTGCTTTATCTCTTTACTGCTGAAATTTAAGACTTCTTTATTTATGATAGAAATATTTTGTCAGAGGTATGATTTAAAAATCATTTATTCTGGGTTTTCCATCATCTTCATTCATTGAAAACAGTAGATTTTCACAGAGCAAAAGATCTTATTTTTGATGGATTTGACATCTAAATCTTGTAAAAATATTTATTTCATGATTTTTATGTGTATGTTTGTATGTGGAAGAAATTGATACCAGAAAGTAGTCTGTTGTTGTGAGGACCCTGGCCATGTTGTTTGTTGGAGGATGTGAAGCACTTGGGAACTTAGGGCAAGAAAAGCAGTTGAGCGGTGTTAGCAGAGCTTAGAGATCCATCTTAGCAGGAGCCTGGAAGACAGTAGCACGAAAGCAATGAATGCAGAAACCAGACTCAGGAGGCTTTAGTGGGGACAGTATCAGTGACTGGGCTGGAAGCCATTCTGTAATGTTTTAGAAGAGAACCTGGCCGCCTTTGGTCCTTGTCATAAGACCTTATTTGGGGCTAAGTTTAAAATGGGCTGATTATTCTGCTGGAGAAGATTTCAAAACAACATAATGTTGAATCTATAGCATGATTGTTACTATTGATAACACCCATACAGGTCCACAATGAAAAAGAACAAGTGGGCAGAAAGAACTATACAGTTTATAGGGGGGAGAAAAGATCTGTAGGAAGCTTAATGGTTTTTTGTTTTGTTTTTAGATTTATTTATTCATTATGTATACAATGTTCTGTCTGCCTGTGTGTGCCGGCCCGCCAGAAGAGGGCACCAGATCTCATTATAGATGGTTATGAGCCACCATGTGGTTGCTGGGAATTAAACTCAGGACTTACAGAAGAACAGCCAGTGCTATTAACCTCTGAGCCATCTCTCCAGCCCAGGAAGCTTAGTATTATAGTGCAGAATGTGCTGGAAGAGAGGCTGTAGTTGTTGGGGAGATTAGTCCCATTAAGGCAATGCCTACTCTGTGTGCCCAGCTAGGCCTCTGACTTGTGAAAGAGCCTACAGAGTTTTTTGCTACTAGAAATCAATTGAATTTAAAAATAAAAATGCTGCTAATAAAAAAAGGAGCCAGGATCCATCCCAAGGTCAGCCAAACTTTGCAGCATCATCCACATGGTGCTGGCTTTAGATGCAACAGTATAGGGGTCATGGATTCTTCCTTCATAGTTTTAGAAAATCATTGAGGTCAGGTAGAGTATGGCAGGGGAGTCCATACAGGAAGACCCTGAGAGGTTAACAGCCCTGGAGAGGCCATGGTATAATGCTGTGAAAGGAAAGCCTGGGTTGCAATAGAGTCCCTAAAATATTGGGGATGCCAGAGCTGTGTGTGATACTGTGGAGAGAGCTGCACATAGGGAGTGGAATCCGCCTAAGAGAGAGATGTATGTTGTAGGCAGCAAAGGTGGAAAAATGAAACCATCTAAACCCTTTGACGCTGGGCATGGTCTTCTAAGATTTGAAATTTATCCTGCAGGGTTTTGGTTTTGGTGTAGTTCAGTATTTATTTACTGATCATCCTCTCTTTTGGAATGGTAATATATGTTCTGTGCCATTATATGTTGAGTTGAAAGCGTATTTGCTTTTAGACTTGATAGGGTCTATAATTAAGAAATTGCTTTGGGGCCCAGAAGAGAATTTGGACTTTTAAACAGTGTTGAGACTGTTGAAGATTATGGAGACTTTAAATGTTGAACTAAATGCATTTTGCATTATGATACGGCCATAAGCCAATGTGACCAGAGTGGAAAATAATTATTTGAATGAGAAAATGTTCTCCCTAGGTTCAGGCATTTGAACACTTAGTGTTATTTGGTGCAACTTTTTGGAGAGGTTATGGGGAGATGCTACCTTACTAGGAGAATGAAGTTATTAGGAGGGGCTTTGGGAGTTTAGAAGCCTCATACCACCTCCACTTTGCTCTCTCTACTTTATGCTTGTTGTAGAAGATCTGAGCTCTCAGCTTCCTATTCCTGCCCTATGCCTGCCACTTGCTGTCATGTGTCTCCACCACTATGAATTCTTAACACTTTGGAGCCATAAGCCAAAATAAACTGTTCTAAAGCCCGTAATATTTTATCACAACAACAGAAAAGTAACTAAAATGGACATGTTCATGCTATGGTTTGTTTATAGATGTCATAGGATAACTTTCAGGGGTTTGTTTTTGCCTTCCTCAGTGTATTCTACAAATCAAATTCAAGTCATCAGACTTGGTGGCAAGCACCATTACTGCCTGAGCCATATCAGTGACTCTCTATCTTATTTTTTATGCATTGTTTTTAGTGTCATATTTGTTATCTCTTTGCATAAGCATAGATCACAAAGATCTCTTTATTTTACTTCTTAAAAGTTTTTTTTTTTTCATTTTATGATTTGTCTGTAGTCCTTAGCTTCTTTCTAATGTGGTTTTGATTGATTATTTTTTGAGACAAGGTCTCTCTATTATTTAGCTCTGCCTGTCTGGAGCTCACTATGTAGATCAGGCTGGTCTCAAACTCACAAAAAAATCTACCTTCCTCTGCACTAAATTAAAGTTGTGCACCAGCATATGTACCACCATAAATGGCTTTAAGTTGTTTGTTTGTTTTTTAAATTATTTATTAATTATGTATACAGTGTTCTTTCCATCTGCATATAGACCTGCAGGCCAGAAGGTCTATATGCACCATGTCTCATTATAGATGGTTGTAAGCCACCATGTGGTTGCTGGGAACTGAACTCATGACCTTAGGAAGAGCAGACAGTGCTCTTAACCTCTGAGCCACCTCTCTAGCCCTGTTTGTTTGTTTTTTAAAGGTTTAAAAAATATAAGCTGAGTTAGTCTTCTCCCCCACATACATAGATGGATGGACACGGACACACACACACACACACACACACACACACACACACACACACACACACACACACACACACACACACACACACACACACACACGTCATGCCCAGAAACAATTCTTGAGAAGATTCTTCTCTGTTAAATAACCTTTGCACTTTTGGAGAAACAGACTCTGTGGCAGTCTGTTCCAAGACCTTCATATTCCACTGTCCTCTGTGTCTATCAGACTGATTACCACGGCCTGTTACAAGTCTTTAAATAAGATAGCATCATCTTTCCAGCAGTTTTTCATTTTTCAAAACTGTCAACTACTTTAGTTATTTTGCTTTTATAAATATTTTCTCTTCTAACTTTTTACTCTTAAAATCTTTCCTGGTGGTATCTAGATGGATATTGGAATAAATATGTAAATCAACTCAATAAAATTAAAGTTTTGCCAGTTTTTTTTCAGTTTTCCTCATCTATGAGCACAGTATATTTAGCTATCCATGTGTTTTTTTTATTTCTTTCTTTGGTGTTTTGTATGTTTTGGTGTACACCTACCTTATTAGATTTAGAGCAAGGTTTCTTTCCTAGTTATTTGCATTTTCTTTGGGTGCCAAAATAAATCATATAATTGAAAACCTAAATGCTTGACTTTTCATTGTTTTTGTTCTACCTTTGCAATTTTTTCCCCTGATGGTGTTTTCCTCTTATCATTTGGTAGGTCTCTGGCAAGAAAGAGACTGTTTCTTGATGTTTGTTCTTCTTTGAGTCATCATCTGTTTGTGATCTCACAGCCCTTGCACCATTTTGTAATTATGATGTCAAAAGCAAACAACTTCAAAGGATACAGCTGGGCAGATCTGAAGTGTTCTTCTTTGGGCAGGAGGCTGGGCCTAAAAGTGCCCATGCTTCCTTCTTTTCCCTGGTGTTGGGGGTATCAAAACTGCTTTTGTTTTCCTTTGCATATGGGAATGTTACTTGATTTCTCTTATAAAAATCTAACTTGAACTATGAATTAAAATTAACTTTAATTTGATAGAAATGAAGTTGCATCATAAACATGCAGGGAAAGTCATTGTTTTCTGGTTTATTCTTAGTCAAATAACCAAAAATTTTTGGGAAAAATAAGAGCAGCTGCTACCCTCATTAGCTTCCCTCCAGTGGTTTTGTACCAGCCCATCTGTATTTTATTGCTGTGCACCTCACTCACTTGGAGCACTGCATGCCTAATACTTTTAGCATTCACCATCCTACTCAGTTCTTGTGACAACTGGGTAAGTGATAGATGACAATGCGGAGTTCAGTAATCTGAAGGGCTTCTGTAGCAGTTGTGTTGGGTGAGACTTGAACACAGATCCTCTCTGATGATCTCTGGACCTTTCTACTTTGCTCTCTAAGACTCTTTCCAACTTTATTAGCTCATGGAACATTTTGGGGGGTGATAACATACATTTTCAGATCTGTGAAAATTTCTTGGAACTGCCTCCCCAAAATTATTTTGAGTGTTATTATAAAGTTTTACAGACACTAAGTGTTTCCAAAGGACTCTTGCTATGGTCTCTGAATAATCTATATTGAAGGGCCTGGAGAGATGGCCTATTGGTTAAAAACACTTGTTTCTCTTGCAGAGGACCTGGGTTCAGTACCCAGCATTCACATGGTGACTCACAAATACCAATAGCTTCAGTTCCATGAGATCTGATGGTTTCTTCTGTTTCTACAGATAGTTAATACTATTTGCACAGAATGCGTGTAAACATGCGTGCTTGCATGTGCACACATACACGAGAGACACACACACACACCAAATACTGCATTCACAGAGTGCACACACACATACATGTGCAGGCAAAACATTCATACATAAAATAAGTAAATCTTAAACTTTCTTTACTTGCTGTATTTTCTTAATACAGCAAGAAATACCTGATTTAAAAAAATTTTTTTTTCTTCTATGTCAGTTGGGCACAAATTTACTACTGCCTGTCCTGAGTGCTTGTACCTTTGTAACTGCCCAAATCAGAGGCTCTTCCTTCTGCTCTCTTCATTCTTTCATGTTCTGGGCTGGCTGCTTGAGGGTTAGGCTGGGAATAAAGCACCATCCCTATCCTAAAGGACTTCGTGGTCTAATGCATTTTGCAGATGATCATACTCAGAATAGCTAAAGTATGTTCATATGATAGCCAGGCAATATAGAATCTATATGCTTCTATTGATTTAGATTTTAGGTAAGTTACTACTGAACTGTCCTGCTTGGTGCATAAAGGGATTCCTGATGATAGCAGCTATCCTATAAAATTTCAAAATGAGAGCTTTTCATAGTAAAAAAATGGTTTTTTTCCTGCAAATTAAATCATACAAAAATCCTGCAAAGAATACCTGTTATAGACGAAGCCACTGGTAAAGTGGCTTATTATTGCACAAATTATTGCACTTTTTATTGTACAAATATGTATGGGTGGGCACACACTTGAGCCAGGCCTCATATACAGAGACAGACCCACTAAGGAGCATCATAGCACAGCACAAACTTTGATGTTGAAGTCTGAATTCACTCATAAGAAATTAGATTTTGGGCTGGAGAGTCATTAAAGGCCAAGCTCACAATCAAAAAGTATAAGAAATTAGATTTTACTGAAAATGTATTTAAATAGGAAATAGCAACTACATTGGGTTGTACAGTATTTCCTACTTGCTAAATGTCATGTTTCAATTTCCTTTGTCATTTATCATTTACCTGCAAGAATCCAGTTTTTAGGTGACTACATAATTTCTCAAGAAGAAATCAGCCTGAAGATGTATGTGGCATTATTTGCTGCTGGATTAAGTTATTCCGCCTTTGAAGTTGGTCACAGCCTAAAAGCACAAGTTGTTTACAAAGGAACCCATCGATTCTCCTTCTTTCTCTGGAAGCATCCGAGCAGTGAGACCCGCACAGTCTGTTTGGCACAGTGGTGGCTCTCAGCTGGCCCGGGCCCTCCTGCTGCTGAGCAGAGGATGCACCAGAGCTGGTTTGTGGCATGGTACAGCCCACCTGCAGTTCTGCTTGTGCTTAACTGGGGCCTTGCGACCGCGCACTACTACAGCCTGCTGTTTCAGATGCAATATCTTTCCTTTAATATTTTCCATCTGGCCAACAATGACCTATAAAGACAGACACAAACCAGGGTTTGAGTTATGAGGGGGGCGATGCTGAACCACTTCCAAAGCACACTGTAGAGCCTGTGGTCCTTTGCATGCTGGAGAGAATCAGACGTCCCCCCCCCCCCCCAGGTCGGTTTGCAAAGCATTGTCACATCAGAGACCTGGGCTTTTTAGCTTTCAAGCATTTTAAAAGGCTTTGTAAATTCTGTCTCTGAATATCACTGAATGTTAGCATTTAACTCACAATTACACTACTGATAGTGACGATTTTTGAACAAGAATATAATGAGGGTCACGAGTGTTTCCTATTTAACTTCTAAATTTTCAGTTCTAGCTGAAGCTTTGACAATTAGGCTTGTGGCATAATTGGTGTATTGTACTGAGTGGCACTGTAGTGGCAGATATGTTTGATGGTAAAGTCAGAGTAGGTTGAAATTGTGACTTTAAAAATCAGAAAGAGTTGCTGTTGTTTTTCTCTTTGCTAAGAATTTCTGGAAGATGCATTTGTTCCTACCTTTTTTCAGCCATCTTAAAATGGTAGTCTATAAAACTAATTTTATGCTTCTAAGTCCTTAAAAGCATATTGAAAATACTAGTCAAGATCTGACTTTCAAGTTTGGGTTTTGACAGTTTTGTATGTGCTTTCAAAAGCCCTTGGGGATCATTTGTGTTTATCTGCTGCATGGTTGTTTTGTGGAGAATCACTGCTCTCTTTAGGCTTTTCATACTAGACTGTCCTATAGACCAAGGCGTGAGTTGCTCCTCTCTCTGCAGAGGATTGCCTGCTCTCCAGATTTTGCAGCACAGTACTCAAGTAAAGGCTATGTAGCCTCACTGGGCATGCTGATACTCAGACCTCAAGTCCATGCTGCCACCTCCTGTCTACAGCCTCGCTTTTGTTTGAGCAAACCTAGCCTCTCTTCTGAAGGAAGCACAGTAGATGTTTTTGGTTTTGTTTTTTTCTGTTTTACAGTTTTGTGCTTCACTGTCTGCTTCCCTTTCCCCCTGTTCTCTTCCCTATCTGCTCTCTTCCTCCTGCCCGGTGTTTGACTCTGTACCGGACTAGAAGCCAGATTTGGCCTGGAGCCAACAGCATTGCGCGTGCACACACAGTTTGCTTTTCAGTGCCATTAAAGAATGAAATTCCTACTGAAGGCTCATTAGGAAATTTAGGTGTGCTAGTGTAGAGGTTGATTAGATATTCCACAGGTGTGCACTCACAGGTCCTCCCTCTTTTGGTGCTTCTTGATGAATGAGGCTTATTTTATAATGCATCAGAGGGTTAGGATGAGAAATGCAGGTTAATTAGAAGAACCCAATTGACTCTAAAAAAAGTGGGAGTGGGCACCACATGCTAAGAATACAAAGACTAGACTAGCCAGTGCATTCAAGAATAATGAACTAAGGAAAACTTGGAATTTTCTTAGAACCCTGACCAGAAGCAAAGATCATACTAGAGTAGGTTTGTTGTCAGATATAGTCCGTTTGCCAGGAATGGAAAATCAAGGGGTCACCAAGCATTGTCTGCATTCTACCTTGAGCCTGGCAATGCAGTTAGCAGTAGACATATGGAGATAAGATGTGGGTTATTGCAGCTATGTTCAAACCAGTGATCTTAACATGTTAAAACTTGGAAGCTTGTAGCCCTGCAGGAGGCAATCTGTCTCACTTGGTAACAGTAGGAAGTGAGACCTCAAGGGCCACTAAGAGGTTTCCCCCAACTTGGCTGGCAAATTGGAACTGGGATGGTGATAAGGAAATCACTTTAGGTGGGTTGGATGTCACAAGCAGAGGCCCATAGCCAAGAGAGCCCAGTGTTTCTGTAGTATCAAGCCATTCAGTGTACCTGAAGAGTGTGTTTGAGCTGTGAGGAATAACAGGAAGTGAGGTTGGCAGCCCCAGGAACAAGACCCTCACATGCTATAGGCATGGACTTGCAGCTTGATACAGAAGTCAGTGAGGAGCTATCTGGAAAATCACCAGTTAGAGCCTCATAGTTAGATTTATGTGTAAGAAAACCACTTTGGAGACAGTGTTGAGGACTCAGTTACAGGTGGCTAAGAAGGTGTGGGATCAAGATAGAGAGAAGGGAGCATGTTAGTATTTTGAGTGAGAGAGCAGGCCAGTAAGTTTGCCATTTAAAGTGGAATCCGGGCGTTTAGAAGGTTTTTGTACTTAAATCCCTAACTTTGCCTTTTAAATGCTCATGAAGTATTTGATGGGCAATGAGTGCTATTTCTTTTAGACATAAGTAGCTGCTGCTTCTTGTGAGTTTTGCCTAAAGTGGCACCGGGTTTCTGGTGTTCCCTGAGTATGAGCTCTCAAACAACAGACTGGGGCGGCCTATTTGAATCCTGGGTGGCAGCAGGAGGCTGATCCTGGATTTCAAACATCTCCATAGATAAGCGAGAGTCATCTGTAAATAATCACGGCTCAACATAGGAGAAAACGTTGACAGTGATGAAGTTGACTTCCCAAGGTTCTTCTGAAAAGTATTTGAATGTATTATAAATAGCCTTATAGTCAGAAAAGTGAGTGTTCGTCTGTATGAGTTGCTGGGCCTTGTGAAAAGAATGAGTTTCCGTTAATGAAAGGATCAGAGAGCGATTCTTCTGATCCTTTGCTAGACAGAGCCCAGGCCTCTACTTTGATTATATTTGAAGTTTCAGGCCATTAATGAGAACACTTTGGCGGGTCTCAGACCACTCTTTCTTACTCTTCTCTTTACCTTTGTTCACTTGGGGCTCCCCTCTGCCCCCTCAGCAGGCACAGCCCCTCCTCCATTGAAGAGTAAGACCCCTTTTCCCTTGGATTTCAGGCTGAGACAGCTGCCTCTTCTGTCTCTTTGCCCCTGTCTCCCTCTTGTTTTCTTCAAGACTTAGCTGGTGGTTGGGGTGAAGAAAACTATTTGTCCTCTATTGTAAGTCTAATAACACCTTCCTGTTGGAATACATGATGATATGGAGCTGTGTTTGAATGGAGTAGATGTACTTTAAAAAGAAACTTTGTGGTTTTAATTGATAGTCATGGCATAGTACAGAGTAATTGTCCATTTTCAGCATGGAAATGAAATTAGGGCAAGCCTTTAATTATGAGCTGTAGCTGTTACTGAAGCCATGTGGCAGAATAAATAGGGAGCAAGCTTCATAGATAGGATTCAAAGGCTGGCTCCCTCACTTAATATTTGAACTGAGGTTCATTTCTTCCTTCCTTCCTTGCTCCCTTCCTTCCTTTCTTTCTTTCGCGAATTTAAGATAATAGTTATTTAGGGAAGGGCTCTCTGCTCTGATACCTGCATATAGTCTGACAGCAGGAATCTTCCTCATCAGCATCCACCAGTAACAGCATGGCCCTGACAGGACTGGGGAGAAGGCTTAGAGTCCAAAACAGACTTTGCACCTGGGCTAGGAAAGTTCAAGATGATGTGATGCACCAATGGGGAGCTCAGTGAAGTACACAGCCTAGCAATTGGCCCTCAGGTCCTTATCACTGTCACCTGGGCTTGCAGTTGAAAAGAACTTTCTTTCTTTTTTTGTTTTTTTCTCACCCTGCCCCCAAAGCTTTTAGTTTCATGGGCAATCTGGTTTGGTCCCAAATTTTGACTACTGCCAGTGTTACCGCAGCAGAAGGGTACACAGAAAGTAGCCACTGTCATGGTCTGGTGGGTCTGGCTCATCAGAGGAACAAAATGCAAGCATACCTTCTCCTGTATGACTCTGCAGGAGGCTAGTTTCTGCCATGAGTATGGAAAGGATGTCAAGACTTCAGCCAGTACTGCAACTATCATCACATTTTTTTGTTGCTGCTCAGTGGAGCTAAGAAAGCTTAAGAACATTACCATCTGGGCAGAACCAACCAATGGTGAACTGTGAACTGCTTACCAACTTAACAGAAACTCTTGCTACCTCATTCATTAATTAGGCCTTTATGGCACACCTTCTCTGTGTTGCTTGGCAACCATAATAGCAGTCATTAAATTCTGTCATTTTATATTAACCCTTTGGCCCTGGGTGGATTGGGAACCCCCACCTTAACACTAATGCATTTTACATTAGTACATCTACCTGGGAAATCTCATTCCCTTGACACCTCAGCTGCAAAGAGCAAATAGCCAGAGTCAAAAACCAGAAGAATTTCCTTTTTTCCTTCACTTTAGTGTGTGTGATTTTTAAGGCATTTATGAAATGTATCTTTCAGGATGGAGACCATTCCCTGATCTGCTGACAGACAGACATAATGTATACCCAGCAACATGAAAAGACAGCTAGAATCCCAGAGAAACAGGAGCTGGCTGTGACTTCTGTGAGCTCTGGAGGAAAAAAGGGCTGCTGTGAAAACCAGATGGGAGAGTTGCTAAGAGTTGTGTTTCTAAAACTGCCTCTGTAGCTGCTCTGCAAAAAATTGGACCATGTATGCTGTAGGAACAGAAGGAGTTTCAACAACATACTTCCAACATTTAAGTGATGGGGTGACATGATAGGGAGGACAGAACCATGTATTCCAGCAAAAGCTAGAGGAGAACTGGAGTTCCCCAGGCAGTCTCTGAGAAGTTGTAAAGGGCTCCTGCAGTGGTCCCTTCACAAATGAACTTACTTAAAACTACATAAGTATAAACAAGGAAAAAAAAATCACAAGTTAAAATGGGGCTGAGACATGTAATAGTGCCATGTCCTCTTTTTATGGGCTGGGCTAAGATTTTGAATGCATGGCGTGTAAGTAATGTAATTCAGCCTCACAGAAATATTTATATTAAAATTAGAAGTTAGATTTTGCCAGACAAATGTAGGATTGAATTTCCATCCCACCCAGAAGCTGTGATTTTGGGCAGTAGCTTTCTTTTTGAAAGCCTTGGGTTTATTATTCTCTTTCATAGCAGTTTTACAGATGAAATGAGTCCCTGTTTAATGTATGCATCCCCCAGTCAGTGCCTGGCCAGTGGTATAGACTTTGTTCACTCAACCGACATGTGCCAGGTACACTACAGTAGCCATCAAGAAAGAAGCCCTCTACTCTCATGATTTTACAGTCAGGTCTAATAGCTGATCCCCCTTTGTACTTCCATTTGCCAGGAAGGCCCAGAGAATCTTTTTACTTGGATATGGTTGTTTATACCATGGTCGCAGTACAGGAAGCTGAGGCAGGAGGACTGCAAGTTCAAGACTGCATGGGCTTCACATTGTGATCCTTTCAAAACAAAACAAATAAGGGAGGCATTTCTTTTCCAGAGGTATCTGACAAGATCTGAGAGCACGCAGTCTCTCAGCTACCGGTCTAGTGCCTCTCCATGAAACATATGGTATTGTGCAGCACTGTGGAGTTTCCTGAGTGATACTGTGACCAGTCAGAATAATGTGGAAAGTAATTGCACCTGACAAAGGCAAGCATAGTCATGCTCACTCACTAAGGCAAAGTTATTTTGCACCAGACTTGCAAACCAGATTATACCTTTATACTGACAGCTTGTGTGAGTATTGTAAACTGGCTGGCCTTGTGGTTTATTGAGCTTAAGTAAACATTTATCTCTCACTCTTTGTCCCACCAAGCATGTATGCATCTAGGATCTTAAGTGGCTTCTGTTTGTTAACAGAACTTCCCTGGGAGAACTCAAAAAGGCAATTAGTCTTGTTCCTTGGAGCAGTGCCTCCACTGTATTAGATTTCACTGTATGCAAGCTTAAATGATAACCCAGGAGCAAGCCATACCATGATCCGATTTGGTATTTAGTTTGATTTTATTAGTAGTTGCCTTTAATGGATGTCTTGTCATGTAGGTTTCCTGATTATTAGTAATTTAAATTGACTGAGAATGAAAGGAAACCACAGGCATGAAACTGATGGACTGTGGCTGCAGCAGGCTCCAGCTTTCCAGGCAGCGGTGATGCTGGCAGGCTCCCTCACTCCCCCTCCCCTTTAAGGCTTTGAACACCCTTTCTGCTAATGCTGAAGATGAGAGCTTAATATTGTTGCTATCTGGGAACCTTTAAAAGCAAATGGGCATCGTGAGTGTCCTTCCTCTTTGAAGGTAAGTGTTGACCATGCGCCCACTCTCTACTTGATCAGCTCTAATTTGACCCAGGAGTAGAGATCTGTGAAGATGCTAACTGAAAAACAATGATTGCAGGAGAAGTAATTTTCCTTGTCCATATGTTGTGCTCTCCAGGACTGCTTGTCCAGTCTTGAGAAAAGGGCAGCCGAAAATGCATTTTTTTCCCCCGAGGGCTCTGGGGGAATAGCCAGAATCACATATCAGGCAGGGACCCAGCATAGCCTAGAGCAACACAAGGCCCCCAGCTCTCAGACCCAGGTAGAGTACCCTGCCTTAGCATTGCTGGTCTGTGTAAGTGCTGAGATACTGGGAACCTTCACTGAAATTTAATTCTTGTTGTTGTTGTTGTTGTTGTTGTTGTTGTCTTTTTGTTTTGTTTTGTTTTGAGAAGCTTCTCTGTGTGGTCACTCTGTAGACCAGGCTGGCCTCGAACCTCTAGAGATCCACCTGCCCCTGCTTCCCAATTGCTGAAATTAAAGGAAGGCAAGTGCCACCATTGCCCGACCTAGCTTTAATTTAAAATGAACAAACTTGAAAGAAAGTAATTTTAGGTCTTTTATTAAATGTCTACTAATAAATTATCAAGCATGCTCCATTCAGGCATTGATGTGGGTGAACGAATGAAGGAATGGAGGAATGAAGGAAGAACGAATAATTGAAGGAAGGAACTGTGCTTTCTGTCTTTCTGACTGAGGCAGTTTTTATGTGAAAGCTTTGAACTTCCAACCAGTGTGATATACTGCCAGCTCAGGATGCTGAAGCCATAGACCCATATCTTGCAGAAACTTTTGTTTTCTTATTTCTCTTGCTGATCCAGAAAATGTAAGTTTTGAGCAAAACTTTTTTTTAAATAGTTTTTTGACACAGGATTTCTCTGTATGTAGCCCTGGCTGTCCCAGAACGCTCTTTGTAGACCAGGCTGGTTTTGAACTCACAGAGATTCACCTGCCTCTGCCTCCCATGTGCCAACATGACTGAGGTAAAACTTATTTTTTAATCTAATGAAAAAATAATTTTGAAAAGTCAGTGAAATCTTAGTTGGAAAAATGTTTACTTCTGGCAACCAAACTGTGGGCTTTTTTTGTGGGGGAGCTATGATGTCTACATGGAATGTTCTGTCCTCCCACCAACCCCTCTGGGATAAGCTACAGTCACCCCCAGAGTGGCAAAGTGTGTGAAACTGCCACTTTTCCCATGCCAGAGTGCTTTGGCTCTCTTGTAGTAGGGCCAACTCTGAGAGTATTAGTTCCCCACCCCGTAGGCCGGTGGTAGACAGAGGAGCCTGGAGGGAGCCACCTTCTCAGAATCCCCTACGGCTCAAGCTGCTGTTTGTGATCAAGGCCAGCTGCAGTGCAGGGGGCATCTGCCCCAGCCTACCAGAATGACTTGGGAGTATCTTGCAGAATGTTGAGGTACGGCTTGCCACCAGCTGGCTAAATGTCCTTCATACTAAAATGCCCTTATGTTGCCTTTCCTTAAATTGATCACTTTCGGGGCACGTGCCAGGAAAGGTCCTGAAATTTATTTTTAAGCCTTAACTATATCTTTGGATAGCTGTGTTGTAAGCCAGTTGTGTGGATTTACCTCCTATGTACAAATAAAAAGGTTCAGTGGCAAAGGCTGGCAGGTGTAGCCACAGCTCCTGAGCTCTGCTTTCCATGAACAGTGTGGCCCTGCATGAACTCTTTACCTATTTAAATACAACTGTCCCATCAATAATAACATTATCCATAGTCACTCTCTCTCATGTTAGAATTAAATACAACATGTAATGACTAGTGGGGTAGTGTGCTTATGTGGTCTAGTTAAAAAAAAAAAAAAACTTACTTTCTCTCTTCATTCTAAAATGTCTTTAAGTGCAGTTTAAAATGCCCTACTGAGGAGTTTATATTGGAGGCTGATGAAAAGCCTGTAGTCTGCACTCTTCTCTCAGAGTCACCATGGAGAAATGGAAATGCTGTTCTGACTGACCTGAGCCAGTGGTCCTGGGGTCTAATCTCTGATTCCCAGATGATAGTAGATGTCTCTTAAGTGATTCCAGGTGTTCTGAACAGAGTACAACCTCTTATCTGACACAGCCACAGCGACTCCTTAGAGTTCTTTCATATTCCCTCTTTATAACATTTGAAGGATCGGGATTCCTTGACAGCTGCCGGAATGCTAACTCCCCACTTAAAGGGACTCTGCTTCGAGTCCTTAGGTGATCTGTGCACTTTCATGCTGTACTGTTTGATTCAGGCCCACATGTCAAATAGTTTTAATATGTTCTCTTTTTTCATTAAACAGATTTTGTCATGTCCAAGAGACTTCCTGCTGGTAGCAGCTCTAACATTTTTTTTACTGACCTGGCATTGCCTGCCCCTTGTTAACTCTCTGCATATGTCCCTTCAGAATATCCCCATTGGCATCTTAGCCGTGGAGATTTGTCTGACACCTTCAGAAGGCAGTACTTCTTCCCTTCCATAATTTCTGGGACGGTGTGCCCATTTTTCCTTTGAGGGGATTTCTCATTGGTCAGAGCTGAGCTTCACTGTTGTAACAGGAGCTGAGGTATTTAGCTAGAATTTTCTGCCAAGTTAAATCTTAGAAAATTTGAAGGTAGAGTAGTATAGTTACAAAGTAGAATTGATGAATAATCTCAACTCTGTATTTCAATATTTTTTGGACTTTGGGCTAATAAATTAGTCATCTAACTTTTCTTACAGTAGGCTACATTTAATTTTGTTTTGTTTCTGTTACCTGAAGTCAGGGGAGGTACAGATTTGTTTACACACATTTCTGGTGTCTGGTACATGTAGGTGTCATGGCAGTAGTACTGGTTACTATTTATTGTTTTCTTACCTTGTGTCAGCCTCCATTCTTGGTTTTAAAACTTTAAAAATATTTATCTATGTGTATACAAAAGGAGGGGACATGAGTGTGTGACACTGCACATGTGAAAAGAAGAGAACAACTTGAAGGAGTTGGTTCTTACCTTCCATGGTGTGGAATCCATCTGTGGCTTAGCAGTAAGCTCCTTTACTTGCTGATCATCTTGCCATCCTTCAGGAACCACTCTAAATGCTCCAAATATGCTTAACTTTTTAAACCTCACCACAACTCGAACAATTATCTCTAGCTTATAAATGAGTGAACAGAAGCACAGAGGGATTAGTTTACAAAAGAATGGAGCTAGAATAAGGATGTTGATGGCCAGGCCCAGTGCTCAGGTCTGGTGGTATTTGCCACTTAATGATTGAATCATTGGAAAGTTGAGTAGATGGGGGAAGATTTAAAATAGTCATGGAGCGTAACTAGTGAAAAAGAGGGGCTAGTTGGCATTGAAACCTTAGCTGATATGGTAGACTATAATTGTGGAATTCTTAGAGATGTATCCAGGTGGAATTTACCAAGCAATGTGCAGCAGCCTAAAGACAGGCACAGGGAAGTTGAATAGTTAGCGCTTTCTACAGTCAGCCATACTCATGCATAAATGGTGAAAGGAAGAGACGCGGGCCTTTAGAGTCTTGATGTGAGCCATAGAACCAAGCTGGATAAGGAAGGAGTGAAGTGAGGGCTAAGGACAAATGGAGTAGGAGTTGTAAGAGGAGCCATACATTTGCTTCAGAGTTGGAGAGTCTTAAGCAGTGGTTTCAGAGGCAAAGCAGACTTGGTAATGAGGGTCAACTGAAGACTAAAGGATGTGGTGGAAGAGATGCAGTAAACAGGGAGATTATTCACATACATGAAAGGTTAATTGTTGCCCCCATGCAGTGTGCATGTGGTATTTCTGCTTTGCAGCAGGTAGTGTTTCCTAGAAGTGGTAGAATAGGAAGGCATTGCTGAATTATATGTGAAAATGTATATATTTTTTATTTTAATGGACAGGATTTTATATATTTGTGATGTAATGTGATATTTTGATAGAGTATAAAATTATTGTTATAACGTTGTCAAATCAAGTAATTTGACTTGTGAATATTAATGAATATTTGTTGATTCTTTTTGTGTAGACATTCTCAAATTCATACACAGAGATGGTTGCTTCTAAGATACTTTAGTTTGATTTTTATGTGGTACAGCTTGCCCCTACCACTACATACAAATGACTAGAACTTGTTAAAAACTCAAACCAAGTTAGTATGATGCTGAAGTTTTTTCAATGAGCCTTCATTAGCTGACTCAACAGCACAGCTGCGCTTGGGTTATCTTTTCTCGCCTGAAAAGTGACTAGAAAGGATTCCCTAGAGATAGTTTTGTTGAACTTAGCCTTCAGATTTTGGCATTCAGACTCTCACAGTGATTTCCCAATTGATTGTTTCCTGAAACTGAACAAAAGCCCTCAAAATTCTTATTACATAGTGCCTTGCTAGAAATTTGACTGATGGCATAGAAGGACAAAATGGGACAAACAAACAAAAAAGCTCTTGCACCATAATGCCCTGTTACTATCTTTTCTTACTTTTACATATTGAGGTATGTGCTTTTTAAATTCAGGGCTGGCGATAAGGCTCAGTGGTTAAGAGCACCTGCTGCTCTTGCTGGGGACCTGCATTTGGTTCCCAGCACCTACACAGTGGCTCACAATTGTCAATGACTCCAGTTCCAGTAAATTCAACATCTTCTTCTTGCCTCCGTGGATACTAAGCATGCATGTGGTACATAGACATACATGCTGGCAAAACACATCAGTAAAATAAGTAAAGAAAAACAACAAATGACAGAACCTGCATATCACTGACATAGCTGAGTAAAGATGTTGGGAGTGCCTTGGCAGGCCATGGCATACTGAGATTTGATATCAGTGTGGTGAGAAAAGAGAATTAACGTAGAGTGCAGAAAGATTACATTCTAATACTACATCCACCAAACAGTTGGTGAAAGATGAAAGTTACTAAACTGTACTAAATGTCAGATTCTTTACCAGTAGTGGCAATTCTTAATTTATTGAATTGTGACTAGTGGAGGCAGATGTCTGGCACACAGTAATTGCTGAAAAAATTGTAAATTTTGCCTTTTTAATACCCACGCACCCCTGTTGTTCCAGCACATTTTTGGATCATTTGCTCTGAGGGATGTCTTGCTTCTTCACATTTCTTAGAAATTCTAAGTGTCAGTTTACCATACACTTTTCAATTTTCATTAGCATTTAGGAGACAGCACTTCAGGTCACAGAGTTATATTTGCCAGAACTAACCTTGTAGAGGTTGAGGCTTATGACTAGGTTGTTGTTGAAGAACAAGCTATGCATAAGATTTAGAAGTTTTTGATTGTAGACAAAGGTGGCTATTTGCAAAAACTTAACAGTGACACAGGGAAGTGAACATGGGAATGTGTGAAGAATAAGAATTCGCTCTGGAGCCGGGCGTGGTGGCGCACGCCTTTAGTCCCAGCACTCGGGAGGCAGTGGCAGGTGGATCGCTGTGAGTTCAAAGCCAGCCTGGTCTACAAAGCAAATCCAGGACTGCCAAGGCTACACAGAGAGACCCTGCCTCAAAAAAAAAAAAAAAAAAAAAAAAGAAGAAGAAGAAGAAAGAAAGAAAAGAAAGGAAAAATCCCCTCTGCCTTTGACTCTCTGAGGTCAAGTTCAAAATGTACCAAAGCAGAACCAATGCTAGCCATGCACAGAGACTCAAGGAAATTGAGGATAGGAATTTGTGGTAAAGACTGGATCCCAGATGAGACTTAGTCCTTGATCACATACCTTCTCCTTGGGCACTGGGACACTGGTGCTTAAAGACAGGGTAGGAGGAAAGTTGGAAAGAGAAGTCTTTCAAGCTGAGGTGGCTTCATGTAGAGGAGCCACTGAGCTGGCAGGAGACCTGTGTGCTCAGTTAAACTTTCTCCCTGGAAGGGTTGCAGAAGGGCTGACATTGCTACCCTTAGACATTGAACAGTTTGACCACTTCAGTCTTGCTGAGCTGTGGAGTGGCAGCGCTTTCTATATTGACCAGCTGACTCAAGGTCAATTCCATGGGATAGTAGGCAGCCTACTGACAACCAAAAGTAGCTGAGACTGGGCTAGTTATCTTGGCACTACAAGTTAATTTCAAGTTATATGTTTATTCCCGGGACATTTATTTTCTATGAAATACCTGAAAGCAAATGCCAGAGCCAGGGGCATCATGAAAAAACAAAAACAAAACAAAACAGGTGGTCAATTATTAAGAATCCAGTTATCCAGTTAAAATCCAGAATCCAGTTAAAAGCACAGTTCAAGCCTTGGGCTCTGAGAGTTCTAAAAGAGAAGACAAGTGAAGGCTCCAGGCACTTTACTTTCCTCTGGTTCAAATTTTGTGGTCTTAATTATATAATCAGTATATGTTCATTACTTACCCAATTCCTTTTGCCTAGTTGAAAAGGTGCTGTAAAGAAATAGTAGAAGAAAGTCCTGTATAACCATACCATCTGTAAGCAGCTATAGGGACAGACTTTGCTTTTTCATATGCTCACATTTTGCACATGGTTGCTTAAAAATTTTTTTCTAAGTCATGAATGTGTTTAGGCTTTGAAATAAGTACACAGCATACCAAAATATGAGGGAAATTACCCACATTTTTCCTACATGAGAAATCAGATTCCAAAAAGTACTATGTAAACACATCAATAGTCTCTTTGTAAATAACTAAAATAGTACACATATTTAATTGAACAAATATCAGTACAATGCATCTTCTTTGACCACTCCTTATTTCCAGTACTCCATCCATAAGAGAACTGCATAATATGAGTGTGAGACATGTGTGTGTGCATATGTATGTTCACGTTTGCACATATATGCACATAAATGTGGAGCCCAAAGGTTGACATCATATATTTTTTCTTTGATTGTTCTGTCCCTTCTTTTTGAGATAGGGTCTTTCAGGGAACCCAGAGCCAATCAATTCAATAGGTTCCTTAGGCCACCAGGCTCCAGGGATCTACTTGTCTCCATGTACATAACTTCTCCAGTTTGGGAGTTTTAGATTCATATTGTGCCTGGTTATTATGTAAGTTCTAGGAATCCATTCAGGTCTTCTTGCTATGAGGCAGACACTTAGCTATTGAGCCATCTCTCCAACCCCAGAAAAGAACTTTCCTATGTAAATAATCATTACATGTATTGTTTGATGCATATGGGAGTCTATCTCATTTGTAAAGAAAGTTATAAAATGAATACCCAAAATCTGTTTCTTTCTCAGTCTTTCCCATCCATTTAATGGCAACACCGTCTTTCCTTTTAACCATTACAAAAACCTTAATAATGCCCTTAACTTCTCTCCTTTGCTCACATACTCTGTTTCCCACTCACCAGCAAATTCAGCTTCTCCATATATTCAAATGTATCTAGGATTTGATGACTTATTTCTACCTCAGCATTACCCTCCTGATCCAAAACACCACCATTTCCTAATGGTGAGTTAGTGTTGTTAGTATTCCTACTCTAGTCTTAACCTCTGTCCTGGTTGGCTTTAATTGTCAGCTTGACACGTTATCTAGGGAGAGAATCTCAACCGAAGAATTCCCTAGATCAGGTTGGCCTGGGGGATTATTGATATAAGAGGGTCCAGCCCACCTTGGGTGACAACATTCCTTTGGCAAGTGGTTTCAAACTATATAAGAAAGCTAGCTGAACATAAGTCTGCCTGCTAACTATCAAGAAGCATCTTCCATGATTCCTGCCCATGCTTCTTTGACTGTGAAGTAAGTTCCTTAGTCAGACTTAATGCTATGTGGAATAGCAGGCAGGCCTGCCTTTGAATTCCCTCAGTGATGGACTGTGACATAGAATTTAGGCCACATAAACTCTTGACTCCTTTTAGTTGCTTTTGTTTTTATCATAGCAATGAAGAAGAAATGAGCACAACTTCTTAGATATATTTTCTTTCATTGTTGTTTTTTATCAGTAGCACAGAAAAGAATTTGAAAGACCTTTCTCCATTCTCCCAAGCAGGTTGCATAAGCCATTGCTTCTCTACCTCTATAGGAGAATGGTTAATTCGTTACATATGAAGGAATACTTAAGGCATCAAAACTTAGCTCTTCTCTGTTTTTATCTAACTCTATTCTTAAAAGTTATTTATTACTTTTCATTTGATCTTTGAAAATTTCATGCATATATACAATGCATTCTCATTAATCACTTCCCAACTTCTCTTATCTTCCACCCTTGTCAGTCCTCTTGCCCCACCCCCAAGAAGTCTCTTGCCCATGTTCACATCTTTCTGTTTTGTTTTATGAAACACTGAGTTTAACTACGACTATTTGTGTGACCCTTATTTTGAACTATACATTGGGGCCTGGTGAGTCACCGATCAGTACACAAGTGAAGAGAATGACTCTCTCTTCCACTGAACACATCAGTAGCCAGTCATTCAGCAAGTTGAATGACTAGCCCCTCCTCTATCCGTGTCTGACTGTTCAAGCCGGGTCTTGTGCAGGTCCAGTGTAACTACAGCTGCTGTGACTTCATAACTGCAGTGGTGTTGTTGTATCTTGAAGGTAGCACATAGCAGTCTTTCCCCCTGTCTTCCTACTTTCACTCTCTCCGTCCTTTTCTGCAGTGCTCCCTGAGCAGAGAAGCTATCATTTTGTCTCAGGTCACACACTACTACTGGGGATTGACCTTTAACTGTGATTCTCCTGCCTTTACCTCCCTAGTGCTGGAATTAACAGGTATGTATGCTGGGCATTGAGCCCAGGGCTTTGTGCATGCTCAGCAAACATGCAATTAAATGGAGTTACATGCCAGCCTCTTTATGTACCTGCATGTAACATAGCATCTAGTTATTTAAAAGTATCAGCTCCTTGACCGCAAATCCTTTCTTAGCTTCGCTATGGAGAAATTGCTTCATTACAAGGACCTTCGTGATCTGATCCTGTTTACCTCTCCTTATTTCATGTCCATGTCTTCATTTTGCTCACTGTCAACTGGGCATACTGGTCTCTGTGTTCCATCTGCCTTGATGCTTTTCTGGGTGATCAACTATATGACCCTCACTTCCACCCTGGCTATGCTCAAATGTTACCTGCTTAGGAAAGCCTTCCAGACCCCTCTACTTAGAATCATCCCTGATCTCCCTTGTCTTTTGTTTTGTTTGTTTGTTTCTGTGCCATTTTCTCTTGTGTTGTTATTACACTTTCTGTCATCCTTTCATTTACTCCCATTTACTTAGGAAATTTGAAATCTCTATTACCATTTTCCAGTTTGTGATGTCCCCTTCAGCAATTAGCACTTGTGTTTCTACCTCCAGGATTTTACTTTACTTGCTATACTGCATGCCTGTATACCCATCCATGCATCTTTATTATGCATTTCAAAACATGCTGCTAGCCAGGTGTGTTACACGCCTTTAATCCCAGGACTTGTGAGGCAGAGGCAGGTGGATCACTGTGAGTTCAAGGGCAGCCTGGTCTACAAAGCGAGTCTAGGACAGCCAAGGTGACACAGAGAAACCCTGTCTTGGGGGTGGGGGGAGGGGGGAAACAACGTGTTGCAGACATCAGCATGTGGTTTGAATATTTGTCTCTCCAAAAGCTCATGTATTTGGTCCATAGTTGGTAGCACTATTTGGGAATATTATGAAACCTTTAGGATATATGTAGGCTTGCTGAAGGAAGTACATTATTGGGGATGGGCTTTATGAATTTTTACCTTGGTCTGCTTCCTGTGTGTGATTGAGAGGTGATCTCAGTTTCTTGCTCCAGCTGCATGCCTTCCACTCCATTATGGACATCTGTCTAGTCCTCTGGAACTGTAAGCCAAAATAGTCTTCCTTAAGTTGCTTTTGGTCGTGGATTTTATCACAGTAACAGTAACTAACACAAGCAGTATATTTCCTTTTTGCTGTCATTTATATACTAACACTTAGTATTTTTATTAACTCCCACTGAAACACATGAAAAAATTAAAACTTGGGTTTTATGCACATAGGCAAGCAATTTCCTGATTTCTGAGCTACTTCTAGCCCAACAATTGAAATTCTTCTTTCTTTTTATTTATTTATTGTAATTTATTCATATTACATCCTGATTGTTATGCCCTCACTTGTATCTTCCTGTTCCCACCCTCCCTCCCCTCCCTCTTCTGCCTTATTGCCCTCCTCTAGACCTCTGACAGGGGTGGGGTGGGGTGGGGGCTGGGAGGTGAGGGGGCTCCTCCCCCACCTTATGGCCACAGCATATCAGGTCACATCCCCTTCCTCTCTGTGCCTATATGGTATCCCCACTAAGGGGAGGTAATCAAATCGGGAGCCCCAGAATTCATGTCTGAGGCAGTCCCCTCTCCCCCAACAACCGTGGAGAATGAGCTGTCCATTGCTATATCTGAACAGGTGGTCTAGGTTCTCAGTATGCATTGACCTTGGTTGGTGCAACAGTTTGTGCAGCCCCCCCCTCCTGATCTGCCAGTCTTGATGGTCTTCTTGTGGGGTTCCTCAACCCTCTGGGTCCTTCCATCCTCCCGTTCTTCCATACCACTCTCCTTGCTCTGCCCAAAGTCCAGCAGCAAGTGCCAGCATCTGTCCTGATCTCCTGTTGGGTGGAGTCTCTCAGAGGATATCTATGTTGGGTTAGTGCTTTTTCTTAATCAGTCTTTCCCCTACTGCCTAGAGAATAGTTAGGTACAGTAAAGTACAAAAAAATTGTTTTCCCTAACTGAGTCCAGGACAGCCAAGGTACTGTTACACAGAGAAAGTCCCATATGGCAGGGGTAGGGGGCAGTTGGGGAGGCTTGTGCCAAAACACCCAGCCCTTACCACACTTTTTAACAGTTCCCTTCGATGGCTTCCTGTTTAGGATGTTACCTGTTTGGAGCAGGGCAGGGTGAGAGGGAAGCAGAGATTGTCCCAGAAGCTTTCCATGTCCCTCTTTCTCAACTGTGAATCTGTAGTCATTGATACCACTGCAAAAGTAGCTTCCTTGCTTTTTTTAGTAAGTGGGGGCAAGGATCATGGCCTTCCACATGACTTATGGTTACAGTACCGCCCATGAGCATGGCCTCTGGTTGCAGTAGGGTCATGGTCCCAGATGAGGCCTTTGACGGCATCCCAGATCATAGACATAAACATGGCCTCAGGTGACAGTGCAGGCCACTCAAATCAATATAACCCCCAGCAGCAGGCACCAAAGCTTGAGGACATCACCCAGGCTTAAGTCAGTGGTACAGACAATGTACATCCACGTGGATCTTGGGCTTCATCACATTCTGGGACAGCAGCAACACCAACATGGTCTCCTATGGCCTCGTGGACCACAGTGGTCCTTCCAGGAGGTCCAGTTCTCTGTTGTTACCCAGAGTCAGGGCAATCCTGCAGCCAGGCAGCATGTTTGGGAGCTGAATCCACATAAGCTCCAGGTGCTGCATACCCTCCCACTAACCCCACTGCATAGCCACATCTTCCACTATAGACTTCAGCCCTCTCTCACACCGGTCAATGCAATGTGTCTGCAGTTCTTCCTTTCTCCACAGTGCACACACACAGCTCTGCTCTTTCCCAGCTCTTCATCACACATTCGTTCATCGTAGTGTCACTTGCCCTGCATGTGGAGTGGGTGGGCAGCCAGGGGCAGGAGTCCATAAAGTCAGCCTGGCTGGCTTTTGACCCTGAGAGGGGTGGGGTAGTTGGCCTGGCTGGCTCCAGTACAAAATCTTAATTCTGTCATTTCTGTGCCTTGCCAAACACAGATGCCTTTGTGATCCAAATAATTATCTAAACATAGAGTTTTACCCTCTCCCCTTCCCAGATATTTTTTTCTCAGTCCTCACTGTCCCTGCTTATAAGTGAACTCATAGGTATTCTTGTGCAAGGCTTCTTTTCAGCAGCATTTGTTTTGAGATGTACCCTTGCTATTGGGTTAACAGTTCCTTCTTTTTTATTGCTGAACTTTAGTTCATTGCGTGGTTGCATCGCTGTTTATTGCCCTTGTGCACCTTCCAGTTATTGGTGGTTAAGGAGCAAAGCTTCTGTGAACTTTCTGATGCAAGTCTGTCTGTGGCTGTGCATTTTTATTCTTAGGTAAACCAAAGTAAATTGCTGCATCACAGGATGTTTCTTTTTTGTTATTTTAAAATTAGTTTATATCATTCAAATTATTAACAGCACTCCAGTATTTCCATGCCATGTATATAAGGTACATTGATGGTGCATTTAATTTTATAGGAAATTTCCAGATGTTTTCTGAAGTGTACTATTTAACATTCCTGTCATCAGTGTTTGGGAGTTCCAGTTACTCTATATGCCTACCTTTTGTGTTGTCAACTTTTTATCTTAGCCATTCATTGTGTCTCATTGTGGTTTTAATTTACATTTCTCTGGTGACTAATAAGCATTTTAAGAATGTGTTTATTGGCACATGAAAGATCTGGTCCAATCTTTGGCTATTTTTAGTGTTTGAGTTCTAGGTCCTTATAGTTTGGAAATATTTTCTTCCAGAATAGGAATTGCTTATTTATTTCCTTTTTCATTTTGGATTTTAAGATTTATTGTTATTGTTTTTATTTGTTTTAGATGAATGATTGTATGCCTGAAGACTCTGGAGGCTAGAAGAGGACATTGGTTCCTCTGAAACTAGAGTTTTAGGCAGTTGTGAGTTGCCATGTGAGTGTTAGGAACTAAAAACCTAGGTCCTCTGTAATAGCAGCAAATACTCACAACCACCCTCCAGCCCCATTCATTTTCTTAATAGTGGCTTTTGATGAGCAGAAGTTTTTAAGTTGATGAAGTTAATCAATATTAACCTGTTATGATTGATTTTTTTGCTATAAGAAAACTTTTTCCATGTCTTGAAATAGTTTCTTATTCTATGTTCAACAAACTTTAGGATTTTAATATTTCCATATAGGTCAAAGAACAATGTAAAATTGACATTTGCATGTGATATGGGATAATATATTCACTCTTTCTGTGTAATTACTTAGTCATTTTAATACTCCTGTAAACAGTCTTCTCATTGACTTGCTTTGGCTCCTTAGCATTAAGTGTGTACTATGGTTATATCCTATATTACACATGTATTTTTCAGTATATCCTGTGCTTTACATGTATTTGTTAGCCCTTATACCTTGGTGTCTTAGTTATTGTGGCTTTAGAGTGAGAAGTGATTAGTGGTCATATGTATCCTCCAACTATGGTTTTTTTCCCCAAGATTTTTAAAGACATATATTTTATAGTTTTCTTATTTTGGGAGGGTATTTTACAGTTAGTTTAATCAATTTCTGTAAAAATATCCAATACTACACTTCATTTTTTAAAAAAGGCAGTTACAAGTCATAAAATTTTCTATACGAAACCCAAAAGATGTACAATTTATAGAGAATATATAACAATACTGAGGCTTTTAACCCATAAGCATGGTGCTTTCCTCATTTATGGTGCCTTTAATTTCTCTCCTCCTCAGCCTTTCTTCACCTAGTGGTTGCATGTCTTCTGTTACACTTATTTGTGGGTATTTTATTTTACTTTTAAAACTATATAAAGCCGGGCGTGGTGGTGCACGCCTTTAATCCCAGCACTTGGGAGGCAGAGGCGGGCAGATCGCTGTGAGTTCGAGGCCAGCCTGGTCTACAAAGTGAGTCCAGGACAGCCAAGGCTAACACAGAGAGACCCTGTCTCGAAAAACCAAAAAAATAAATAAAAAATAAAATAATTAAAACTATATAAATAGAACCTTTCCTTTATATTGTTATGTTTACAATTATTTGCTCTTGTATGTACAGTTAAGGTTTGGGTATTGAGCCTGTATCCTTGACCTTGCTAGTGTCAGTTATAGTTCTACTTCCTAGATTCTCTAGGAAGTGTAAATAATAATGCCTCCTGTGTGTGGTGATTTTTTCCTTTTGAATTTTATGCCTCTCATTTATCTTTCTTTCCTGTTGCTCTGGATAGGCCCTCAAGTGATGAATGCTGAACAGAAGTGTGGAGAGACAATATTTTTTGTCCCCAGTTATAGAGGGAACAGCATAATATAAGTGTAATAATATAAACTATAGATTGTTTTTCAGAGATGCCCTTTAGATAGAAGCAGTGCTATCCTAGTTCACCGAGAAGGTTTTAGAATTCTAAGGAAGTTCTAGATGTTGGTACATCTGTTGCTGTGAACATAGCTTTCTCCTTTATTCTTATTGGTCACAGCCTGTTTAATAATGTCTTTTCATTTTTTACATATTACTGGACTTGGTGTGCTTGAGAATTTTGTCTCCATTCATGAGAGAGGTGAGGTGTTACATATCTTTTGTAATATCTTTGTCCACTATTGTGACAAAGGTTTTTAATTTGTCTTTCATATTTAAAATTTTTATCCACCTAAAATTTTGTTATGGATAGTACACAGTTGGGATCCATTTATTTATCTTGCTCCAATTTAGGTATCAAATTCAGCTTAACACATCCTTAGTATCATTTTTTTTTCTCTTGACTTTGCTGTTTTGTTTTTGTGCCAACCCTGTCATACATCAAATTTTTCTGTGTTCCTGGGTCTTATATCTGTTT
Organism: Acomys russatus; assembly: GCF_903995435.1. NCBI lineage: Eukaryota > Metazoa > Chordata > Mammalia > Rodentia > Muridae > Acomys > Acomys russatus. The sequence goes on from NC_067160.1 coordinate 45,863,188, forward strand.
TGTATTAATGTGTTTATATCTATATCAATACCATGTTCTGTTAATTAACTATAATCCTTGTAGCTTTCTACAAAGTTTTTTCAGTCTTTCATTTTGTTTTGGTTGGTTGGTTGGTTTTTCAAGACAAGGTTTCTCTGTGTAGCCACACAGCTCACTTTGTAGACTAGTCTGGCCTGCAACTCAGAGATCTGCCTGCCTCTGCCTCCCAAGTGCTGGAATCAAAGGCATGTGCCACCACGCCCAGCTTCAGATAGTATTTTAATTTTCTTGGCTTTCTTTCTGCCTTCCTATGCAAATTTAACTCCTGTTGACTTTCATAAAATACAGGTTGACATGTTGATTGGACTTCACTAAGGTGAATCAAAAGTTCTATGTTGAACACGGTGTCAATTTATTTAAGTTTTATTTTGATGACATTTAAAATAGTCTCCATGATGGTCCACATCTTTGACTCATTTTTCCCCTAAGAACCATTTCTTATAGATTCTGTAAGTGTTTCCTTAATTACATGTTCTAATTGTGAAAAAATGCAATTGATTTTTAAAATACTAATCTTTGCCAAGGTCCCTAATAAATTTTAGTAATTTTTACATCTTTTGGGTTTCATATAGAAAAATTTATGACTTGTAACTGGCTTTTAAAAATTTTTTATTACTTTATTCAGATTACAACTCAGTTGTTACCCCATCACTTGTATCCTCCCATTCCTCTCTCCCTCCCACTTTCACCCTGTTCCCCTCCCCTAGGTCTAAGACTGAGGGGGACCTCCTCCCCCACTATATGGTTATGGGCTATCAAATCTCATCTTGGTAGCCTGCTTATTCTTTCTTTGAGTGCCATCAGGCCTCCCCACCAAAGAGAGGTGGTCAAATATGAAGCACCAGAGTTCATGTCAAAGTCAGTCCCCACTCTCCACATAACTGTGGAGAATGTCCTATCCATTGACTAGATCAGAGTAGGGGTTCAATGTTTACTACTTGTATTGTCCTTGGTTAGTGCAATAGTTTGAGCAGACACCCTGGGCCCTGATCTACCCATCAAGATGCTCTTCTTGTAGGTTTTTATGACCCTCTGGGTCCTTCTATTTCCCATCTCCTATATTTCTCGTACCTAGAGTCTCAGTAGGATGTCCTCACATCTATCCCAATCTCCTGGTAAGTGAAGACTTTCGTGGGACATGCCTTTTGGGCTAGTGCCCAATTATAAGTGAGTATATACCGTGTGAGTCTTTGTGCTTCTGAGTTAACTCACTCAGTGTGATCATTTCTAGTTCCATCCATTTGTCCACAAATTTCAGGATTTCCTTGTTTTTAATAGCTAAGTAGTATTCCATAGTGTAAATGTACCACAGTTTCTTTATCCATTCTTCAACTGAGGGACATTTACGCTGTTTCCAGGTTCTGGCTATTATGAATAAAGCTGCTATGAACATGATGGAGCATATGTCCTTGTTGTGTGGTAGAGCATTTTCTGGGTATATTCCAAGGAGTGGAATAGCTGAGTCTTGAGGAAGCCCTGATCTTAAAGACTGGGAAAAGATCTTCACCAACCCTACATCTGACAAAGGTCTAGTATCCAAAATATATAAAGAATTCAAGAAATTAAACACCACCAAACCAAATAACCCAATTGAGAAATGGGGCTCAGAACTGAACAGAGACTGCTCAACAGAGGAATATCGAATGGCTGAGAAACACTTAAAGAAATGCTCAACGTCTTTAGTCATCAGAGAAATGCAAATCAAAACGACTCTGAGATTCCATCTTACACTCATCAGAATGGCTAAGATCAAGAACTCATGTGATACCACATGCTGGCGAGGATGTGGAGAGAGAGGAACACTTCCTTCATTGCTGGTGGGAATGCAAACTAGTACAGCCACTTTGGAAATCTATCTGGCGCTTTCTTGTAACTGGCTTTTACTTGTTGTCTCTCCTTTACACTTTCACTTCCTTGTATGAGCTATTTCTGCTTTGGTGTTACCTCTGTGATGTTGAGAAGAAGTAAAAGTAGTGAATTTCCTTGAGACCTGAAAAAGAGCTCAGTGAAAAAGAGAAGCCTGCCAATCTGACCTCCATTTTCAGGACCACATGGTAGAATGAAACAAACAACTCCTGTAGGTTGTCTCCGACCATACAGGAGTGTGCATATGAGCACACCTTCATACACGCACAGACTCACACACACAAATAAATGTTATATTTACATACATCTGTATATCATTTTATTTTTTAAGATAGGGTCTCTCTATGTAGTCCCGTAGACCAGACTGGCCTGCAGCTCACAGAGATCCACCTGCCTCTGCCTAAGTGGTGAGATTAAAAGGATGCACCACCATGCCTGGCTAAATAAATGTAATATTTAAAATGTTTTAAAAGAAACTGTTGAACTTCCTTATGTTGCTCTTAATTTTAAAGCAAGTACTTTAATCTGTCTCTGCTAAAACAGGTCAGAGGTGTTCTTCACTAGTCAAGGGAGTCTTTTCTGTGTTTGATTTGTTTGTTTACTTGCTACAGATGTCTAATTGCTGCCCTTAAACTGTCTCACTTATTCTCTGTTGCTGTTTTTAATTTGAGTTTTTATTCTTTCCTTGGTGCTTTGTTTCTGATGTGAAAATTTTTTCCTTTTTACTCTTGCTTGAGATTTCTGGTCCAGCTTTACTAAAATCTCTTGAGCTGTAAATTCTTGGTAGTCTGACTTGTTTCCCTTCTGCTTTTATGTTCATCTGGAAGTCTGATTAGGATACGTTAGACCTTTCTACTCTTTTTCATATTGCTTGTTGTTTTGAGGAGTGGGACGTCCTTTTTTCCTATTTGATTATTTGCCTCTGCAGTAAAGTTTTTCAAGCTTACGGGACTCGAGTGATGGCTCACTGGTTAAGGGTGCTTGTTGATCTAACATGAGGCTCAGACTGCCGATCCCAGTGCCCATATCTATAGACTCACAAGCACCTATAACTCCCACTCCAAGAAATCTGATGCCTTATTCTGGCCTCAGAGGACACCCATGTGCACATGCTCATGTACACAGATACTTACATGGCTCATACACATGTACATAATATAAAATATAAAAAATTGTATGTGAACATAGTCTAGAATTTAATTATAGTATTGAAAGACTTTTCAAACGTATCTTTGAATATATGTGTATACGTATATATCTACATATATAAACATACACATATACAAACATTCAACCATGAGAAAGAAAGAAATCTTATAACATGGATGGCACTGTAAGATAATCAGGTTAAGTGAAATTACTCAGGCACAGGTAGACAAATACCACATGCTGTCATCATGGAAGGAAAAAGAAACAATATCCTAGAGGGAGCCTGTGGTATAGTGGTAGCTAGTGCCTGGAAGGGGAGGCTAGAGAGGGCTGAGGATGCTGACATATAGATGAGTAGGGGGTTTGCTCTAGTATTCTGTAGCACAGCTGGGTAATTCAGTCTGTAGCAATTGATGACATATTTTAAAGTAACTGGAAAAGAGGAGTTTGAAGGGTTTAAAACATAAAATGATGCATGTTGGGCTGGCAAGATGGCTCAGTGGGTAAAAGTAGTTGCCCCAACCCAAAGCTTGAGTTCACTCTTCAGGTCCCACATGGTTAGAAGTAGAAAACTAACTTCCACAAACTGTCCTTAGATCCCATACATGGGTCATGGTACATTTAGGTGTGCAAGGATGCATGCATGTGTACACACAGAGAAATAAGTCAAGATAATAATATTTTGAATAAAGAAGAAATGATAAATGTTCAAGAATGTAGGAATGCTAATTACCGATAAACCAAATAACCAATTACCAATTAAATCATTTCGTATTATATATACATTGGTTATCAACAATATTCTTTCTATAAAGTGTTGATGAGTTGTATTCAAAGAAGAGCAAAATAAATGAAGAGACACAGCATACTTTTGGAACCAAGGCTCACTGTTGTCAGATACACAGTAGTCTGTATTACCTGTCAGTATGGCTAGGTTATAATGTTAAAAGAATTTGTAAAAAGAACAAGCCAAACACTCAGGAGGCTAAAGCCAAAGAGTTGGAGAGAGGTGAAGGCCAACCTGAGTTATATAGTATAAATAATCTATAGAACACTCGTTACCTAATTTAAAATCTTACTATACAGCCATAAACAAAATATTGTGGCATCAGCACAAAGATGGATTTACCTAGCAGTGGAACAGAATAGAGAAGCTTAACCACAAAAATTTGTTTTAAAGATACCTAAAGTAAGAAGGCTCAGTGGGTGAAGGCTCTTGCCTGAGAAAGCCTGGCAACCTGAGTTCAATTCCTGGAGTCTACATAAAACTGAAAGGAGAGGACCAGCTCCACTAAGTTGTCTACTGACCTCTGCTTGCTGTTTTTCAATTCCTGGTCTCTTTTTCTATTAATTGTTGTTTCATGCATATATGTATATATGTATATATTCCTAAATACAGCCTGCTCAGTCTATATAATGTTACTTGTATGTATGTTTTCATGGCTGGCCATTTGTCATTGTATAACGATTGGTGTGTTCTTCCCCGGTAAAGACTATTTCTTCCACTTTCAGCATTCCTTAGTTGCTTATAGTTCTTTGTATATAGTTGAGACCTGGTGGTCTTTCCCCCATCCACTTAGGCATGTCTATTGTTGTTGTCTGAATTCAGCTCATATTTAAGCAGTCATGTGGGTGAGACTTTATGGGTGTAGCTTCTGAGGTTGCTAGGAGACATAGTCTCTGAAAACTCCCTGATTCCTTGCCCCCTCTTCTGCAGTGTTCCCTGAGCCTTGGGTATGGGAATTATTTTGTCGATTGTGTCCACTGGGCATAGACTCTTTTTTGTTTTGTTTTGTTTGTTTTTTGAGACAAGGTCTCTCTGTGTAGCCTTGGCTGTCCTGGACTCGCTTTGTAGACCAGGCTGGCCTCGAACTCACAGAGATCCGCCTGCTTCTGCCTCCCGAGTGCTGGGATTAAAGGCGTGCGCCACCATGCCCGGCATAGTATGCATAAACTCTTAAAAAACATTAATACTTTCTTTTAATTTATTTTAGGTTTTTGAATGTTTTTGGGTTTTTTTGTTTTGTTTTGGTTTGGTTTTTTGTTTGTTTTTTTTAAAGAAAGTAAAAATATAACAGAAATTTATGTTTAAGTCATTGGTTTTATTTTTGCAGGTTGGGAGGGTCATTTCAGAAGGAAGCAAGAGTGGATTTCTTTCCTATTATGATTTACTACTATTCTTTTCTCTCTCCCATCTACTCAGTAAACATCATCCTTGGACCAATGGGGGGGGCATTAATACAACAGTTGACATCCACAGCAAATATATAAAACTGACTTTGAATAAATGTAACTTTTGATACTATAAGAAGAAAATCATTAGCTTCATGTATTTATTTACTTGTCTTTTGAGAAGCCAAGACAGGCCTTGAACCCAGTACTCTTGTCTTACCTTTCTGAGTGCTGGAATCACAGGCATGCTTATATACTAAATAGAACTAATTACTTTGAATCCTGCCTTCCAAAAGTAGAAATCCTGGTGTGTTTCCTTTTAATCATTTGGTAGTAGTAATATATAGTATACATATATAGATATTTTTAAAGCTGTATTACTTTTATTTGCTTACTTTTCTATATATCCTGATTTCCTCTCTTGGACAGGTCCTCATTTTACCTAAGGATTGTCTGCTGTTGGAGTCATTAATAACAGTGGCTCAGTTGCTGTCTGTTACTTTCAGCCTAAAAGCTGTGCCGAACTCATGACAAGAACTGTACCATTACCACAACTCTTGAGTAGATAACTCCATCTTATAGAAAAGAAAACAAGGATTAAAAAACTTGCCAAGTTTGAATCTGTGGTGCTTGGTTTTAAAATTGTCTTTCATTCAAGTTTTTGTGAAACATATACTGTCATTAAAAAAAACAAACAAACAAAGTTTTGCTATCAGAAGCAGCTCTGAGAAGGACATTTTGGTTTAGAAGTTACTGTCTGCATTTCAGGTGTCTGAGCATCCTTCTCAATGCCAGTCCTTCATACATTTAATCCTTCCTCATCAAGTGAATGTTTCAAAGTGAGTGTGGTTGTCCAACATGCACACAGAGCAAAACTATGCTCAGAAAGCCAAGTTGACTATGGAGTCCATGAAGGACAGAGCCAGATACACAGGAGTGTAGATGCCTTTCTGCAGGAATCCAGACCTGCAATTGAGCAGCTTTGTGATGTGGTGCCTACTCAGTGGTTGGACTCATAGTATAGAGCAAAGGAAAATTTGTTTTGTCCTTGGTCCCCAAGATAGTGAGTCATGACTTTAAGATTGTATTTAGGTAACCTTTCCTGCCTTCTTTATTAAAGAATTCCAGGTGAAGGCTCCCTTGCCAAGGTGGAGGTCCTGACAAGGTCATATGGCCAAGGAGCATAATCACTCCTGTGATCTGTAAATTACTATGAAGGTGTGCTTGACTCAGGATCCGCCCCCCTCATTTTAAATACTTATTTATTTTATGTACATGAGTGCTTTATATGCATGTACACCTGCATCCCAGAAAAGGCATCATCAGATCTCATTATAGATGGTTGTGAGCCACCATGTGGCTACTAGGAATTGAACTTTAGAAGAGCAGTCAGTGCTCTTAACCTCTAAGCCATCTCTGCAGGCCCCATGGGATTACATACATCTCTAACATTTCACCTCATCTAACACAAACTCCCTGTGGCTTCTTACTGCTGAGCATTTGAAACAACACTGATTCCTCTGGTTCTGTAGGGGAAGGGCAACTACCCCTACAAGTGGCCCAAGATTCTAAGAAGCTGCTCATTTCCGCCTCTTCTGTCTGACATGGTAATGACAGAAATCATTAGTCTCAGTCCTTGACTGTTTTTGCTTTTCCTATGCATTCTTTTACTCTGGTTGGGAATAGAATGTTTAAGAAGTCCTCAGAGTAAGTGAGAAGCAGTGTTTCTGTGGGTCACGCCCTCTCCTTTTCCTTTTCAAGTTTAAGGCTTAGGCACTGTTGGTGTTGCCATGCCTCTCGTTCCCTAGCTTCTTTTTGTGCTGAGGGTCCAGGAATCTTGGAAACCCATAGCAGAGGGAAGGGCTAGAGGGTGGAAGGGGAAAAGGAGAAGCTGACTGAAAGAACTTGAAGAGAGCCTAGTAGGGTATGTAATATTGGAACACATACCTTTAAATGAACTTTTCATGTCTTTGTCAGGCACTCTTATTTTTACAGAACCTCTTTTAGACATGGTATGGAAAAAGAGGACTATGGAACCAGGAGTGTGAAATAACTGCATGTATGTATAAGTTTTTGAACCCTGGACTTTAAGACTTAGGGCCTGAAACCTTACCAATTGAGCTGTCCAGACACACACACACACACACACACACACACACACACTTTCTCTCTCTCTCTCATTATTTTTCTAATGTGTAATTTTTTTAACGGAAAACTGGACATCTGGGGAACAACATGGACTTTGTAGGCAGATGTTCATTGGCCTAGAATTTGGACGTCTCTCTTTATGCAAAAGGAAGGAACCTTTTCTTGTCTGTATAGTTCTAATTTCCTTCATACAAAAGAGGCCTGAGCTGACAAAAATATGCTAGTGTTCAGGAAGAGATGGCCTTTACATGGCACTTTATGACGTCTTCTTCGGGGGATTCACAGATGGTGCTGGTGGAGAGAAGCTTCTCTCTCTTCATGTTTTTTCTTCTTTGTTTTCCAGTGCCCAGCCTGCCTAACCTTGAACGACTGACACAGGGAAGATAGCCATAGTAATTTAGAGAGGAACATGCTCAATCTTTGCCTCTTCTCTGCTTAATGAGTCCCTGTAAAAAATATATCAAAAGAAATCCTCATCTCAGAGTCCTCACATTTCAAAGTGGGATGTATGTATTATAAGAACTGCTGACTCATTAGGAATGCTTCCTAATTCCACTGCAACAGCTGCTTCTGGTTAGAATAAACTCCTGCTCTTTTGTGCCCCGTCCCTCTGAGGAGACCTTAAATTTTGGCTGAAGACCTTCCTCTTGTTTCATTCAGCCTTCTCTCTCCCACTCTGTTTCTGCCCTTTGATTATAGTGCTTATCCTTCTGAGTATTCATGCGATCTGAGCAGCCTACTGTACCCATGCCTCACCTTTGAAAGTGGCTTTTTAAAGATTACAAGCACTAATACAACTCTTGTGGTAATGCTTTTTGTTTGCATTCACAGTGACAGTGGAGTATATTGTATAGCAGTAAAGAAAGAAGTTGTGATACGTTGTAGTCATGAATTCTAAGTGCAATAATTTAAAGTACAAGGAACAGTTCAGAAACTGCCATTGTCCATTAAATGTAACCACCGTATTAGCGTATCATAGCATGCTGTTCTAATCACTTTCCTCCAAATACCAGCTTTTGAAAGAAACATACTGTATATTTTTTTTTATACAAAATCTGCAATCGTGTAATTGAACGGCTCAGCAGAATAGGTAAATGAATGTAGCATTGTGCATTCAAAATGTCTCTTTGGTCTGTAATGAGCTGATTGAGGTTCACAGTTGTAAGACTTGCCATTTATTTTCTGATTTTATATTCTGGACCCAGACAAAAGTGCCTTTAAAAAACAGAAAAAAGTAGAAGAAAATCGTTCATAACAATCAGGCAGCTTTCTGTGGAGACCACTATTGGATTTGGGGTTCTGGTGGTCTTTATGTAGCTGTCCATCCATAAGGTAGATGATATTATATATGATGGGGCTGGAAATGTAGCTGAATAGCAGAGTGCCTAGCATTTGAAAAGTACAGGGATCAGTCTCCAATACTGCCCACCCACCCCTAATAAAAAATAAATAAAAATGAAATAAAGTTTTCCTATGTGACTATTTCACATTTTAGAATTTCTGCATTTTTATTTTTATGTATATATGTGTTTTGTTTGTTTGTTTGTTTGAGACAGAGTTTCTCTGTGTCGCTTTGGCTGTCCTTTGTAGACCAGGCTGGCCTCAGACTCACAGCAATCCACCTGCCTCTGCCTCCCAAGTGCTGGGATTAAAGGCGTTCGCCACTATACCCGATCGATCTATCTATCTATCTATCTATCTATCTATCTATCTATCTATCTATATGTTTTGTTTGCATGCATATTTGTGTAGCATATATTTGTATCAGATACTCAGATTTGGAGTTATGGATGGTTGTAAGTCACTATGGTGTGCTGGGAACTGAACTTGGGTATCTGGAAGCATAGCCAGTGCTCTTAGCCATTGAACCATCTCTCTAGCCCCTCATTTTTGTAATTATCAACAATTTCTATTAGTAAGGTTGAGAGCTTCTCATGTACATGGAATCAATCACAATTGTAAGCAAGTTCTTTGGGTACCTATGCTACTTCCTTCATAGACACTTGATGACTTGTAGATCTGATTTCCCACTATACACTGAGCTCCTTGAGACTGGAGATTGTGTCTGATTCACCCATTTGCTTCAGGATCTCAGAGGGCCTCACCACCAATACATGTTTGATGACCAAATGAGCCATAAAAATCTAAGTCCTACATATGTCATAGAAGTTCTAAAACTATGCAGAAGACTGATGAACAGACATCATTTCAAATCCTGATTAGTACAGATAATGCAGATTCAATATAGATGTAATTTTGAGCTTCAGGACAGTTTTAGACAGTGAAGACCCCTGTCGTTTCTTTTCCCCAGGCAAGAGAACTTTTCTTCCTTTCCTTCCTTCCTTCCTTCCTTTCTTTCTTTTTTTCGTTTCTGTCTTTCTTTCTTTCTTTCTTATTCTTTCTTTCTTTCTTAACCTTGCTTGTGGAAGCAGAATGTGGAACAAGAAGGAAAAAGAGTAGTGTTGTCCCTCCCCCCCCATCTTTGAAAGACTGTTCTCAAGTTGCCATAACCAGATGTCGGGTGTCCTGCCAGGGAGTTGTTACTTCATTTTATCTTCCCCTATAATATGCCCCAAGTATTTACTTGCTAAAATTTTACAATCAATTCCTTTTATTATTCTCTTCTAAACTAGAGCCAGGGTATTTTATTGACCTTTTTTTCAGTTTTCAGGATGACTGGATTATATTAGCTAAGATTTTCCTCTCAGGAAAGCAAGTCAGACGCTGGGTCTTATAGAGCTGAGTTGACAGAGAGAGAGGTAGCCACTTTCTCATGGCTTTAAGGACTCATACCCAGGATGTTCCTTCTCTTTCCTTGTCTCTTTGGTCCCATCTCAGTTGCTGAGTACCCAAGAAGCCCATTAGTTCAGTCTTCAGAGCCCAGTGCTGCATGCCCTCTGGCTTTCACCATTGCCTTTGCTCCAGCCCTTGTTTATGAGAGGTCTTTTTCTGTTTGTGCTGATCTTTGTACCCATTGCTTCCAGCGTTCCCACCTCACTGTGTCCCAGCTCATTCAGAATCTAGCTGAAGCTCAGCCTTTTTGAGATGGAGAGCTGCTTCCACAGCTACCACCACTTTCTCAGTGTTGTGTAACCTGCTCTCTGGCCATGCCTTAAACTTTTCGTCTGCTTTGCAACTCATATCATTACTGTGTACACTCCAGATGATGTGTTTACACTGTTTTTGATGGAGGAGACATTCTTTTATATGTATTGTCTTAAATACTTGCAAACTTAGACACAAAAATTGGAAGTTCAACACAAAGGGCAGTTGTTTTTCTCGTTTGAGACATATTGCTAAAATAATAATTCATAAAGGCAAACATTTTCCTATTCACATTTTTAAGAAATCCAGCTCAGAATGAACATTGCATGTATTAGCAGTGTCTGTACTTCAGTCTGGCCCAGTTCCTCAGTGTCTCCTCCACCTTTACTGTTTTTGTTGTTGTTCCTCCCTCACATGTGTTACGATTTATTGTGTGCAAAGGACCCTGCAAGGCACTTGAACCTGTGATGAAGAATGAAACAATTCAGCTCTTAAAGTATGCCACTGTTTTTAATACTTTCTCTTTTCTGCCCCAGTGTTATATGATATATATGTATATATGTAATTATAGATATGATTATATATTCATACATGTGTATTATATATTCAATTATGTGTATATTTCTATACACATGATTATATGTGTAGACATATGTAGGACCATGTATATTTATGTATATGTTTGTTTCTGGTGATTCTTCTACCTTTATGAACAAGACAATGAGGCTCCTGTATCGTAGAATGGCCTCCTGTGTGATTTATCTGATGTTTCCTTGAGATGAGCTCTGCTTCCATGCCAGGTGTATGATAAAGTTGTTCTGCTTTCTGTGGCATTCTGTCTGGTGACACAGTTTTATTCTTTCCTGTTATTTGTGGAGGTTGTAACCTCAGGGTCTTCCTTCCTGTTTCCCTGTGACTTAAAACTTGATTGTGGGGCGGTTGGAGAGATGGCTCAGCTGATAAGAGCACTGTCTGCTCTTCCAAAGGTCCTGAGTTCAGTAACCAGCAACCACATGGTGGCTCACAACCATCTATACTGGAATCTGATGCTCTCTTCTGGCATACAGGCCTATATGCAAATGAGGCACTCATACATAAAATAAATAAAATCTTTTAAAAAATCTTGATTGTGAAGACTTACCTTGAGACTGTGTAAGAAATCTCATCACTCAGCAAACATGTTGTTTGTCGTTTTATCTGCATGGACTCTGTTAGCTTTGATGTTCAGATTCTCTTCACCAACTTTTGTGTCCTGCTGATACGTCCTGACCATGGATTTAACACTGCCTTGTTTAATATGATATAAAGCATTTCTTAGCTCTTATCTTGGAAGCAGATATTCCTTTAGAGAACCCTCATTCTTAGTAGAGAATGCTAGTTAGAAGCCAGCAGCCAGCCACTGATAGTGCCCATTACAATTGAGACATTTCTTCTCACAGGCTTTTCCTATCACTCAATCTGTCTTAACAGATAATGCAGATTCAATATAGATGTAATTTTGAGCTTCAGGACAGTTTTAGACAGTGAAGACCCTTCAGTTCTTTTCCCCAGGCAAGAGAACTTTTCTTCCTTCCTTCCTTCCTTCCTTCCTTTCTTTCTTTCTTTCTTTCTTTCTTTCTTTCTTTCTTTCTTTCTTTCACCTTGCTTGGTGGGAAGCAGAATGGAAACAAGAAGGAAAAAGAGTAGTGTTGGAGAGCTGCCACTCACTTGGGACTGCTAACTATTTGTGGGCTAGTTTGTATGTCCCTCGGATTCCATGGCTGTGTCGCTCCAGGGAAGTTCCTTATATGCTCTGTGCTCATGTTCCTTCTACAAAGTGAGAACCAACAGTTTAGAGTAGCTGAGTACGCTCACACATCTGTAACCTGACTAAGTCAGGTGATAAAAACTTGGGTTCTGACTTTTCTGATCAAGAAGCAAAACCAAAACAGACTACCCAAACTATAGCCAGACCTCTGGGATAAAAGAAACCATGACACAGAATTCTTATGCCGAGTGTGGACAGAGATGGCTTATTTCACAGTGTGTTAGTGATAATATAGATGATGATGTGGATGACCTACTGTTCTAATGCATTAGTGGACTGAAGGCATTCTTCTAATATCCCCTCATGTGAAATGAATAGCCACCTGCACCACGAATGTGAGGTATGGCATTATCCACCCTACCTTTAAAACTTGTCCCTTGTTTGTAACAGTAAATAACAAACTATAAACAAAGAAAAAAGTTAAATTAAAAACTATGCCTTAAACATCATACTAGAAGCCAGATTAAAAGTTTATGTACTATATTTCCCACTTCCCTGACATTCTTAAAATGGTAAAATTAAAGGGCCAGGCAACAGTCAATTGGGTGCAGGAACCAAGAGTAGGGTGAGGGTTGACTAACATGGCCTAGTCAAACCTCCTGGAAGTAGGCTGTAGAAGTGTCAGTCCTTGTTGTCTTGTGACTGCTATACCCATAAGTGCTTTTGTCAGATGGCTGAATTTTCCTTTATGTTAAAAAGAAGTGGGTTTTTAAAAGGTAGCAATGGTGGGGAAAACAGGTGGAGAACAGATGATCTGACTATAGTGTGGGTAGGGCACAAGAGAACATTCTGGGGTCCTGGAAGTGTATATGTTGCTTGAGGGTGGTTCTTATCCAGCCATATGCAGCTAACTCATTTAAGGATACATAGACAGAGTGAGTGTGCTTCATCATATGTCTGTCAAAGGTAGTTTTTAAACAACCAAAAGAATGATGATGACTTTAGAAGTTGAGCCCTTGTTTCAATCTCTCACTGTCCCATAAGTAGTGTGAAGATGACCTTGAGCAAGTCGTCCCTAACCTGGAGCCTCAGCTGCTGTGAAAACAGCCACCTCATATGCAAGTGAGAGAGAAAAACCATGCCTGATGGGGTTGAGATAGCCAGGCACCTTTCCTCCCTTATCTCGAAAGGCCCATCTGGTAAAGCTGGTCTTTCAATTAACTGGAGCTTTTTTACTTTAGAGCCACAAAAAAAGTTAAGCCGCAACATTTGTGAAAGGTAAAGGTTCTAAATGCTAGCTCTTAAATCTTGTTTTACTATTGCTGTCTTTCATACCATCCAGCAGAGCATACCTCAGGGTTGAGTCTTAGCTAATTAGTTAGCAATACAGTATATGATGTTTCTGCAGTTAGGAAAGCGTAAGGAAGCATTCGTAGTTTTAGCTTGCAGTCATTCACTCCTTAATTCTGGTAATGTATGTATGCTCACATCCTAAATTTTTTCTCTGCTTTTATTCTGTCTTTGAAATAAAAATCTTTATCCTGTGGTAAATGAATAAATATTAATTTAGAAATCCCCATTGGCTCAGCCCACTGTTCTGTTAAATCATAAAGAATATCTATATACTTGCAGCACTGAGCATTTTACATGCATTTAAAAGCCATTGCAAACGTGACTGGTACCATTCTTTCTCCTAAGAGAGCAGTTAGGCATCTTGAACCTAATAATCAAAACAGAAGCTACCTATTTTTCAGTGCTTGATATATTCCTTGAACTATGACAGGCCCTTTTGTGGTATTTTGCTTAACTTGTTCCAAACCTCCACCCTGTTAGGCAAACAGGAAATGCCTTCCTTTTGTCTTGAGAGGCTGCTCTGGGGAAACAGCACCTATTGTTCTGCTTGACTCCACACCCCGTGTGGTCCAGTACAGCTTCTGCTGCTTCCGAGGGGACAGGCAACTTTTCTGACTAGCGGGTTCCAGTCAGCCTCCTGCCTGATGGGTACTCAGTTTTCAGGTCTTACCTTCTAGAGTCACATCCATTTAAAACTGTACTTGGTGGATGAAAAGAACCAGAGCCCCTCCTATCCCAAGCACCCAGGACTTCCACTGCTGTGCCTGTCCTCTTAAGCCTTCCAGTCTGTCTGTTCCAGACATCTACTTGGTGCTTTATCTGATCTCTCTTCTGCTCTCAGTTTAGAGTCCAGCCTGGAGGCGCCTTATAAGTGGACTGCCCTAACCTTTTTATCCAATATTCCTTCCTCCATCCCCATCCTCAACTCTCCAAAACTACCATCCAAAGCAACTTCTTCCCCCATCCAACTTCATGAATGTCCCAAGTAAGCCATTTATAGCTATTGAGTCTTTGCCATATTTTGTTCCCTCTAGATGGAAATGACGTCTCATTCATCCAGATTTTCTTCCTGATATGGCTGGACCCCCCAGTTTATTAGAGATACCTTTCCTTGGGGTCCACGTATTCTTGGTAGCAGCTGGGTCACAGTGTAATATTGCATTTCTGTTCGTAATTCCCATGTCTGTTTTCCCAGGAGACTGAAAGTTCCTGGAGGCCAGGCAGTTCTGTATTTCTTTCCTTATTTTTCCCAGCTGTCCAGCTCTGGGCTGACATCCATGGGTGCTCTTATTAAACACTGGTACAAATGGTCCAGCCTTGCAAATTTGGCCTCCAAATATAACAGGGAAAAGTAGATTCCTACCCCTTTTCTTTTTTCTTTTTTTTTTTTTCCCTCAAGAAGAGTCAGGGTTTACTGCAGACAACTCTATGAACCCTAAGGAAAGTCACCAAAAAGCTTAGATAACCACTTCTTCTCTAGAGCCACAATTGATAGGAGCTGTGCAAGGAAAGAGCAGTAGGCTTGGGCATGAGCAGTTATCACAGTATCAGTTGTCATTTCATCTGGGAGCTTGTCTGGGAACTGGGTCATCAAAGAAGTCAAGATACATAATGAAGCAGGAATACTGTCTTCCACTCTGCCCCCTATAACCTGCCTCCCCAAGTCCAACAAGAGCACCAGAAGTTGGAAGCCTGGAGGAGTTTGTTTCAAAGAGGCTTAAAAAAAAAAAAAAAATATATATATATATATATATATATATATATGAATAAAAATTGTTTATTGGCATTAGGTATTGAACCCAGAGTATCTACCAATGATCTCCACTACCAGCCAGAAAGTGATACGTGTTTGTTATGGGACACTGGGAGGCTATGGAAAACAAAAACAAAAAGAAAAACAAAAAACATTGCCAGTCATGTTGGCCCATGCCTATAATCCTAGCACTTGGGAAGCCAGAGGCAGGCAGATCTGTCTGAGTGCAAGGCCGGTCTAGTCTACAAAGCAAGTCCAGGACAGCCAAGGCTACACAGAAAAACCCAAAGGGGGAAAAAAAATTTGTACATAATATAGAGCCTGCTTTTATATCCAAATATATTATAAATATTTTTGTATGGCAAATACACACAAGACATAGAAATCTTAGACTTCATTGTAACCATTCTTACTGTACACTTAGGATGCTTCCAATTGTGATTAGCATGGTACAGAAAAGACTTTCCTTTTTAACTTCTAAAAACACCATGTGCTAAAGACATAAACATAGAAGATGTAGGAAAAAATGTGGAAGAAAGAAAAGTTCATAATCTTGAAATAAACACTATTGAGATTTTATTTCATCTTTTCTGAGAGTGTGCATGCCTGTATATGGTAAAGTGAGCATGCCCTACTTTTCTTTTTTCTTCTATTTTATTTCATAGGTATTGCCTCACAACTGAAAAACAAGCCAAAACATAATTTTCTGTTGCCTGAATTGAATGCAATTTATTTAATTATTCTCTTAGTACATGTTCACTGTGTAAATGTTTTGCAATTACAAGAAATAGCTACTATTTATATAATATACTACCAAAATTAAATCACAACATTTAATGTAGATAAAAATAAGGCTAAAACATAACTCATTTTCTGGTCTTTGTGTGAGCTTTAGTAGTTGCTCATTAAAAGGCATACTCTTTCTTACTGTAGGACTTTAAGAAATTATATTAGAGGAACTGGTTTCTGCCAAGAATTTTGCTGACTAAGTATCTTTTTCCAAAGTTGGTTTTTAGTGTTTTTTTTTTTTTAACTTATAATTATAGTCCTATTTTGAGGGGGGTTTATAATGCCAATTGTACATTTTTGTAATATTATAAACATCTCCTGGCTTCTAATAAACAACAATCCCTAAGCACAAGTGGTAGAGTTTCTGGCCCAGTTGTAGCAGAGTGTGATTAATGGCGATCAGGTGTTGCACTTCTGATCATCATGTCCTGCATTCCCAGCTCCTCTGCTCGTTCATGTCTGGATTCATGTCTTCTGCTGAGGGGAACAACAGAAAAAAACTGAGAGTCACCCTGTTGGCTATAGTTGGTTATGGTACAGGATGTGTGGCTCTTTCCCTTTGTCTGCTTACATTCCCCCAAGTCTTGCATTTTTTGCCTCTCTCAGGACAGTCCTAACTTTACCATAGTTTCATGTGCAGAATCTTAGCCTTAGTGATCATTCAGCTCTCTGCCCAGGTACTTGCATTATGTTAGGAAATGAAGGAAAGATGCTGCCAAACAGTGATTGTTCCATTTTGGCAGCAGCCTGGAAACGCTAATGGAGTAAGTATACAGTGTGAAAGCTGTCCAGAGGACACTCGACTGAATTGTTCCCTTGGAGAATGAGTACCTGCTGGAATGCAACTCATGCAGACCTGGGTTTTACTCTGATCTTTGAAGATATGTGATTTCAACAAGTTACCTAGCTTCTCTATGCTCCACTTTCCTAAACCTCTACTTCAGATCACTCAGAGTCAATAAGCAAATTCTAGGTGATCTCCTGGCATGTGGTAAATCCCTGAATAAACAGAGTCCTTAGAATATTTTGATCTCTTTGGTATACCATGAGCAGCACAGCAGCAAAGGTGCTTGGAGCTAGGTGGATCTTGTAGTCTTAGTTTGGCAGATTATTTTCTCCTCTTTAGAGTTATTGTGGAGAGCTCTACTTTCCTCTGCCCAGTGCAGGACTGCTACAGAATTGGGCAGAAGCAGAGGCTTTCTTCTGAGTAGCACAGTCTAGTAGGTGGGATGGATTGCTGTGGCTGAGGGAAGCAAGAGGAAGGTTACCTGGCTGGCAAAGATTCTTCTTTTACCTTTCCTCACAACCTTCAGCTTTACTTACATAAATACTTAGAACTGTCTTAGTGAGAAAGCCATGCAGTCACCAGAAGTAACTGAGAGCAGACTAGCTTCCTGTCTGTCTTTGTTGCCAACTCTCCTTGTTTGAGTCTGCCTTGCACCCAAAGGAGCCTTTGAACATGAGCTGTCTGGAGCAATCTCTGGCCTTATAACTTATTTTAATGTTCCTTGCACAAGGTCACTCTTGGATGTGGTGCTCTGGGCAGTCTCACCCCAGAGTGCTTCCCTTCCTTTATTTAACCTCTGACCTGTGAAAACAAGAGTTAATCAAGAGTTCTAAGGTAGCTAAGAGGAAGGGGAAGTGTTTGGTTACAAATTAAATATGAACAAGTCATAAGTCATAAATCCCCAGTAGTGCTACCAGTTGTGTGTCTCAAGTTGCATATGGCCCAGAGTGTTTGAATTATAAATTCAAGTTCAGAGCCCTCTGATTGCTTGGGGGTAAGTGCTAGGTTCATTTTCTTTTGGCCCCAAACTCTTTGCCTTCTAAAGCATTAGTTTTATTGGACCAGCTACCTTCATAGCCTATTTTCTCACCTCATGCCTGCCTCTCTTTCCTCCCTTTACCTGCCTGCCTGCTTATGTTGATTGGTGTGCTGTTCTGTGAGTTCAGACAGAACTGTTTCCCTGAAAGAGGTTAAGCATATGGAAAAAGTCGCCAAGGAACGGCACTGATGCATTGAGCGTAAATGGCTTTAAGAGACAGCCAGACACTTTTATAGAGAGATTTGCGGTGGAATGAGAGAGCATTCAAGCAGAGATGTGGTACAAATGAACAGAATGAGTGCTTTTCATGGAAACCGGGTGCCTTGTTTAGGGCTTCCTTAATAGTCACCACAAGAGTGCACATAGAGCTTCACGCTTTAAATTTAAAAACGCTACTAAAAAGCCTAAAAACCTGTGGCATAAGATATGGTCTTTCTAGTAAGTTCTTTAAAATGAGCATTTAGACCACAACATGAGACACTGGAAACTTGATATATCCCCCTCCCCTGGTTCAATTGAAGCATCTTAAATTGACCTGTTTATATTTGTGTTCCCAATATCACAATAACATGCACTCTAATTCCTAAAGCAAAGAAGAGTGGACACATGACTGGTGTCCCTGGAGCTGGCAGAGTAAGAAAGCACACTGGATTATTGGGAGGAAGCCAAAGTTAAGATTATTCAAGGTATTTTATAGTTTTGGAGGCAATCTTTTACTGTATCAGGGTGTTGCAGTGAGAACCACAAGAATTCCACATCTCAGCTCAGGGTCACTACTCTTACAGAGCAAGCAGGACTGAGAATGCAGACTGGACTAGTTTTGTGCTTAAGTAGTCACACCATCATAGGGATGTCATTCCTCTTCTGAGACTCAGTTTTATCATCTGTAAAAGAGGACAGTCCTCATATAGCTGCTACAAGTACTGTATCAAAGCACCTAACACTTTATACGTGCCCCCCCATCCCTCGTAGCTTTCACTTTTTCTAAAATGATGTCAAGTAGCATCTCCATGGGATAATTACTTTTGTTGTTTACTATTAAAAGTAAGACAGGGCTTCTTATAGAACCGTTTCTTGCCTTTGTCTTTTTTCTGTGTGTGTTGGGGGGGGTTGTTTTGTTTTGTTTTGTTTTAATAGTAGAGACAGCATATGTCTCTCTTAGGCTATGAAACCTTCGGTAAGGTGGGCCTGCCTTAGAACCTCACTGGACCATTATATTATATTATAGTTGTAATTCCAGCCATAAAGTCAGATGATCTGAATGGGGAAACTTGCAGGTGTCTGAGTACAGGAGTAGGCTGCCCCATAAACTCCAGGGAACATGATGAAAGGCCTGTGTGCTCACCCTCTCTGGGCTCAGTGGAAAATACTGAGAATTACAGCTCCCTGTCAGTGCAGGTGATACTATTCAAAGGTCTCCCAGTAGCAGCTTTTCGCCAGTGATAACAGCAGAGTGCCCCATGCTTTCCTCCAGAGCAGTCTCCTTCAATCATAGTCATACTACCACAGAAAAGAAGACAGCAGACACTCCCTCTAAAAGCAGCAATTACTGGGCACCCATCAAGAGAGAAAGTGAGTTAACCCAGAAGCAGAAAGACTCAAATGGTATATACTCACTTACATCTGCATACTAGCCCAAGGGACATGTCCCACGAAAGCCTTCACTTACCAGGAAACTGGGACAGAGGGGAGGACATCCTATTGGGACTCTAGATGAGAGAAGCATGGGAGAATAGCAAAGTAGAAGGATCCAGAGGGTCCTAGAAACCTACAAGTAGAACATTATGATAGGCAGATTTGGGCCCAGGGGTCCCGCTCAAACTAAGGCACCAACCAAGGACAATACAGGTGGTAAACTTTAAACCCCTACCCAGATCTAGCCAGTGGGCAGAACATTCTCCACAGTTGAGTGGAGAGTGGGGTATGACTTTCACACGTACTCTGGTGCCTCATATTTGACCATGTCCCCTGGAGGGGGAGACCTGGTGGCACTCAGAGGAAAGATAGCAGGTTACCAAGAAGAGACTCGATACCCTATGAGCATATACAGGGGGAAGAAATCCTCCTCAGGAACAGTCATAGGTGAGGGGAATAAGGGGAAAATGGGAGGGAGGGAAGAATGGGAGGATACAAGGGATGGGATAACCATTGAGATGTAACAAGAATAAATTAATAAAAAAAAAAAAAAAAAAAGAAGCCTTGTTTCCAAAATCAAATTCAAGTGTATGTTCCAAGTGTATATAAGCTCGGATGTTTCACAGGAGGTGTGTGTGTGTGTGTGTGTGTGTGTGTGTGTGTGTGTGTGTGTCTGTCTGTCTGTCTGTCTGCTCACCTCATAATACAAATTAATACTTGTAGTCATTTGGTACATACAATACGTTTTCCTGTGTACATGTAATAGCTCTAACAATGGGATGTTAATTATGGGCATAAATCAGAGATTCTTGAGCTTAACTGGATACTATAATAAATTTACAATTCAAGATTAGCAGCTGTGAGCAAAGCATAAGGATCAGGTTGGGCAGGACTGGCTTTGATCTCCCAAAGGGGGTGTGTTTCTCTTACTTTGACTTTTGGTCTCATTAGCAGTAAGAGAGCAGCAATAGCAGGGTGAAGAAAGTTAGTGCTGCTCCAGGCACAGCTGGGATGTGTTTTGATACTCTACTCAGCCATGTAGTAGCTTCCAAACAGCCATTCAAGGGTAGGTGTTACATCCCCATTTCACAGATGGGGAAGGAGGAGCATGCTTGGGCTACAACTGATAAGTTTCCTTCTGTGCAGTTGGTGGTGCCACTTCTTTGAGAAGGCTTTTGAGATCTTTGCTCTGTCCTCTTGTGACCCTCTATCACTGTACTGTCTCAGTGCTACTGCATTCTCTGTTGGTACAAGTTGTTCATCTTGTGAGCTCTTCAGATTTAGGGACAGAGGAGTACTAGGCATATACTGGAAAGTAATGTGTTGCTGGCCTGGGACTTTACTGCCATTTCAAACTCCACAGAGCTCTTCTCTGAAGGAAGCTAAAGTGTTTAGCTCAGGAAGGAGCTGTGTGCTTATCTCCTGGAAAGGAGTGTGCACAGCACAGCTCTAAGGCTTGAGGTGGAGAACTTAGGCCAGCACCCACAATTGGTTTGTGTTGTGCCTAAAAGAGAGAGTTCCTTTATGCTGGGGTAATGGGGAAGGGGGTGTATCTTATGGAAGGCTCCACATGGGGGCCTAAGTGTTTCCTTCTCCACCCACCAGCAGTCAGGAAGAAAGGAAAAGGATGAAAGGTATAGAAGTAGATGAGTGGAGTCATGGCAGTGCTTTCCTCTTCAGTACATTTGGAGAAAATACAGATACACTGTCTGCTACAGGATGCTTTTAAGGCTCATCTGCACTTGGAAAATTAGGTTTTCAGTGAAGACAATGAGAAGAGGAGTAATTGATAGACTGACTTATGTTGGAAGCTAGGGAAGGGCTAAGAAATCTTCTGTGGCTATTCCTTTGATCCACTATAAGCATTTGCTCCAATGTTCAGATTATTTGTCACATTCCAACAGGATGTTGGCATCTTTGGTTTTTAATCCTGGGTTATTTTCCTAACCAAAATGTTGCCTGCTAAGTTGGGTTTCCCATCTAACAAGAAGAGGCTGACTGTTATCCTATGGTGCCAGTGGTCCTGGCCTTTGTAGTACCTATAGCAATGATTACTGTCTGTCACAGGAAGTTGTGGCCAAGCACACACACAGAGTTGGACAGTCAGTATTCAGGAACTTAATACTAATAGCAAAGTGAAATACAAGCATGTGGAGTCAACTCTGGGGAGCTTCATGTGGGGGAAGCCCAAGGCATCTTCATGTTCTGGGATTAAAGTGTGTCCATTTAAACAGACGCCACCAGTGCATAGTAAAAATGGGAGAACGTTCAGGATCTTATCTAGGAAGAGTAAATCTAAGTGTTTGGAAACAAGTTTACTCAACAGAATCTTGTTTTTAATTTTAACAATGTATTAACTCTTAGACAGAATAATTCATGAGCCGGATGAGTTTCTAAGGGAAGGAAGGAGTTGTGGTTTTTTTTGCCTTGATAGCACTTCATGTCTGACTTGTATAGCATAACCAGAAAAGAATCTTTTCTTTTTCCTTAAAGTATTAGAGAACTTTAGTTTCCCAAAGGCTTCTCTTGTCCTTTGATATTGAAATCATTTCCTTTTGATGTATCTGTTGTGTCACCATGCTTGTTTTTATCATGTTTCTCATACTTGTTTGTTATCTGGGCTGGTGCTGCCAGGTCTTCATTTGTCAGTGCTGAGCAGGTGTCCAGCTCCCTAAATTGTCTCTGTGAAATCTGCCTCCTGACTGTGGGTTATGATTTACTTCATGGACTGCTGATATGTGATTTGGACACTGGCAAACTCTAGCAGGGGATCAAGGGTAGATGCTACAGAATGACAACTTCTGTTTGAGGCAGCTACACCTTGTTGGTGAATATTTTCCTCCTGCTGAGGTTCTGCTTTCTGACTTGTTCTGCTTGACATATATTAGGTCTTCTGTTGTATGTATAAGGAACCCATGACTCTGATACCAGGGCTCCAAAGAAAAGTTCCCACAGCCACGGTCAGCAAGAACAGTAAGCTGGGAGGCCCAGAAGAGGGCTTTAAGCAGTGGACTGGGCACCTCTCAGTGTGTGTTAGGTCTGTAAGTTAGGTACTGGCTATTAAACTATAGCTGAATGTTGAGATCATATATACACACGTACATACAGTTGTCAACAATAAAGACATTTGAATATCCAGAAAGGAAAAAGTAACTCAAGACCAAATATGAAATGAATCTTGGTGTTTCTTGTCATGCTTGTCTGTACTGCATTGCTCATCCATAATACCATGGTCAACAATGCTTTAGGAAACACCTCAGCTCAGATTCAGATCTATTATTTTGTCAACTGCAGGGTGTTCATCTCTTCACAAGCTTTTCTTCTCTTATCAAAACAGTGGCTTGGTTATAGAAAGCAAGTACTTTTAATATTTTCCTACCATCAGTAAGTATCAAAGTAGCATACCATCAGACTGTATAGCATTAGAATATTTGATTTTACAAAATTGTTTGAGCTGCTACCATTTTGCACTGAATATTTGTGTGAAGCAGCATTCTCCATATTGACAATTAAAAAGTGAAAATATTGATCACAACATAGCAAGACCCTATCTCAAACAAACAAAAATAATGATAAACTCAAAATCATTAATGATGTTCTATCTGTGGTATTAAATATTTAGTCAGGACTTAACTTTTTATGTGAAAGTAAGCAAGCAAGCCATCTGATTATTATGCAAATTTGTTTTTTATATTCAGTAAACAGTAAAATTACATGTTTGCTGAAGAATAGTTTAAGATGAACTTCATTATGATTTATTCTTATTAAATATTTGGTTTGTATACCTATTTTACATACTGTTATGCCTGGGCCACATAAAAAATCTCTCAGGCAAATACTAGTGTGAGAGAGAGAGAGAGAGAGAGATCTGAATGTGCATATTTGTATTTATAGTTCCGTGTCTTAGCTGTCTGTATGATATGATTTCATAGCTATATCCAGCCAGGATTCATTCCTGTTTCTTCCCTAACCATATTTCTAATTCATGTGTCTGATATTAAGACTTAGGTTTTCTATTGCATGTTTAGTTTCTTGATCATTTCCCTTTATGTCACCATGTTCCTGCTACACCTTCCTTCCCACATGGCTACATTCCTTCGCTGTTTTAGGATCCACATTTTAGATGAAACTACCACCTCCTCCTACCATAGACATCTTTCTCATTTCATTTGCTTGCATATTTTCTGGCTGCCTGCATTGATTCCCTCCTCTTATCATTCTCACACAGGGCTGCCTACCAGATGATCTCTTTCTCTCCTTGACTTTCCACGTCATTTCTGTTGCTATCATCCCTTCTCTCCCTCTTGAGTGCCAGAGTTCTGCTTCAGCTTCCATTCTCTATCTCAGGTGGTTAGCTGAATACAGACCTGAAATCCTATCTCACATGTGTACGCGCTCGCGCTCTCTCTCTCTCTCTCTCTCTCTCTCTCTCTCTCTCTCTCTCTCTCTCTCTCTCTCTCTCTCTCTCTCTCCCTCCCCCCCCCCCCACACACACCCTGGGTAAGATGGCTATTCTAACCACCCATCTGGTAAAGGGAGATCACAAGTCAGAAAGTCTAGCCTCAGTTGCACTCAGTTCCTGAGTCCAGTTCTGGAGTGAGCAGCTCATCAAGCTGAGACATTGAGAAGTGGAAATTTTTCATCCAGCCTGTATTGACACTCAGGCTAGCTGCTTTATGTCCATACACACTATGGCTATTATTAAAGTATCTGGAATGTAGGA
Source organism: Acomys russatus (assembly GCF_903995435.1). Classification (NCBI taxonomy): domain Eukaryota; kingdom Metazoa; phylum Chordata; class Mammalia; order Rodentia; family Muridae; genus Acomys; species Acomys russatus. The sequence goes on from NC_067160.1 coordinate 45,887,433, forward strand.
TTACACTGCCTCCATGGACCCATGATGTTCATCAGGCTGTGTGGAGAGGTCTTTGCGACATGACCCCAACTCTTCTAACCTTTTTAAGATTTCCACAGAACAGCACTTCCCCATTGACAGATCGACATATGAGGGCAAAGCTCCCTGAACTGTGATCCTTCTGCTCATGGATCCTACCTTTCCCTCTCCACTGCTGAGGTCATGATAATGCTCCATTAGGGTTCTGTATTACCCCAAATCCTGAAATAGTGCTTGAGAAGGATAGCTGGCTTCTCCCACCTAGACACCCTCTCTTATGTTTATTTCTTTTCTGGACAAGGACTGTGGCCTTCTTGTTACTTGTCTTTAGTCCTACCACTTGGGCTGAGCCCACAATACAGCGCTCTCCTGCAGGGAGATGCAATCATACCTAAGAGTTTTGGGCCCTGGAAGCCACCAGGGAGGAGTTATCTGATAGAGTGCTTGTTTCCTGTGGGGACCAGGAAGTACCATTTACTCACTGCTGACAGACACACACGGGATGGAGAGAGGGCTCTGTGTCCTCACCTGCAGCTTCCTGGTAGTGAGGCCGGGTGCCAGCACTAATGAAGCAGGATGGGAAGTGCCAGCAGACAGAGCTCAGCTGTGAACCATGGCCTCCTAGCTGGGGAAGCTGGGACACTTTGAAGAAGACAGCTGCAGTTTGATTTCAAAACCCTAGCACTGCCATCACTAGATATTCATCTGTCAGCACACAGGAAACAACATGTGGGGAACAGTTGTGCCTGGCTTCCTGGGTAGCTAGCTACCAAGAGTCCATGGAAAAGGATTCTGCCTACCATAACCAAAGAAATTGGTTAGGTGAGGCAGAGGCTGGTAAAGTGAAGTTGGCTAGCTCTGTGGGCCAGGAGGTCCTCACCAGGTGAGGTTATTGAGGCTGCAGGACGCATGCCAGGCTCTGTCTGTGAGTTGATTAGTCGTCCCAAACTACTTTAGTATGCACTTTTTAAATTCCACAGTCTGGGAGAAGCAGGCTGCCCTGCTGTACTGCCTCCTGTACACATTCATAAAAAGAGCAGAACTTTGCTTTCCTCTGATTGTGGCCTATTTCTTCCCAGCTTGCTTTTTCCTCTTTCCTGACTTAAGTAGTTAGTTTTACCTAGTGCTATTCCTTTCAAGAAAAGAAATACTTGTAACCATTGCCTGGGTTTGTTTACCGAGTCCTTTAATCTGTGTGGTTTTCTTGGGAGGGGATTCCTTGTTCTTCTCTAATGGCTTTTAGCTCATGGAGAGTTATTTAGCAGAAGAGGAAGAGAGCATGTTATCTCGTGCCTAATCCCTTTTGAATGTTTACATTGCTCCCCAAGAGCTAGTGCTGTGGAGAGTGGCAGCAGCCATTTGCTCTGGAGGAGTCCATATGTGGCTGCCAGAGATGATGGAAACATATTAACGTAAGTGATAATACTGTCATAGAAGTGAAAAGTTAAGTTGCTTATCAGTATATTTTGATAAGCTACTTAAATTTTACAGTAGCATGTTCTGGCTTCGGACAGACGTCACAGATAGGAGCTTGTGCACTTTATCTGTCCTCTCTATTACCTCTCACTTCATTTATTACCCTCAGTGATCCAGCAGTAATCTGTACAGGGTGCTGATCCCCTCTCCCAGGCAGGATGCCACATCTGGGCCCTGCCTTGGGTCCAGGCCTATCTATTATTAACAAACACGATTTGCACATGTGAGCAGACCAAAGCAACAAGCTTCTCTCATGCCTATTCTCAGTAATTTTGGGACCGTTGCTAATGTGGGGGCAGGGTATGCTTCTTGTGGGTGAGGATACTTCTACTAACTCTTCAATGGCTCTGACAGCCTTTGCTGTCTGCTAGTCTTCATGAGAGAGAGGGGGGGGGGAGAGAGAGAGAGAGAGAGAGAGAGAGAGAGAGAGAGAGAGAGAGAGAGAGAGAGAGAGAGAGAGAGAGAGAGAGAGATTGATTCCCAATAAAGTGTGAACTCAGAACGTAGGGCCAAAACTTATTCTTGGTCTTGGTGCTGAGGACATAGTGATGGAAGGTGTGCTCCCTCCTCTCTGCATAGTCTAGTGATAACACAGCCATGCTGTTGAGTGTTATGCTGTGGGGGGAGACATTGTAATAGTAGTGTATGCATGACTACAGAGGAACAAATTAGAGCACAGATGTAGGGGCAAGAGGGCCTCAGGCTATTAGAACAATGAGCAGACATCAACTAAACTAGTCCATGAAGGCCTGAGGGAGCAAAGGGCCAAAGTATACTGGCTTGGGCAGACTCAGTGATGCCTGGTATACCCAGTGTAAAGCTGCATGTCTCTAGAGAAGAGCCAGAGAGTGGGTCAAGATCTTAAGAAGAGAAAGTAGTAGAAGCATGGATTGCTGTGTCCCATAGCAGTGGATGCCACTGTAGTAACTGCACATGTTCTGCAGATTTAGATTGTTTCTGGGGGAGGAAGAAGTCAGTTCGTTTTAGTTATTTCTTAGTAGCAAGCTGATAGTAGGGAAGAACAAGAGAGGATGCTGGCAATCGTATCCTTCAATGGGAGGGTCAGGCTTCCCAAAATCCCTCATCCTTCCCCACTTTGGGCACTTGGTGTTGGGAGGTGAGATGGCAGAGACAGGGCATGGTTGACAAAGCTAACAAGACTATAGAAGGCTCTAGTAGGTCATCTTTTGGGTCTATGGGAGGAGAGGGCTCCCAGGAAGGACCAGAGATCCTGACCTGGCTTCAGTCAGGATCTTTTTCTTCCTTTCCCTTCCTTGCCTTTGCTCTTTACTTAGTTACCCAGGTGGCCTCCTGACACCAGGCCTTCTTTAGGATGCTCCTCAGGCTATTGGATGATCTGTGTCTGGGCCCTACACGTGCCCTCTCTGATCCATGCCTAGGTCTTTGCTGCTGGTGCATAGGGTCCCCAGGTTCACTACACACACTTAGCCATCCCCTAGCCCCCAGATTACCTTTCTTCATTTTGTATTTTTGGTCATCAAAGGAGTTGAGTGCCAGGGAGGACTAGGGGAAGAAACCCCAAGGCTGCATCGCATTGACTGCCTGTGCAGCTTCGCACTCTCTGGCCAGGCCCATCCAGGACTGTATTTTTGATAGCTCAATCTGACAACCACACAGAGGGTCAACTTCAAGAGTGAACTCTGCAGGCAGACCATCCTGTGAGTTGAAGAGAGCAATGGTCAGGACTTGCTAGATGGCAGAGGAAACAGAGCTATCCATTCCTGCTACAGCAGTATAGCACAGGTGCAATAGAGGCAGAAAGTCTGATATGCTAACATGATTGTTGTTGTGGTTGTACAGGGCATGTAAGACACTTTGCAGAGGCCAACAGTAGGCATGTTGTGTATTGCTTTGTGTCTAATCATAAGAAATAGAATAGATACGGTGATGGTGGGAGAGGCCTGGCCACTAGAATGTGGTGCCTGATTGCAGGCTCTAGTTTGAATTTTTTCTCTATGAACTTGGTCTAGTTTTGAGACAAAGGAATAATTCAAAATGGACAATTAGTGTTCTGCCTCACACAGGCATGTTTTTTAAAGCCCAGAAATAATTAACATTTAACCAGTTTGGGTTTTATCAGCCATGGCTAGAATCTTCAGGATATAGAGAAAACCTGAAATGTTTTGGTTTGGGTTAAGTCCTCATTCGAGTTTTTGACCTGCATACTAATATTTATTGTTTTTCTTTGTCTTCCTCAGCTACCTCCCCTGGTTCGAGGTATTTTATAAGCTCCTTAACATCTTGGCAGATTATACGACAAAACAACAGGTATTTGCCTTTTTAAAAAATAATTCTTTTTAACAGGTAAACTTTAATTTTTAAGATTATGAAAGTGACATGTGTCTTATATTTATTTCACTAAAACATTTATGAAAAAAGTAATGCTTGCCCATCATAGAAAGGCTGAGAAATTCAGAAAATAGTGGAAGGAAAAAGAAAATCACTTCTTACCTAGTATGCCTTTCCTCATCTTTAAAATAAGCATTGATAAATTTTTTAGATGTTTCTTCCTTGTTTTTTTTTTTCCTTCCAAGGTAAGGAAATAATAACTAGACTGCTCCTGTTCACAGTGTTAATATCACATTTTCCCAACAACCCTAAAAATTCACAATATATTCATTGTATAATGACATATAATTTCTCAAAGGCAGACACTAAATTGTTCATGCCATGTTACAAATCACTTAACTGGCAGGTGACTTACCAGCTGCCTCAATCTCCATTTTGATAAAGCTCTGTGGTATTTTTATACTAATTTTTGTAAGGGTCAGGAGTTTCTTTAACAGTTCTGTTTTACCTTAATCACTTTGGAAGAAATGGCATGCTAACCTAAGCTCTCAACTGTGAGTGACACAGGTTGTTTGTATCACTCTTCAAGCACATGTATTTGGGAGGTATTGTCACAGAATAATTTTTCCCACACTATTGGTAATACTGTTTAAGTATTTTTTTTAATGGCTAACATTATATCCTATACCTTTGCTCTCTGAAACAGTTTCTTCTTATGGGGCTTTTTAATTATTTGAGATTTTTGTTTTCATTATTATAAGAAGTACAAAGGCTGGGGAGGTGACTCGGCGGAAAGGTATTTGTTGTGCAAGCCTGAGAACCTGAGTTTAATGAAACCCTAACAGAAATGTGAGGGTCAGGCACAGCTACACAGCTGTGCACACCTATAACCCCAGCACTATGGGAGGTGGAGGCAGGAGGATTACTAGGGCATGGTGACTCCCAGCCTAGGTCCAGAATCAGTGGCAGACCTTGTTTCACTGGGAAAAGATAATGTTAGAGCAGGACACTCAATATCTCCTCTGACCCCTGTGAGTATAGTATGTATACATATGTGTGCACACACATGTGCACAGGTAACCCCTCATATACAAACACACAGAGGGGGGCATATGGAAAGAGGGAGACCAGCCACTCAAATCTTTGAATATAAAACATTTTCTTCAGTTTTTATTACTTCTCTGAGAATCTCAGAGAGGCAGTTGTAAGCTTGGAGTGGACATAAGCATTTATAATACATTTGCCAAACTACTTTCCAAAAGAATTGCACTATTTTCTTGAAGTACACTTTTTGCAACACAGTGAGTCCCACACTGTCACTGATCGCATTTGTTGAACTTGTCTAGTTAAAGATTTCACCATTATGAATGAGTTGAATATTTACCTGTATATCTAACTTCTTGTGTTTTTCTTATTGGAAAGGACAATATTTTAAGATAAAGTAATGTATAGCATAATTATTAAATGCCATAAGTATTTTTCTGTTTGATTTTTTCCATAGAATTCTGAAAATATTCTATTAAAAATTATAGTTCCATATTATTGCCCTTAAAGGGCCCCAAATCTGTATTTCTTTTATTCATATGATTCCTATAATATAGGCTCACAAAAGAGCCGCAGTGGAGGCAATTTTGTTCTTCAGTGCTTGCTTTCTCATTTTACTCCAAGTGCTTTTTAATCCATAACAGAATCCTGATTTGTGGGGTTCCCTGAAGCTTGCTTTGGGAAATGCCATTTGGCAGGAGCAGGGGTGGGATATTGGAAAGTGAGTGTACAATGGATAAATCTTTTCTTTGAGTGAATTGTACTCGCTAGCAAATGTGTTCCTGAGGTCACAACAGATGGCAGGAATGGTTCAGAGAAATGGCATCTCTCTTGCTTACCACACTCAGTATGAAAAGAAGCATCAGGTCAAGAATTCTATCATAGGAGAACTGGCATCTTTGATGAATGAGGTAGCAGGCTGTCTTGGGATCTATTCATTGATTTCTGGTGCACATTTAGCTTTGGTCAGACATTCAGGTTTCCACTCAATTTGAAAGTTGTCTTTAATAAATAAAAGCATGTAACACATCTCTGAACTAGAGATTGATTCATGTTTTTGTACCTCACATTTATACCAACACTGCAACTTACTACTGTTTTAAAAATGTGTCTAAAGATGTGCATAACTATAATGCTAGCATTTGAGAGGCAGCTAGGAGGATCAGAAATTCAAAACCATCCTTAACTACAAATGGGGATTCAGGCAGTTAGCAGCTTACTTGCCAATTAGGTGAGTTTGAAGCTAGTCCAGGCTACATGAACCCTTGTATAAATAAATAAATAAATAAATAAATAAATAAATAAATAAATAAATAAATAGGAAGAAAGGAAACCTTGGGAAAGGAAGGGTACAATAAACTATGTATAACCCTCTGGGGTCAGCGCTTTTGTCTTCTGGACCTGTTGAGGCTCCTGTCTTTTGCTGTATGGGAAACTGAGATCAGTCACATGGCTTATTGAGTCTATTTCTCCTCACCCATGATGCCTGGCCAAAGGAATTATGATGATACAGAGTAGGGACTCTGTCTACAGCTGGCTTGTTCAAAAGGTGTTGGTTACCAGATTAGAACAGGCTGAAAGGAGGGGAGATTTCAGTTGATTATGTATCTGGTCAACAAGCATGAGTATGTTAGCTCACATCTCCAGCGCCCATATAGAAGATAGGCAAGCAGCTTTTGCATCAAATCCTAGCACTCAGGGAGAGGGACAGGCAGATCCCTGGAGCTCATTAGACATAAGTCCTGGCTGAATAAAGGAGCTCTGAATACACTGAGAGACCTCGTCTTACAAAGTGGACAGCAATCTAGAAAGATATCTGACATTGGCCAGTAGATTTCACATACATAGGCACACCCAAGAACACACACACACACACACACACACACACACACACACACATCATATAACCATGGAAACCAAGACCCAAATGAAACTAGTATATTTTTCCCTAAAAACTGTCTTCTTGTATCCAGAAGTAATGTGATTGTTGGATGAGGTATGCTTCTATTTGAGGAAGTGTATGTGTGACCCTGAAAGTCACCAGATGTGGTGGCATAAGGTGGGGCTATGGCCACAATGTTGTCAGACCCTGAATACAGCAGAAAGGGAATCCGCATGGAAGGAATGACAAGGAACCTGAACCTGCTTGGGGTGTTGGAGCCAAAGGAGATGGGAGTGTGTACGTGGTAGAGGGGGAGTAGGTGTGACATGTGATATGTTAACTCAGCTGGGATCTGCGGAGATCTGAACAGGAAGGAAACAACAGTGGTGGCTCAGTGCTTGGTGCCAGAGCATGAGATAGGAAGACACGCAGTTGAGGGTTGGGCAGTAGAGACCTCGCTGCAAGATAGAGAGAGGCTTTTATTTATGTGTAGTATAGTCACACTATGCAGAGAAAGAACAGGAATGACTCCTGTGTTGGCCTGGAATTGGAAACATTATTGTGCAGCTAAGACTTTAAATGTGTGAAAACAAAAGTAAGTTGAGATATAAAGGCCTGTGGTGGCCTGTGTGTGTGGTACTTGATGGCTCTGATCACTGAAAAAGGCCTGTGGTGGCTTGTGTGGTGTTACTTGATGTCTCTGACCACTAAAAAAGGCCTGTGGTGGCTTGTGTAGTGTTCCTTGATGCCTCTGACCACTGAAGAAGGCCTGTGGTGGCCTGTGTGATGTTACTTGATGGCTCTGGCCACTGAAGGCCTGTGGCAGTGTGTAAGTGGCACTTGATGGCTCTGGCCACTGAAGAAGGCCTGTGGTGGTATTTGAGTGGTACTTGATGGCTCTGGCCACTGAAGGCCTGTGGTGGCCTGTGTGTATGGTACTTGATGGCTCTGACCACTGAAGGACTGGTGTCAGCAATCTCAAGAAGCAGCAAGTATTACACACAGTTCTCAGAACTAGCTTGTCAATTCTCCCCCAGGAACAGAGTCCTGGCTGTGTGAAGAAAGGATTACTTCCCCAACTCGGGTAGGGAATGTATATGACGATGCTAAAATATCTTTCATGCCCTTAATTAAGAAAGTATTCAAAACATGATGGGGACATGTCCTCAAGATACAAAAGCAAAGTAAAGGGCCAAGAGATTATCTTAGTCTGGAGGGTCAAGGCAAACACTGACAGCAAATGAAAGCTATGCACTTCTAGCAAGATAAATAAACAGCTAGATTCAAAGCTTGAGGGACGAATACTTACATAAAATGTCATGCTACAAAATGCTTTTTAAATGCCAGAGGGAGAGGTTTCCCAGTAGAGATTTGAGGTGAAATAGTCAAGTGACAAGAAAGCATCATCAATGATGGACAAGCTGGGATTCATGAGGAGCCATCTGACAGCTGAGACTCCTTTTGCAAAATGGTCAAGTCCTACAGATCTAGGAAAGATGAGAGCTTTTCCAACAGAACTCAAGAGTTAGCCCAGCTAAAGGCCACTCATGCTTCTAGACTGGTTTGATTGTCATGAGGACATGCACAACACAGCTGGCACAGCTGGACAGGATTAGATGGCATACTGGGCTGAGGCATACTTCCTGGTTGTGGTGATTAAACATGGCTATTCAGAGGAACCATGAGTGTGAGTGTGTGTCTCGTGTGTGTGTGTTTGTGTGTGTGTGTGTGTGTGTATCTCCGTGTGTGTGTGTGTGTGTGTGTGTGTGTGTGTGTGTGTGTGTGTGTAGATGATAAGGTATAATGTAAACAACTCATTCTCAAATAGTTGAGGAAATGAAAGGGCATTTGTTTATTTCTAAAATTATCCTCTAGGCATGAAACTGCTTGAGAGCAAAACTAACCCTGTGCATACATGTTCAAGCACCTGTGTCCTCTGAGAAACTTGATTGTCAGAGCCCAGATTGAAGCAAGCTTGTAAGTCAGGTTCCTCCCTTTCATCTCAGGCTCCCTGCCAGAGGCAGACAGGGCTATGGACTTAGACTCTGCAATCATGCCTCCTTCCCTGGGCTGTGGAGCCCACTGTCCAATGTGAGACCAGTGCTTCACAGTTCAGTCCTTCACTCTTCACAATTCCTAAGTGGGTGGCTAGAAGGATCCAGTAGTTAGGACATGGCAGCCCTTGTAAACTTAGCCTTTTATTAGCGCACAGAATTCTACAGGGAAGAAGTGGCTTTTGGATCATTTTGTGAGCGCTGTTGTTTTGAGCATCTTAAAGGCGAATCTGTTTTGAGTCGAATAATTTGTGCTGCTTTGTATGTTGTTCAGCTGCTCAGTTTCCCTAATTAAAATGCACGGCTGCTGTTCTGTATCACGTGCTGGTGAACTTGCTTCATTTCTAACTTTCCATAATTGGAGGCTGCTACATGTACCCAGTGAACACTCAATAAAATTAATTGAGGGTAATGATGATGAAGACAAGATCCACAGTGTCATTGTTATTTCTCCCCACCACCCCCGCCCTTGAAGCTCAGATTGTTTGCATTTAGAAGTTGTTGCTATGGAGTTTAAAGGATAGATTTGCTGAGAGCTTATGGTATATGATCCATAAAAGGTGGTCATGGTAGGTGTCTGACTGAATAGAAAATGTCAAACTTGCTGTGGGAGGATGAGTTTAGCTCTTGTGTTTGAGCCATAAGCACTGTCTTTTATCCAACCCTACTTGAATATCAAACCTATTTCTGTCTTGGGGCCACTGTCTCCCACCAATCTCTCTGTGGGTCTAGACCTCACCACAGGTCCCAGCTTTTGTTACTTGCACCTTTCTTTCTTTCAGGAAAGTCAGTGGAATGAACTTCTTGAAACTCTACACAGACTTCCTATCCCTGACCCTGGAGAGTCTGTTCACCTCAGCGTGGTAAGTGGGGCAAGATGGTGGCCACCCCAAACAAGCATGTCTGTATGGATCTTCAGAAGAGGCCATAGCCACACTCTTACTTAGCCTGGGCCCCTGGTTTGAGGCAGGCTGGAGTGTGGGATTCTCCCTCTTGCTGAGAGTCACTGAAGAATAGATGCTTCTCAAATGACTGCTCATATTCTAAGTCACAGATTCAAAGAATAGGATGGGTGGACCTGTCAGCCTTTCTATCCCATCTTTAGCTACCTGTAGCACAGTTAAATTCTACTCTAGGTCCTCAGTCTTCAACACTACCTCTCTCCTGTTAACTCATGCACCCTTCAGAACCATCCTTATTCTGTTTCTGAGAAATTCTTCCCTGACCTCACAGGCTTTCTCTTTGGCCCCAGTCCCCTTGCATGCTCCTGTAGACTTAGTTCCATCCCATGGGAGTAAGCTGGTTCCTAGTCTCCATCACTTGAAGGCAGAGCAAAAGTACTGAGCATAATTCCTAGCCGACAGCACTCATTTTTTAAGTGTTTTGAGGTACATCTTGCACATCTTGTGTGGTGGGCTATGGTAGAAATTCCTCTGAACCACCTGATGGGAAATCTCTGTTCCAGTTGTCTATTTTGCTAATGATTGAAGTGACCTTTAACTATGTGGGCTCAGCTTCCTTATTTGTCACATAAGAAATCAGAAGAGGTGTGTAGGATCTTTTCTATAATTCAGTTACTAAATTCTTTATCTCTTAGATGGAAGCTGTCATGTCTTTGTTTTGTTTTGTTTTGTTTTTTGTTTTTCGAGACAAGGTCTCTCTGTGTTAGCCTTGGCTGTCCTAGAGTCACTTTTTAGACCAGGCTGGCCTCGAACTCACAGCGATCCACCTGCCTCTGCCTCCCAAGTGCTGTGATTAAAGGCGTGGTCCAGCGGAAGCTGTCATGTCTTAATCAGAGTTCTGTGGTAGACACCCTTTGGTCAGGCACCCATTGTCATGCAGACCTGTCACCCTATCTCACAAGTCTAGAAGGTTAGAGAGTTTTCTCTCCCAGCTTCTCAAGAAGCAGAAACAGTGCTGGTTTCAGGGATCAGGAAGGTATCTGACTTCATAAGGGAAACTAATGTGTCTTACCAGAATGGTATAAAAAGCCACAATATTGCCAATAACAATAACAATAACAAATCTATTTTAAGTTCCTAATTTATACTAATATTATCTCTGGTGTTTAAAATTGTTCCCAATGTGGACTTTAACATTCTCATGTCACCAAGGAAAGGTTTAGAGAAGAAAGGGTATGCAAGTAAAGTCATGCAATTTAGCAATGATGTGCTAGCTTTGACAGAGCTAATAGGAAGAAGGGACGAGGAGGTAAGGAGGGAGATGGGAAGCAAGAAAGAGGAAAGGAATTTACCAATGGGGGATTTGCTCATAGGGAAGTAGAGACTGGTAGAAAAGATGAGCATGTGAGCTTTAGACCCAGACATCACTGAAGCAGAGCAACCCTGTCTTTGTCTCAGTCTTTTTTCCTAAACAGCTTGATCTCACTGCTTCAGCCTGTAATGACATCCGACAGGTAGCTGTGGAGCAGCCAGGCTAGGTCACCAGCTGCCTGGGAGGAAAGGCCACTCCTTCCCCAAATGTCTGCACAGGCTGCATGCTGTCAGGCCTCAAGGACAAGCCAGCTTTGGGGCAGAAGGAACTGTTGGGTGTGCAGCTGTTTCATTCCAGTGGATTCTAGGAATGTTTCTGACCTCCCCTGGTCCCCAGCATTTCATGGGCAATGGAGCAAGACAGAATCTCAAAGGACAGCCTGGGGACTAGTTGGTTTGGAGTTACGCTGGCTCACTCTTTACAATCCATTGCATCTGTAAAGGCAGATTTCCCCCCTCTTCACTAGACATTCTTCTTCCCAAAATGAATTTCTATGTTGAAGAGCTACTGTCTCATTTGGAATAGAAATATATTGAGGGAATGCCAAAGCCTGGGCTTTGTATCTTTAACCACTTTCTACAAGAGAATGTTCCTGTGTAGCTGATGGAGGTGATTGACAAAAATAGAAATGAAAACTAACAACTTAAGCAGTAATAATTGTATAACAAAATTCAACTGTTAAGCTGGGTGTGGTGGTGCATGTCTGTCATCCAAACATTCTGGAAGCAGAAATAAGGGAGGATCAGTGCAAGGCCAACGTCTGTAGAGCAAGTTCTGGGATGGCTGGAGCTACATAGTGAAACCTGTTTCAAAATGAAATAGTGAGTAAATAAGGTGCCATTTTTGTGGCCTTACGTATGAATTGCTTCCTCACGTTTCTATGCATAAATGCTCAGGTGTAGAGTCTGATGCAGGGGAAAGGGGCTGGGTGTGGTTAGTTGCATGGCTCTGGTTTTAACCTAGTTTTTCCCCATGATCTTAGAATATTTGCCTTTCTGGACATTAATCTGTCTATTTGTAATATGCAGATAATATCTATTTTCAAATTTTATCATGGCAATTAGAAGTGAAGTTTAAAATTTTCTGTAAGCAGGTGTTCAATAAATATCCTTTGAGTGTCAGACTAGCGGCTCATTGTTGCCATCATTGGTACAACTTGTCTCCAGGAGGTTTTATTTTAGAAAGCTTGTACAATTGACTTTTCTAGAAACCTACTTATTCTCCCATTACCCAGGAGTAAGGAGTTCAAGACAAGGTCCAGATTTGAGCTCATGCCATGGCTAAGCTGACCCTTTTCTGCACATGACCTTTCCTGGCCTTTCACAATCCATCTTTAATTGGCCAGCACAAGGCTCCTTCCAGTGCCACTTACCATTATCTTCTGAGCCTTTGAATGAAGTGAGGAGGTGGCATTAGTTCAGGCAATTTTCATTTAACTTGGAGATACAGGCTTGTTACAAACATGGAGATGCCTCATTGCAAGTCTTTGAAGTCAAGTCTTCAACCTCACCCAGGCTCCATGACAGTCACACTGCAAGTCAGGAGCTTATTCTCCATTAGCAATCTGTGGCCCTTTCAAATGAAGTGAGAGACCTTTGCCTGGTACCGTCTTGAGCTTCATATGAGCAGATTATTTTACTACAGTGTAGATTGATATGACCTCAGATGCTAAAATGGAATGGCAGGATGGGTTGGGACATCCTATCACTTAGTGTGTGCTCCTACTGTTATTTGGATTCTAAGAATCCACTGCCCTATTAAACAATACATTACAGAACTGGCCACTTTTTTATGTTTAGAAACCCACAAATATCACATGGGAGTTTAGACTTAAGCTTTGAATTTTTCATTCATGTTCCCCAGAGACATTAATTCTCGTGCTGATGTGTTACTGCTCCTAGCATGGTCTAACATTAGCCTAAGCAGCTCTAATGTGGATAATTTCCTACAACAGAAACATGGCTTAATCATATGAGTAAGGAAAGATGCTTCAGAACATTTACCTAAATTTGGAATAAAGCTTAGATCATCTTGAAAAAATCTGCAGATTATATTTTTTCTTTTCCAGCATTCTTACTTCACTGTGCCTGATACCAGAGAGCTTCCTAGCATACCTGAGAATGTGAGTACTTGGAAAAGGAGCATTACATTTATTTGTTTACTGCTTGTGTTTTTAAAACAAAAGGGTATGATTTCATGTGTAATTGCTAAAACAAATGTAAAAAGAGCAATGGGTTATAATAGCAAAAGCAAACTGAAAATATCTATAAAGTACATACAAGGAGAGGTGTTCTTCATATTTCTCAAAAGTAATCACTTATTAGTCATTGATATTAATTCTGATCTTTTTAGGAAATTCTTACATAGCTTAAAATCACTTATTAGAAGAGCATTTTAGCATTTTCACTGATAAGATTCTTCATTGTCCACTGCAAAAATCTTCATTTGAAGTCACAATGGAAACTTAAATTCTTTCTATTATAGTAAGATGAAATGTTCTTAGCAAAGAAATTCCTAGCTAACAGTTTATTAGGGCAAGTGCACATAAGTAGAACCACACTCTTTTGTCCATTTCTCAGAAAGCATGTAGTAAATGAAGTAGGAGAACGCCCATCTTCACAAGGGCTGGGACGCAGCGAGCTAAAGTGGCAGATCCGTAGGGTCATGTTGGCTCTCTGAACAAGCTTAATGCCCTGTCTACCTTAGGACACATCTGTACGGTATTTTACCGTGATTATAAACCATGCAGTGCAGAATGAAGCCTAAAGCAGCCACCAGAGAGGTGCTTGGTAAAATACAAGCAGCATGAAGTAAGCTCTTGCTCACTCCATAGGATGCAATAGAGTAGTGTTGAGTGCATTTACATTCTATTGGTCTTCAGAATTTTTTCATCTTTCAAAACTGTAGCTCTGAACCTAGCAAGTAACAACCCTCAGTGCATGAAACCATCATTCTACTCTCTGACTGTGATTGTTGCCTACTTTCAAGCACCAAATGTCAGTGGAATTATATACTGTTTGTCCTTTTGTGTCTGGCTTTTTTCATTTAACATAATGCCTTTAAATTTTTACTATATTGTAGCAGGTGCCAAAATTCCTTTCCATTTAAAAAGAAGTGGCCAAAAGCACCCCAAAAAGGAAATTTCATAGCCTTAAATGCTTTTCAAAAAACAATGAAGTTGAGTTGGAATTCAAGAAGTCAAAGGGCTGGACACATAGCTCAGTGCACAGCACTTGCTTGATGTGTGCAAGGACCTAGGTTTTTCTATAAAGCACTGTAGAAAATCAGCTCAAGAGATTAGAAAAAGACTAACAACAGCAACAACAAAGAAAACTAGAAAAATTTTAATTTATTGTTATAGTAGAATTACAAATCAAGACTTTAAGAACATGAAAAGAGAGAGGTAGAGGCAGGCTGATCTCTGTGAGTTCGAGGCCAGCCTGGTCTATAAAGAGTATCCAGGACAGCCAAGGCTACATAGAGAAACCCTGTCTCAGGGGGGAAAAAAAGAACTTGAAAAGATGAATTGGGAGAGGCTAGGCAGAGGAAAGATAAGGAGGAAAATGAGGTAATTATATTTTAATCAAATGGACAAAAATAAACGTGTAAAAAGCTAAATAAATACTTCCAATAAATTTGGAAAGTGTGAAGTAAGAAAAATATATAGAAAAATGTGGCTGAAGTTAAGATCAATGTAATATGGGTAGAGAGTAACTTGGGAGGATTATCACATTGCAATCTCTACTCCTGCCTCTGTAAATATATCAGGGTTTCATTTGCTTTATTGGCATGTTCAAAGTTCTGGTTTATAGAAAAGGTGTGTGTGTGTGTGTGTGTGTGAGAGAGAGAGAGAGAGAGAGAGAGAGAGAGAGAGAGAGAGAGATCTCAGAGGAAATGCTTCTCAAGCTTTGTCTTCCTTTCCTTGTAGCGTCAGACAGTGCTGCCTAGAGCATTGAGGGTGTTCATGGAGCCCTAGGGAGATAGATGTGCTGGGTGTCTGTTCCTGTGGTTTTAGCTCTGGTTAATTTATCACTGCTGAAATTAAGAGTTGGATAATACTTAGGACAAAAAGATTTCTTGTGGGTTTTTTTTTAAAGTAAGTTTAGGAGCTATAGTTTAACAACATGCAATGGCAATCATGCTAAATGCACACCTCCATAGTTGCTTTTTCACCTAATGGTATATTAAGAACAGTTTCCCATCTCATTCAAAATCTATCAGAAAAGTTCATATTAAAAATGAATGCAAGTCCCAATTATCACCATTCCTCCCCAACCCTGAAGCTATGGGGACAGTTTGATGACTGTTCCCAGAACATTCTCTATAACTTTAGAATGACTATGACTGATAACCTATGTGTATAGCATATTTTTAATATAAAGGTCATACTGTTCACTATTGTACTTGTAGTTTAAATTATCCCAAAAGTTGTTCACATCTGTGTGTGTCTGTGGTCGCAGCACCCAAACACAGCGCTTCACATTTGCTAGGCAAGCATTGTACAACTGAGCCACACTACCAACCTTAATATTTTTGTTCAATAGTACAAATAGTTTAGAAATCATATGGCATCGCATAGTAATTGAAAAGGCCTGTATCTCCAAGTACTCCATACTTACTCTACAAAAGCAGCTACTTCCACATTTTTAGCAGTTGTGTTTTCCATCATTATTTTAAAGATTTGTTTTTATGAGTAGGTTTGTGTTACTATGTGAGTATATCTCACATAATTGTGACTGCCCAAGGAGCCCAAAAGAGGGCATAAGATGCCCTGTAAGTGAAGTTTCAGACAATCGTGAGCTACCATATGGGTGCTGGGAACCAAAACTTGAGTCCTTCGGAAGGGCAGCCAATGTTCTTAACCACTCAGGTATCTCTCTAGGTCCTACCATACTTTTAATATGTCCCTGTTGCTACATCTCAAGATTTTCTTTAATTTCATATATCACCTAATTGAATTTCTTATGTGAGATAAGAATTTCAATGCCCCTTCCCAGAAACCCACATAGACAAAAAACTGTCTCTTATCCATCTATTTCTCCTCTCTCGTTCTTCCTCTAGCCTTATGGGGGGACGGGACAGTTATATTAAATCAGCAGTCAATATTTGCATTCGAATGAACTGCTGAAGCAATTAGATTGTGGTTCCTTTCTTGTACAGCTTGTTGTAGATGAGATCTTGGGTTTAACACTTTTCTCTTTCTTGGTTTTAGTCCGTCATTCTCAGGAAGCATTCTCCAGCAGTATCTGAGAGAGTATGTTGCTGAAGGGAACAATTTTGAGCTTGCATGATTGTACAGTGCGAATGTGGAATTCTAGTTTGCAAATAACTCTCCTTTCAGAATGTGAATGCATGCTTACTGGTTTCTTTTTACTCGTGTAGCTTAGGCGGTTTGACCAGTTTGATCCCTATTGTTATTTTTTATGATCTATTGACTTCTAATATCCTGAAATTGAACAATAACATACCTTAGTGGATTCATTTTCACCCATTGGCCTAGGCATTGATCATCTTATCCATTTTGGAAACTCACATCCTTATAGCTTACAAGTATTTGGTTTATCTTTTTTTTTTTCCCTATATTGATCCTCTAATGTTCATTTTCTCTCCTATTTTCAACATTTCTCTTTTAGGCTGACCTCTACTTTATTCAACAATTTTTGTATCCTTTCAAATGTTCTACTTTGGCCATCTTATTGTTTTTTTGTTTTCTTACCTTGTCTATGAGACTATAATTCCCAAATTAAAAAAAAAAAAATTCAAATTCGTTCTTCTCTCTGCTGTGATGTTAGGCTTGTCAGTGGACACCAGCAACCCTCCCAGCTCATAAGCCTGCCTGCTCTCACAGCTCACAACTCTCGCAGCTCAGCTTCCTGTAGCTAGGGCTGCACAGCTGCATCACCACACCAGCTCCTTCCAGTCCTAGGTCTTGTCTGTCCTGTGACTCTCTTGTAGAGCTCTGCCTGAGATATGCCTTGTCACTTTTCTGTGCTCACCAGCAGAGCTTGATCCCAGGAGGAACACTTGGGACTGCTGTGACTGAGTGCAGAGGTGGAGATGCCCATATCATCAGAACCTTTTCCTTGTGACTAGTCAGTTTCCTTCTGCCTGGAAAGTGAGTGTTTTATTACAGTGGTAAGAAAGCTGAGAGCATTATGAGATGACAACATATGATATGGTTATCTTAGGTTAGTCCCCTTTTCTAACTAATGCTTTTTGACCATCCTCAGTTTTACCTGGTATCCCCAGGACCCTTTGGTTCAGAGCACCTAATCAAAAAAACATTTACTCCATCTGGACAGGTACAGGAAGCTAGCTGAGTTGGGGACTGGAGAGAAGAAATTTGGGGATGAATCACTTTCGTTTTCATTTGTGCCCTTTTCTAACCTCTAGAGGTTGAGCAACTCCACTTCCTGAGCTTTCCTGGGCTCTGTGTATAAGCTGGGCTGGGTGCTTTTTGCCATGTCCACTCATCCACCTCAGCCTTCGTGCCCAGCTTTCTCCTTATCCTCCATCAACTCTCATGCTACCTTGCACCAGGTAGTTTTTTGTTGCCTGTGTCTGTCTTGTATATTGCTAGGTTTGTTTGTTTGCTTGCTTTTTCTATTCTTTGGGATTCATAAGTTTAAAATGCTTTTACTTGACTTTTCCTGGGAGGGTGGTGTCAGAGGAAAAAAGAAACTTGGGAATTTCTCTTTGAGGAAGCACCTGGGTGGGTTGTCATGTTTCTTCTGTGCTAAATAATAACATGATAAAAGTAGTTACTTAGGTCTGACTCATCTTCTTATTTTAAGGGCCAAGATGTCCTTAAAAACTTGGTTTTTTAAAGTAATTATGTTGTTTATAATTCTCTAATTCTTAGCCCCATAACTTCTGAGGTTAGAGACATTTGTTTGAATGGTCTTTTCTGTAACACACCTCTAGCTCTTTGCTGCACTGTGTTAATGTCACCTCCTCTGCCCCTACCATTTTTGAAATTTAGATTTTCTTTGCTGGTTTTGCCACTAATGAACCAATTCCCTGTGTATGATCCATTGTCCCCCTAAATCCCCTTTGCAAACCAGTAGAAGGCTTGTCTGTCTTTAAGCAGAACAGTAGTACCAATCTGCCAGTCTCCTAATGCATACCATTCCATTTTAATCCCTGCCAGCTACGCTGTGAGAGGTAGCCATG
Source organism: Acomys russatus (assembly GCF_903995435.1). Classification (NCBI taxonomy): domain Eukaryota; kingdom Metazoa; phylum Chordata; class Mammalia; order Rodentia; family Muridae; genus Acomys; species Acomys russatus. The sequence goes on from NC_067160.1 coordinate 45,905,664, forward strand.
AGCCCCACTTCACATGCACAGAGCCCAGAGCTCATAGGCTGTGCTTGCTAGCCTTGGTCTGCAGGTCAGCGGGGTGTAGCAACCTCTGTTCCAAAGGTTTGCCCCCCTAGGGTTGACTTGTGATATTCATGAGGAAAAAAAAGAAATGATATTTTATATCTGAAATACACAGCAAAGCAAGGAAGCTTTTCCTCTAAGGAGACTCTGAACTTTTGTGAGACCAATTTGTGTGGGTTTGACACAAAGTCACTATAGAGATCTAGCCATGTTGAAATTTGCATTTTAATCTCTTGGTGATTTTTCGCGGATTAATTTTAAATGACTAAATGGCTGCATTGCAAATTGAAACAAGCAATAACCACAGGTTTGTTAATGTGATACAGTATGCTGTCACAGACAGAACATGGGTTTCAGAGGTAGCCAGACACGGGGCTCCACCAGCCTGGGCTTTTTGGCTTCTTGTCTTCTTGGAACCTCAGCATTCTTATCTAATAAAGGGAAGCATGCAGAGCAGAAGTCTTAAATGTTAATCCCAAGGACAGTGCTGAGTGCCACCATCACTTTCTTTTTCTCCTTGTCCTAGTTTCCTGGAGACTCTAGTTTCATCTCCTTGAGGTCTCAGTCTGACTGTGAGCTGAGGAACACAAGGCTTGTCTTTCCTGAATGTTAGCTGACATTCTTGGTTTACAAATTAATGCCATCCCTCTCATGGGATATGTCTTTCATAGAGCCACAAAAGGCTCTTGGTAGCACCTGTCATCACTAGTGTGGTGAATAGAGTGTGGGTGCCCAGTGCTTGCCATAGAAGAGGGCTCTGCAGGCAGAACCTTCACAAAAGGATCTTTTAGTCTCTGCTAAAGGACCATCTAAATTTAAGAAAGTAAGCTACTGAAGGGCACGTAGCCTTTGGGACATGGAACCTAAAAATGTTGTTTTTCTGACATCAGAGAAGGGTTAATGTAAGCAGAGAAGGAAGAGCGAGTACTTGTTTAATGCCCACTGTGGCTCAGGCCAGGCACTGCTTGTTACTTCCTAAGCTCTTACCTTAGCCAATGATGTGGTTGTTAGCCCCTTTGAAAAAGAAGGGAAACCCAGAGTTTTAAGTTCATTCACTTATCCAATCTCTGAGTGCAAAAATCAGAATTCATACCTGGATGAGTCTAATCCCAGTGTGGAGATGCTTCTAGGTCCAGGTTCCAGTCCCACCTGTACTTCCCTAAGAAATCATTAGTGTAAGCAATATGATTACCTGCATGGAGAGCTGGTTAATGCCACTTGTCCTTTAAGAATGGAGGATTAGTACCTGGAGCTTGTAGATGCTAGACTATATGTTATTATTGGCCAACTGACTGGCTGGTTGGATGAGTGAATGAACTAATAAAGCACCTGACCCTGAGAGAGGGAAAAGAACAGCTCCTTACAGCTGGCTTTTGGGCCAATTTGTCTACAAGTTGTTAATGAAAAGCAAACGTGGAAAATTAATTCTTTCCACTTTCAGCCTCTTGTTGAAGTTAATTCTCATTATTTCTCCTATTTCTTTGTAAAAATAATTTTTTGCTTTTTCCTGAAAAATGATTACTATGTAATTGCTCATCAGGGTTTTCTGTGTCTATCAAGATAACACATGTAGGAGTAAATTTTATGCAGTCAGTAATTAAATGAGCATAAATCTTTATAAATTTTAAACAGGTGACCTGCATTTAAGAAAAAGTCACAGATCATGGGCAGATGTGTAGTAATAATTACATTGTAAGCTGGCTGCATAAAAGATACTTTGTTTTATACCCAGGTTTTGAAGTTTACTTTTGATTAATGGGTAATCATATAGGCCTTAATTTGAAATATTAAACAAACCTGTCTTAATTATCTGGTCAGTGTCATACCAAGTAGTTAATGATGCGAGGAAAGTGTTTAGCTGGATAGTTATGTGCGACATTGCCCAGACTCTACTTTGTCAAAAGATGCACCATGGTATAGAAAAGATTTATGAAGTCATCATGACTTTCACAAATAAACAAAGTTGAGATGGCAGAAGAGGACCTATTATCGAGTACTGAGATTGCTCCTCCGAGTTGTCAGATAATTGTTTACTCTAATGGTCTTCCCCTTTACACAGAGGGATAAAGCTGACCTTGGGTAACTCTGCTTTCTTTCCTATAATATGCTTCTCTCATTTGACTGCTCAAATGAGTTTGTGCATTTTTTCCCCTTGGGCAGATTATTTTAGAACCCCAAATTTGAAATTCTCTTTAAAGAATCTGATGCCACTAAGGTAACTTAAATTATTTTTTAAAATATCACTTAAGGGCTTAAACTGTTTTTATATTATAAAAGTTAGGCCTAATGGCACAGCCTGCCTGGCCTCTCTGCTGCTCAGAGCACTCAGTCAAGAGGACGCTGAAGCTCAAGCTCTGGGCACAAGTCTGGGCCATTTAGCAAGACCCTGCCACTCTTTAAAGAAAAGTCATGTTGTAAACTATCTGAGCAAGAGTTGTATTAGGACCAGAGACCTGTTTATAAAACCAAGCCTCTGGCCTAGAAAGCTGCCTTGAGAGTGGGCACAGTGAGTCTTTATTCCTGTGTCGTGGTGGAGACTCTCAGAGACTAATCAAATGACAGGCTGGGGCAGACTAGCATCTGCTTTGAAGGCTCCAAGGAGTACCCAGCTCAGAGTCAGTTCTTTGGCTTGAGGATTATCTCATTTCCCTATGGTATTAAATCTAAGATGCTTTCTCTCTAAGCCACATGATATCTCCCCCTGGGCCCAACCCACTCCAACCCCACCCCCACCTCCACCTGTTTCATAACCTCAGGCATGGATCACAGTGAGTGTGAAGTCCCCAGCCACCTCTGCTGGTGCCAGAGCTAACAGAGAGCAAGGAAGGAACAGCAATGGGAAGGTGCTCCCCAGGAGCATGGGGCTTGCCGGGTGTGGCTCCCCTTCTTGTCTGGATTGAGACCTTCACTAACTTCTTTTTGTACAAATGAGGAATAGAGGCTAAGGGTTCAAGGACTTACTGCGCATACCTCCTCTGAAATTCAGCTTCCACATGACACTGTCTGGATTCTCCACCCCCCTGCCCCCACCCCCCTTGGATCTGAGTTCTGGCCAGACTGGGAATTCGGGCACCTTCATATCCCAGCTGTCTAGCCCTACAGGGAATGAGTAAGGTGGACAGTATATAATGAAGTTCAAACAAGGAAAGACATCTCCTTAAGCTTAGAAACACTGACACTAAATAAATTAAGACCAGAGCCCAGAGCCCAGGAAAGAGTTCTCCAAGCAAGATTCTCCTTTCCTGGCAGGTAAATTACCTGGTAGTAACTGTCAGAGGATGAAGGTGCAGGTACTCGAGCTTAGCTGTGATGGGGTTGCAATGGTTCAAAGTACCAAGCTGAGGAACAGGAAGCAGAAATGTCATGTTTGACAGGAATGGTGGTTGTTTAGAAGGAGGGTTGACACACTGAAATGTTTGGACAAATAGAAGGTGTAGTGCACAGAACCATGGAATTGTGGAGGCCATAGGGCCAAAGAGCCTTTCTTCCTCCCCTTCCCAAGCCTAGTTCTCTGTCAAGTCTCGTGCTTAAGAGTTTCTCACATGTATACCTAAAGCTTTCTTGTAAATTGTTTACACATTTGGATTCTTTCCCCCTCTGGAATGTGGTGGTGACCAGTTAAGGAGTTAGTAGGTCCTCCCATTTGCCTTCTTTCTGTCTGCCTTAGGCTCTGGGAAGGTTTTTGCTTTGGGTTTTGGTTTTTGGGTTTTGTTTTGTTTGGTTGTTGTTTTGTTTTGTTTTTGTTTTGTTTTTTCAAGACAGGGTTTCTCTGGGTAGCCTTGGCTATCCAAGACTCGCTTTGTAGTCCAGGCTAGCCTCAAACTTACAGAGATTGCCTGCCTCTGCCTCCCAAAGGGCTGGGATTACAGGCACATGCACCGTGCCTGGCTTCGGGGAGATCTTTTTTAAAATCTTTGTTTTATGTGTGGAGCTGCTTTGCCTGCGTATATGTCTGTGCACCATGTGTGTACATGGTGTCAACAGAGGCCAGAAGTGGGTGTCAGATCCCCTGCAACTGGAGTCACAGGGAATTGTGGGTGCTGGGAATTGAACCCAGGTCCTGTGAAAGAGTAGCTAGTGCTCTTAACTGCTGAGCTATCTCTTCAGCTTTAAAGAGATCTTTTTGAAACACAAATGTGATCCTGTCTTTTTTTTCTGTGGCCCCTTCACCAGCACTGAGTAATTGGTCACCTCATCTGGTTCACAGTCCATTTTTCTGTCAAGTGCCTTTTTCTTCCTGCTAGACCACTCTCCTATGCCCCAGCTCACACCACAGCCAAGGGGCAGGTAGTCTTCAGACACATGTTTCCTCTACACATAGATTTATTATTTCAATAAACTGCTAGATATTGGGATTTGTAATTTGCGCAAAGGTCCTCAGCCTAGGAGGAAAACGTACTTTAGACCTAAGTTACTGTAACATACAGACAAATTGCCATGGAAACACAAAGGAGCATTTGGCAAAGGAGTCCAGGAACCCTTCCAGGAGGAGGTGACACAAGGGCTGATCTTGTCAAATAAATGGAAATGTTTAGAGCAGAGAATTAGAGTATTCTGGAAGGAAGTAAAGGCCTGGTGGGTGGGAAATGGCAGGGCAAGTTTGAGACATTGAGGTTTACCGTGGTGCTCAAGCTATTGGGCACTTAACAGCAAGAGGGGGATCCCTGTCTCCAAGGGGCTTTCTCTGAGCCAAAGCTTGGCGAGAACTAAGAGTGAGCCAGGGTCCCCTCTGCCCTGCAAGTGCTCCCCGTCTAAGAAGTTCCTGGGTAGGGGCTGTTGGCACTCCCTCCCACTCTGACGGGTGGCATCCCAGAAGGAAAGAGGCAGGGGAGGAAGCAGATAAGAGAGACAGCTTCTGTTTAGACACAAATATCTTGGTGATCAGCACAGATGGGATGAGAAATACCAAAAAAAGTACATGACAGTTTAGAAAGAATTTGGCTAAATGTTACATATTTTTAACATACCTGTGTAGAGTTTTGGACCAAGCACCTGAGTCCCTCCAATCTTGACTGGGAATGGGGTCCTGCCTCAGTCGAGTGATGTTTATATTTCAGAAGCATGCCCTTCCCTGTCCACAAAAGTAGCCTTGTGATTTTTTTTCCTCCCACCAAAATAAGGCACAGGATTTGTCTCTGACGCTGTGTCTCCCTATTTGGACGGCAAGCTGTGTAACATATTTCTCCTCAGCGTGAAGCTTCTTGGCAGACTCTTGAGGCCACGTTTTGGTGGCTTCAGAGTTATCTTTGGATCTGTCAAAAGTGCTAATGGGCTTTCTGGCCTTCTTTAAGCTCCTCATTTCTATTTTCTTGTTACTTCTATCCTCTTCTAAAAGAAAAATCCATATAATTCATCAGCATTTAAGCTCTCTCCGAAATGCTCAGCTGAGGGCCTTGTATTTTTGTTTGTGAAAACTGCTCTGCCGTGTCACTGTCTCGGGAACAAACCCCACCCTGACATCATTAACTCAGCGCTCCTCAGTCCACTGGGCAGAGAAATGCTTCCTGCCCGGCTTCATCCGCCTTCAGTGCTCATTTTATTTTATTTTATTTTATTTTATTTTATTTTATTTTTTCGTGGAGTTTGTTAGGAGGCAAGCTGGTATGATGGTTAACAGATAAGCTTTAGATGGAAAAGACCTGCTCTTGGCTCTGTCATTTCTAACTGGGTGATCTTTAAAAGTAACTAAGGCTTTCTAAGCTTTAGTTTCTCCATGGAGACACAGTAATGCCTACCTAAAGGTTGTTAGGAGGAATAAAAAGAAACATAGATAAAGCACACATGGCCTGGCATGTAAGGATTTCTCTATAAATAGGGCAACAATTTCCAGGAGGGGAAGAGTCCCCTTTCTTTGCACATATATTTCCTCTTGTTTTCCCTATTCACTCAATATTTTTTGAATATGATATTTTAATGTATACCTTACAGTGTTATATATTTAAACCCTAGACTGAGTTTTCTATTGTTTACTTATCATGTGACCCTTGTCACATTACATCACTTTTCTGTGTCTCTGCTTTACAACTTTTCATACAGAAAGTGACATCTAGTACAAGGAATGGTTTAAGGTTAAGCAAGGTGACCTGTGTAAAGCCTCATCATGGTAGATAGTAAATGAACAATCTCTGGCAGGGACAGTGTAAGGGTGTAGTCACTGTACAGAGCTATCTATCAATCCTCTTGCTCTTTATCTGTGCAGTTTGGTGTTTAGCCTATTTCTCTGGTCATACAGTAATAAATCACGAGATAAGTGCCCATTCTTATCCTCAACCATAATATTGAAAAGCACTTTATGCTATTTTGCATATAAAATCTACTGCTTTACTTAAACTGTGGGTTGTAGATCTTTAATCATGATAAACTGCCATTCATGGTAACAGCATTCCTTCTCTCCTTTCATTTCTTAAGAATTATATTGTGCAGCATTGAAACCCTGCAACATTGAGAGATTAGCATAGCCACGTGTATTATTAATGTCTGATAGATTCAGAAAGGACTGTAGAAATGAAATGTTCTCCATTTCCCTGTTTAAATCCGAAGAGTTCTAGTCCATAATGCTAATTAAAGGAATAAAACCCAGGTTACAGGGGGAAAACAAAGCTGGTTAAAACTCTATTGTCACAACTGTTTGTCTTCATCTTCCCCCCTCCCTTTTTGAGTGAAATGCTTGGGAGTTGTAAGTTTTGAAATGGCTTTAATTCTAGCAGAGCCTATTTGGAGAGTGTATTCTATGGATACCAACAGTAAGAACAGAACGGGCAATACCTGCCTTTGTGCTAGGATCTATTGGGTAGAAATGGGCCCTGTTCTTGAAGCATGACACTTTCTTTTGCTAGGTTGCATGGCACAGGAAATTGGAAAAGTTCTACAACCTAGGGTCCAAAGATCAGGGCAGAGTCCTGTCTTCACTGCTTATTAGACCATATGATCTTAGAGAATCTACCTTAGCCTTGGTCTCCTCATTTTTGAGATTGCAGAGTTTCTGTGCTTCTCATCCTTTGGAGCAACATGAAAAACAAACACAGTGCTATGTACGACCTCGAGTTGTAACCCATAATCACCACACAAAGATGCAGTTGCTCAGGCTGCTCATCTCCAAGGCCTCTCTGAACTTTGCATTTCATGATTTCATACATGAGTAGAGCTGGGCTCCCAGGTAGACAGAGGACGACAGAGGAAGAGCACATGCCTCCTGATTACTGCTCGTTCTCCCGCTTTTATGAGATACTCTTCGTAATAAGAACAAACAAAATGAGCCACAAGCCTTGCTTTCTTCTTTCTCCTAGAGAAATCTGACAGAATACTTTGTGGCTGTGGACGTGAGCAACATGCTGCATCTGTACGCCAGCATGCTGCACGAGCGCCGGGTCCTCATCGTCGGCAGCAAGCTCAGCACTGTGAGTAGGCCGTCCCGAGACGGCTTTGCAGCCTTCTAATTTTAATTGAAAGATGTATCGGCAAGATTAAAGAAAACTTTAGGAAAACGAATCAGCCACATTCCCCTCATATGGTAATACATCATCGTCATTAATTATTCATGTCCCTTTACAGTGTCAAAGCCCATTTCATTTATTCTTACGGTCTCATGATCAATTATAAATAGTTTTCTGCCTATCTCCACAGAACCTTATTTTTTGTCATTTCTTTAAAATGTTGGTAGTGTATTCCATTGTAGCAATGTGGTCATGATTTACTTCTCTTGGTAGTTTTCTTCTCTTAGTAGTCATTTAGCTTGTTCATAGAGAAGTCCTGTAGTGGGTGATACTGCAGCAAACATCTTTGAGATAGCTCCCTTTAATTGAAACAGTCCACATATATATGGGGACTTTGTAAATAATAAATATGCTAAGGAGTGGGACCTCTAGTCAAAGGCTATGATAAGCACAGGAATTTGGGGCGCCAGATTGTTTCCCCAGAAGGCTGGGCCTGTGCAATGAATGTTGTCATCTGTATACAAGTGAACCACTTTCACTACAGCCTTTGCTAAAATTGTCTGTCTTTGTATGTATTGTCTGTGTGCCTGTGCTACAATTTAATCTTGCAATAAAAATAGGTTTAAAATGATATTAAGGTTTAACTTTGATATCTTTGGTTAGAGGTAACTATTTTTTGTGAGTTTATTTCCTATATGTATTTTGTTAATATCTTTTCCCATTTACCTTAGATAGCTTGTTGTTTTGTAGGTTTTTTTAAACTAAGTGGTGTGTGTATGTGTGTGTGTGTGTGTGTGTGTGTGTGTGTTTTCATGTTTGGAAGTGAATGTGTGTATGTGGGTACCAATGCATTTGTGTGCATATAGAGGCCCAAGGTTGATGCCAGGTGGCCTCCTCTACTTTATATATTGAGACCAGGCATTGGATGTTTAGCCAGGTATTCCCTGTCTTATCTTCCTGCCTACTGAGATGACTGGTGAGCCACCACCCCACCCAGATTTTTTTATGTAAGATCAGGAGATCTGAACACTAGTCCTCACACGTACATGGCAGTGCTTTACCAACTAAGCCATCTCTCAAACCCTGTTTTTGTCTGTTTGAGAGAGAGTTTTTGCTTTATAAAACAGACTGGCCTTGAACTCACTATGAAGCCCAAGCTGGCCTCAAACTCATGCTGGCAGACCTCCTACTTCAGCCTGGGTTTCAACTGTGAGCCACCAAGCGCAGACAGTTTTTTTCCTAAGTTAGAGTGAGTTCTTCATGTATTGTATTAATAACTTTCGCTGTATGTTTAACATAGTTTTTTCTTATTTATATTTTAATTTCTTCATCTGATAACAATAGTTAATATATATTTATATTTTTGAGACAGGGTTTCTCTGTGTAACCCTGGCTGTCCTGGACTTGCTTTGTAGACCAGGCTGGCCTCAGACTCACAGAGATCTGCCTGCCTCTGCCTCCCAAGTGCTGGGATTATAGGCATGTACCACCACACCAGCTGGTTAATAATCTTATTATGAAAGTTCTCAAGCAAACACTCCAGAAAGTTGAAATCACTTTATAGTAATATTGATAATGATTTTTATCTAGTCACTGGTAGTAATTTACTGAAATTGCTTGGTAGGTGTATTTTTTTTATCAGCTTTATTTGGGTTCTTAGATCTACCATCCTTCTCCATCCTAGTTCCCTCCAACACCCTAACACCAGATAGGAGAGACATAGGTTAGTGGGCATTGAGATCTTTTTAGGCCACTTTCTGCTGATTAGGGCCATTGACTTCCTTGGGGCAAGTTTAATCTTCGTCTTGTCAGGTTACCTCCAATTTCTTTTTATGGTGTCTTTTCTCATGGCCACTTGATGAACCATCAACAACAGAAGCATGAGTAGGAACTAGCAAGAGGACAGCCACATCCCTATAAATAATAAAGGAGGCACTGAACTGTCTGTCAAAACCAGGCAGGCATTTCAGCATTAGCTGTCCACCTGTGGAAGGAAAAGAACACAGTATCTGTTTTACTCAATGCGAGATAAAATTTTTAATGAATTAAAGTTTAAATGTGAATGAAGTCAGCATTCTGTGAAACCCCTCCATCAATGAGGTGCATTTGGTCCACTTTCAGTCCTCACCTGGATTGGGGTCCAGCAGTGTCTTCTCAGAACATCAAGCACTGAATACTGTGTTGGAGGCCATGTGGCCATCATTGCAACTTTCTCATTTATGGTAGATAAACCAATGGCAAAGATTGACTTCCAACAATGCTTTGGGTACAAGAGTGACAGCAGGCCACACTGGGCCTTGTCACTATTAGATTCCTAATCCCTGAGTTAAGTGACAGGTTTTGGTGTCTTAGGTATTTTTGTTGTTGTTGCTTAAAATTTATTTGTATGATGTACTTTTTTCTTTCTTTCTTTGTTTTGAAACCGTGTTTCTCTGTGTAGCCCTGGCTGTCCTGGAACTCACTCCGTAGACCAGGCTGGCCTCAAACTCAGAGATCCACCTGCCTCTACTGGGATTAAAGGTGTGCACCATTACCTCCTGGCGATGTACTTATTTTGATATATGTATCTGTTTCAAAAAGTTTTGTCAGAAAAGGAAGATGCCAAGTCCAAGGGATAGAGACAAAATTACCTGTACCTGAAACAAGAAAAAAAGAAACAATGATTTTACAACTCTAGAAATGAAAAGATAATGATGCTATATCTCAAACTTCTAACCCAGAATTCTATACCTATCTAATAGAAGCCAGAAGAGTGTGCAGCTGCCTCATTACACCTGTCAACACCTGAGGTCTGCTGTCTATACTGTGCCCACTCTTGTAGGTGAACTGTTCATCCTCTCTATAACCAGTCACTCTGCATATCCAGATGACTTTGTCCCACAGTGTGTTTTAGGGGTCAGCATAAAAAAAAAAAAAAAAAACAGACAAAAATTGCTGATTTCCTGAAGCTTGGGTTTGAATAAAGGAGACTCTAGTCAGCCTAGGAGCTACCAAGAAGTGCCCAGGAGGGGAGAGTAGAAGAGTGTGGAGAGCAGTGAGGAAGGGATCATGACCTGACATGCGAAGTGCCTTGTTGAAAAGGTGCTTCTTAGTGCCTCCTTCTGCCTCCAGGCCACCTCGGAAAGTGCTCCAGCGGAAAATCAGGAGCTTAGTTCTGCCCAGTATTTGTTTCTCCTCTTTTGCTGGAGCTTTCCAAAGCACACACCAACATGATACAGTGACTCCCAAACCTTAACCACAAAGCATGGGCCAGAGAGTGGCTCCAAAGGTAAAGGCTAAGAACCTGAGTTCAGTTTCCGAGACCCACGTAGTGGCAGTGGAAGGAAAAAAAACCTACAACTGCAGGTTGTGCTCTGACCTCCACGTGTACATATGCATGCCTGCACACACATAAATAAGTGTTAACTTTTAAAAAGACAACTCTCTGTGTGCCACATCCATTCCATCCCATTTCTATTCTTCCCTTTACCCCTTTTATCTTCTTCCCTTTAGAACAAAATTCCTCAAAAGTCATCTGTTTCCTGTCTAGTCCTTCTGCTCTTGTTCATTCCTCACCATTTTACTGACACAGCTCTTGACTGAGCCACTATTGACCTCTTGTTAGTAAAATAAAAATGAGCTAAAACTTGTAAAATCTTAGAACATGGTCTGCTATGTAGCATGTGTACATGTTTATAATACATAAATAAATGCTTTGAGGAGAGCTCAGATTTTGGTGTTTCAAATCAATACCAAGAAACAATTACTTAGACAAGAAGATTAATTCTGTGCTGTGTGATTGAATAAAGAGGAAGGAGAATCATGAAGCAGGCTCTTGCTGAGTTTCAAATGCGCATTCTTTTTACATTTTTGAGGGGAGAGTTGTAGTTTTTGTCTGTTTACAGATAGCCGACTGCAGCTGCGGTCTGAGCTCTGATTGGTGATGAAACTACCCTCTTTCTGTGATATGGAGTTCTGCTCCCAACCAGAAGGCACTCGGTAGAAGGAGCTGAGTAGACAGGAATTGGGTTCAAGCCTTTGGTTCTCTCCAGATTCAAGATTTGTTCCCATTGCTGCCTCTAACTTCATCCAGCATAGCTTTTACTCATCTCATAGATGAGGCAGATGTGAAGGCTCTTTCAGCCTGAGGTGTTCTGAGGACTCTCATGGAAGAGTCTGATGTGGCTATAGTACCTTCAAAAACCATATGTTCTCTAGTTTGCCTGATAAGATATAGCTTACAGCTCCTCAGAGCTATTGAGGATCTGAAAGATAAAGGCTACAGTATACTCCAGAGGACAGTGTCTGTAAAACAGACTGTGTCTGGAGACAAACCAACACTGCTTAGCTCAGAGTCAGATAACACGTATCCCAGGGTGTCCCGGTCAATAACGTTGTGATATTCTGTATAAGACAAATGTAGGTTTTTTGTTCTCTTTGCTCAGTTAATGTTTATTGATTGTTTTCCTTTATAAATGATAAATAGGGAAGGCTTAGCTAAATCTTGTTCTCTGATTTCTTGGAACACAAAGATCCCATTTTTCTCCTATATTTTTACATCCAAGTTTAACTCATTGCTTGGAAATACTGTGGATAGCTAGTATATCAAAGATAGAAACATTTTAGAAATGTTACCTTGTAATACCAGTATCACTCCAAGTATTAAGAATTATTTCTATTTTACAGAGAAACCTGTTCATTTGGAAAGGTTAAAAAAAAAAAAAACAAAAAACAAAAAACAAACTTGTTTGAAGTCAATGTATTAGTCAGAGAGAAAGGAAGAGACAGAGTGTGAGAAAATAGATCATGATGCTCTGTGTTGAAGGAATCTTCTAGAAAGCTATGCACATAAGGGAACCTCAGCCCCTTCAGAATTCTTACCTTTGCCACCAGTTATATTCATTGGGACCCTTTGGTACAGGAGCCTCCACTAGAGCCAGAGAAAAGTTGTTAGGTGCATCCATCCCACCAAGAAAATTAGGAAACTCTCATAAAAAGCCAAAATGACAAGAGTTGGTGGATGGGGTGACTGGTTGAGCTGGTGGTGCTGATCTGAATGAAGAATCAGGCCAGACTACATAGTAATGAGAAGTTTTATGTAGCTCCAGGACTACCAGAGAAGGTTCCAGATGGCATCTGCAGACTGAATGTCTAGACCACTTTCATGTAGACCCACACTCAGTACTAAGTAAGACAGGCCTTTAGTTTTCCACCACCTCCTTAAGAGTCTTTTCTGAACCATACACTATTGTCTGTTAGGTGCTGTGTAACATACATTCTTGTTAATGCTTATATATCCACAGGCATATTTGCGTGCGTGAGTGTGTGTGTGTGTGTGTGTGTGTGTGTGTGTGTGTGTGTGTGTGTATGTATAATATATGATTATCATATTCTCTTTAGCTTTTGTGGCAACCTCAGGAGCTACTTGGTTTTATTCTCCTTTTGCATATAAAAATATTAGCAACGAAAAATGCACTGTCAGAAGATGAGCTGAAGAGGTGGAATTAAAACTCGTTTCTTTTGGTTCTAGTCCCGTTTAGCTACCCCATACTGCCTCCCAGGTAACTCTACACTTGTCATGAGTTCCTCATGACCCCTGTATACTCAGAAACATTGTTGGCATGATTCCATTGACCTTAGGTCTAAGTGCCTGGTGCTGTCTTCATGTGCATACAGCAAAGCTTTTCACCGATTTCATGATTTCTGGGCACCAGGGATGCATACCTCCCTCTCTTGGCCAAGGTCCCTCCCTTCCTGTATCACTGTCCGTACACTGTTAGACTCCACATCTGCCCGCTCTACCTAGTTACCTTGATCAAAGCTCTGATACGACCCTGACCAGTGCAGTGGCTTTAGGGGTCATGGGCTGCACTTCCTCCCATCTTCCTGTCTAACTGCCCCCTTTCTAAAATTGGAGGTGCTAGAAAAATTTCCAAACCTAAGACTTCTGGTTAATTGATAAATAGGCATATTCCTTTACTAAGGATTTTATTTAGTCTAGCCAGAGGATGGGTTTAAACAAATACTTAAGAAGGACGCATGATTGGTGGCAAAGCCATTATGTAATTGAGCTTCAACACAACAATTATTTATATGGATCACGTAACTATGAGAAGAATTAATATTTTTCTGATGGTACCTCATTTCAAAAAAGAAAAAAAAAAAAAAAACTAAGCTGGCCATGGTGGCGCACACCTTTAATCCCAGCACTCGGGAGGCAGAGGCAGTTGGATCACTGTGAGTTCAAGGCCAGCCTGGTCTATAAAGAGAGTCCATCACAGCCAAGGCTACACAGAGAGACCCTGTCTTGAAAAACCAAAAAAAAAAAAAGAAAGAAAGAAAGAAAGAAAGAAAGAAAGAAAGAAAGAAAAAGAAAAAGAAAAATGAAAGAAAAGAAAAAAACTAACATAAAGCAATTTCTCAATTTCTTCCTAGCTAGACAAACATACATTTTTCCCAGAGACTTAGGCAGAGCCTGTGTATTGGTGCCCTGAACAAGTAGTAGGTGATAATTGTGTCTTCTTGCCAGCACCCCCAGCCTGGCCTTTGTAGATGTTTCAGTGTTGAAGAGAAGTCCTGGATCCTTTCCCAAGCTTGCCTGTCCCATCACACTCACTCACGCAGACAGCAATCCATTGTCTGAGCACACCATCTGCTCTGGTGACCTGAGAAAGGACAGTTTGTAGCTGAGGCAGATTTTCAGATTTGTGTTAATTTTCACTTCTTTTTGGAGGAACTCCACCTAAGCATGGCCGTGTCAGCCCAGGCAGTGGCCACGCATCTTACCAGCATGTGCAGAGCTTCCTTGCTTCTTCTGCACTAGAACAAACTAATCCTGTTTGTTTATCTGTAGCCCTTAAAGCAAAGAAGAGAGTGGCAGTTTAAGGAGGTTTTGAAACTCTGGACTGGAGCCAGGGCCTCTTTGCCTGCACACTCCACTCTGCATGTTCCAGCCGTAGGAACAAACTGCATTATTTTGTTTCAAACTGTGCTCAAGGGAAGCCAAGACCTTGTAACTGGAAACTTCCCAAACAGTGAAGTCTCAGACTAAATTTAGTGTTCTATTTAAAAAATAAAATAAATCGAACATTTTGTTTGTTCATCTTTTATATGTTGAGAGAGGAGGTGGGGTTGAGATTAACCTAGTCACACTGACAACCTAAGAAGTAAGAAGCAAGCTAATCCTTTTGGTGAACGGGAGGGAAATCCTTAAGAAAATGTAATGAAGTGGCATGAAATACAGACTTAGCAGCCAAACTTGCAAGTGGTGTAGCCTCTCTAATCTCCATTACATAAAATTTTATTGTGGCTCAGAGAATATGAAAAACTGTTAAAAACAAATGAAAGAACCCTCCACTGATAGGAAGTAGGAAACAAGATTGCTATGTTTTATTTATGTGTGTTTTCTTCAACATAAATATAATTAACTGCTTTTTTAACTGTATTCATTTAATTATGTGTAAGTTGGTTTTCTCCTGGACACCTTGAGCTGTAACTGTAGCAGAGAGAGCCCTGTGATGTTGAGGGGACTGCAATATAATGCCGTGTGTTAGTAATAGAATCTGTGATCCTCTGCTACAGCCTCAGCCCTCCCCAGTAGCCACACTGATTTCTATCCTCCACCACAGCTTCTTCTTCTTCTTCTGTAGTTTGAACATACACTGAACACCTGCTTTGAACTAGACAGCATTCAGAATGTTAGCAATTCCCAAATGCTGTTAGAAACACCCAGAAAGCATGCAAAAATGCAGGTCCACAGACAGCATCTCCAAGCACTTTGGTCCAAAAAGTCTAGTTCAGAACCCAGGATTTTTCTTTTTTTCAGGAGTTCCTATTGATTGATATGGAGCCAGATTTGGGACCATGGAACACACTGTTCTTTCCTGGAAGAAATAATATTAATTTGTTGATGGTGTTGGTTGTATAGCACAGGCTCATCTTCACTTAGAACTATATATAGAGACTATATATGTTTGTTTAGAAGACAGTCATGAAAAATTTCTTTGAGAAAGTCTTGGTGGTGGCCTTGGCCAGTCTAGAGAAGGGCATCACTAAGCATAATCTATCCAACTTCTCAAAACACTGTGAAGGCCAGGGCAACCCACCATGTGACTCAGGGCTCATGGGTGATAATAGATCCAGAGGTGTGATTTTTTTTTTTTTTAAGGCATTTCATTAAAACATGCCTAGAATTTTATTATTTGAACAATAGGGGCAATTTGTAGAATAAGTTTATATATTCTTGTAGGGGTATGTTGTATGTACATATATGTATGTGTATGTACAGGTATCCTCACCTGTAAGCTGTATGTGGAGACTAGAGGCTGACATTGGGATGTCTTTCCTCAATAACTTCTCTACATTGTTACTGCTGTTGTTGTTATTATTTACTTAAAAGCAGTTTATCACTCAGCCTGAAGCTAGTTGTTTGCACTCGGTTGGCTGGCCAATGAGCCCCCAAGATCCTCCTGTTTCTAGTCCTCAGCTCTGGGTTACAAGCATGGACTGCCACACCCAGATTTTTTATGTGTTCTAGGGATCTAAATTCAAACACTTAAGCTTATGAAACAGTCTGTTTACCCACTGAAATGTCTCCCAGCTGTGGATATTCTTTAGGTTTTAGTAGTAAGAGATTATTTCTTATGACTCATAAATCATGCCTCTACCATAGAAACACAAATGGGCAATATTAAAATCACTTTCCTCTTAGTATGTTTGAAAATCTCTAAATGGAGCCCACTTGGCAGACGTTATGGCAGCATTCATTAAGGAAGCAACAATGAAGCACTATGTACTATGTTAGTGGGACAAGAATATTTATTATTTCCTCTGATGGTTTTGAAGATGGCGATTATGTTCACTTTGGTGTGCTCTGAGATTAGGCCGTACACTCATGGATTTGTACAAACATAAGAGAAATTCACAGATTTGCTTCTCTGCCAGCTTGATGGGTGTATTCAATCTCCCGGCTAGATGCCTCAGACAGTCCTGATGGTAGAATCTTCCTCAGAAAAAGGACAGCAGAGTTGGGGGAGAGAATCAGACTTCAGATTAGGGTCATTATGTTCTGATTCTGCCTGTCTCTGCTATGTACTCAATCCCCGTGAGCCATTTTCTAGCCACATGGCTGTCAGCAAATTGACCTCTGATATCTCTATGCTTTTTTCTCTAAAAGTAGTAAAGGGTTCATGATCATAGATGAGTTAAACTGTAACCCAACACTGGCTATGCACAGCTCATTCCAGGAATGCCACTTGACACTGAATGTCATCTTTGTAGGCAGTGACACCCAACCTGACTTTCAGAAGCAAAGAAGATGGTAGAGATCCTGGAGTTTTACAGACTGTGTGTATGACTGATGGTGGTGACAGTGAATTCCTCAAGCCACAAGAATAGTCATAGCAGCATGTAGGTTTTGTGTCTCCACTCATGTCTCACTCGTCACTTAGTCACTGGCTGAGGAGTCATTCAACAGAGCTTGAGTGGCCCAAGGAGCTGCAGTGTTCACATGGCGCAGTGTTCACCTGGCCTCCCAAATGAAGCAACATAAGCATCCTTTCCATCTTCATTCACTGAGCCCTGAAAGCGATGATGCGCCAGTCTCTGCTGCCCAATGCTCGCCCCAGGCAGAATCAGGGATTCCTTCTGTATGTGCTGACATACTTGAACCTCTATTATAGCACCTCTTTCATAATGCTTTTCTGTTGAAGTTGATTGTTTGCATTTTGATCTTTCTCTGTCTATTTTAACTTGCTCGAGGGCATGGTGTATACTCATAGTGGATGCTCAGTAATTGTCCGATTAATACAGATCAGAGCACAGAGGCAGCTTCATGAGAGCAGAGAGCACAGACTCAGGAGCCTGGCTTCCCAGAGTTCATATCCTAGCCCAGTCCTGAGCTCTGTGACTATAGGCAAATTTCCTTACCTACAGAATGGAGACATTAATACAAGTACCTTATAGGGCTGTTATGGAGGTGAATGTGAAGCACAGCCCCATATAAAGATGGTCATGATAGTGGCTGGTTTTGGCTTTATTCTTTGAGTTTGCTCTCACTTATTAAGATTGGATTTGGGATTTGCTCCATAAGGGAATCTTTTCATCTATTCATGCAAGGTTAGGACCTCATCACCCAGGTCCTCCTTTCTTTCCCCACTAATAGTGTTCATGAGTCCCAATTTAATTATGTTAGGTTTCTGCTGGTGTTTGTTTGTTTGCCTGTTTGTTTCTTTTTCAAGACAATGTCTCTCTGCATACCTCTAGCTGTCCTGGCACTCACTGTGTAAACCAGGTTTGCCTCAGAGAGAGAGAGAGAGAGAATGAGATAGAGAGAGAGCCCTGCCTCTGCTTCCTAAGTCCTGAGACTAAAGGTGTGTACCACCACACTTGGCTTGCTAGTTTCCTTGTGGGGGGAATATCATCCTTCATTAAAACAATGGTATAAACATAAACCATAATATTGAGAGATTCAAAAGTAAATATAAATCTAGTTAGACTTAATGAGATGGCCGACTGATTTCTTTCTGAGTGCCAGCTTTGATCCACTGATGACAAATGCACATCAGGAGGGATCCTGAGGCCATCCATCTCCTTGCTCAGCAATGGCTGTCATGGGCACAGAATAGAGGTGCAGCCACACGCGTGCTGTCTGTCTTTACATGGCTTTTTACTAATCATGCACCCTTGCCTTTTTCTTTTTCACCTTAAAGATGAAAAGCAGCACTTTCCTCTCTTGTGGTGGCTTCTTCCTGACATAGCTTACCTCACTGTGGTTTCTGCCTCAGCTTAGGTAGCTAACACTTTTCTCTAGCAGTTTTATTTGCTTTGATGTTTTGAAGTGTCAAATCTTGGCAGGAAAGCTTTTTACTCTGATTAATAACTTGCTCTAATTACTCTAGCTAGGAGGTAGCTTTAAAAAGAAGCCGGAAAGAGAAAGAATTAAGTGAGGTGCCTGAGGAAGCTGCTTCTCAACTGGTTCGTGGTGTTCTTAGAGGCCTGACTCTACTTGACCACATTGTATTTTGTTTGGGTTTGGTTTTCCTTCCCCTAAAGATAATGGAGGAGAGCTAAGCTGAGTTCCACCAGCTACAGGAGAAACTACTTGAAGAAAGATTTCTCCCCCTTCCTCCACTAAAGAGGAGCACTGCATGTCGTCTTCGAAGCAGGACAGTCTTTGCTCTTCTCTGAACTAGCAGAAGGCTGATTGACTTTAAAAGCTCTACCCCTACTAATATAGTCAGTACAATTGAAACATAGTCAACCCACCTATAATTGAAGGGTTTTTCTTTACCGTGAGGTTCACTCACAGAGTACCTGGAAACTTCTTGCTGATTCTACAGTGGATTGACCACTTGAAAACAGTGTGTAATTAAAAGCAGAAATCACAGCGCTGTTTGAGTCACAGCGTCACTCATTTCCTGACAGCCGTGAAGACTGTAAGGAAAGAGCCTAGTTCTCAAGCTGAGCATGCTAATAAGTCCCCAAGACACAACACTCCCTAAACCAGTGGACATAGGATGAATCTTGTTGAAATGCATGGACTTTAAGGCTACAAATCTGCAGTTCTTTCTCTATTCTTTTTCATCAGTTTGTTTTTGTTTAAGCACAGAGGGGACTCCAGATGCCTGTAACCCTGTGAAGCAGGTGTCAGTCTGATTGTTTAACATTCTCAGCTCAGGATGTGAAGAATGACTGCAACCATCCGATCCCCCTGTGCCAGCCTTTAGATCCTGGAGTCTTAGTACTTTCTCAAAAATGTGCAGTTTCCGGTGGTGATCTGTTGAGTGACTGCAGTTTGCCGGAATGTTGAGTGACCTTGCCTACCATTCTTGACGTTAAGCTGGGGCAGTCTCATGTTCCTCAAACACTTGACCCAGCACCTGCCCGATGTCAGGCAACGCAGGAAATAAGGAAACACTTTGAATATAGTCCCTGTGCTTGTGGAGCTGCAGCTGGAGCTATGCTCATGGTCTCCTCCCGTCATCATCCTCTGAGCTCTTCCGCATGCTGAGGGGAGAAGGGGCAGGCAGAGGGAAAGCTGGCACTTATTAGTTCAAGAGTTTGGGGGGAAGGGGTCCTTGTGGCAGCAAAGGTAAGAAACAGACTTTGGAAATAGACCCAGGCTGATTTCTTCTGGGCCAGTACAGCTACAGGTCAAGAGAGATAGTGGAGGGGCATCCTTCATGTCAAAGGATGGACATTCCTCTAGAGTCAAAGCTGCAAGGGCACAGGGATCTTGCAGGCCAACTTCTAACTTTGCAGGTAGAGGAAATTAAGACCCAGGAATGGTAGTATTTTGCTCTAATCAAAAAGACTTTTTAAGTATGTGAGAAGGAACATGGCAGAGAGCTAGACTTTGTGATTGGTATGTCAAGGCCAGCATGTAAACCTTCCTACGACTAGTAGTCATTACTTCCTTGCATAGAATTCCCTGAGGATTAAAGTCACCATGACACCTTAGTTAATTGACTAATCCCCAGGAAGTGATCAGATGTGTGGTTTTTAAAATAAATATTTTTCTAGTCCAATACTCCCATGCCTTGGGCATGTAGTAAAGTTTGTCTGTTCTTTTTTTCATTAAAAAGAAAAAAGAAGAATGATTGCTTCCTGTTATTGGTACTCTGTTCTAGATATTTGCGCACTTAACAGCAAGGCAAATGAGTATTTACATAATTGGGCAGTGCTGACAGGGGCAATATTCATGTATTTTGGAATCCTTTGTACAGTGATGGCACCAGCCAGGCACCAAAAAAAAAAAAAAAAAGCTTTCTAGTGTAATTTATGTGTTGTAAAAATAGGGGTCATTATCATCTGACAAGACCTGTGTGAGAGTCCCAGTTCTGTTGTTTTGTCACCATGTGGCCTTAAGCGAGTTATTTCACCTGTGAGACTTTGTCTGTGAAGTGTGGTAGAGAGTGTATCTGGGTACCCATGTGAGCATACCTCTAAAACAAGGCTTCCCATGGGCTTCCACTCTAATATAGTGCTTGCTGCATGTATTGCAGGGATTTTTCTTTTAGAATGGGTCTTTTTCTTTGTTTGGTTTGGTTTTGTTTGTTTGTTTGTTTTGTTTTGTTTTTTGGAGACAGAGTTTCTCTGTGTTGCCTTGGCTGTCCCAGACTCACTTTATAGACCAGCTGTCCTCAAACTTAGAGATCTGCCTGCCTCTGCCTCCCTGAGTGCTGGGATGACAGATGTGCATCTAATTTTTTATCCTATATTTTGGATTCAAATGAAACATTGCAATCTTATGATTTGACCATTAGTCTATTTACTATATCTGAGAAATACCTTAAACTGAAAACAAAAAAGCATAGGAATGGCATCTTGTGGTTTGATTTCTTTCACCTATATCATAGGCCATTCCCCATTCATGTCCTACCCATATTGTTGTTTCTCCTTTTCCAAGCCTCACAGAAAATTAGTGGAGCCATATATAAAGCTCTACAATATAGCTGACTTTGTGCAACTTTAATTGAGGACAGAATTTGCTAAAGTGCCACCACCACCCATCAATGGTTTACTTTATAGCCTGTGTCCTGGCTAAACTGGCTGTTGGCTGTATAATTTGTCTAGTTTTGTCTGGAGCCTTAGACTATTCAGCTGCTTCAGGGCAAAATCTTTTGGGGTGTCATTAAATGGGATTGATAATTGGCTCCTGATGAATATTCATTATGAGTAATGACTTTGGGCAAATTTTACACACATTCTCCCACCAAGTGAGATATTTGATAGAACCATTCCTCAACTTGCACCTCAAATATTCACATACCCCTTTGTTGACTATACTTCTTATTGTATATTTTCATTGCATTAATATTTTATCCTCTATAGGGAATGAGTGTAGTCCTTCAGACTCCTATATGTGACTGCTGATACTATGCAGAACTCTGTCTATAAATTCTGGGTCAGTGTATATATACAGAGACCTTATTGTGGTTAGCTTAGCCACTGTTATTAACAATGAACAAAATAGGTGTCGCTTCATATTTTGGAAAAGAGCTGAACACTCCCCTGCTTGGTTTGTTTGTTTTCTTAATCAGATGGATGAATGTGTTTTACCAAATTGTAGAGACTTAGAAAGTCTCTAATGATGGGGCAAAGCTTGTAGGTTTGTCTGTGTGTCTGTGTGTTCTTAGTGAAGGATAACTAGTTTTAAAATTTTATCATTTAATCTGGTAGATCTATTTTGAGATTAAGAAGTCATGGTAAAAATGTTGTCTAGAGGTAAGATTTGGCCCAAAACAGCAATAAGAAACAGGGAATCAAGTCCCACCTCAAACAAAACCATCCTAGTGGATAACTTTTGATAATTACAAACAATATATATGTCTTTGATGACAGAAGGATATTTATGTGGTAAAAGATAGGTAGGTAGGGAGAGAGAGAGAGAGAGAGAGAGAGAGAGAGAGAGAGAGAGAGAGAGAGAGAGAGAGAGAGCGCACTACAGCATAAGCATAGGATTGGATGGATGAATTAATGGATCATTCAGTTTTTCCAAAAGTGGTATATTTGTATGTCTAAGTTTGTCCTTGTTTTGGAATGTGAATTTGTGGAACTAATGAAATTGTTGGATAGTACTTAATATATAAGCCAAGCTACTGGCTATCTTTTGTTTGTTTGTTTGTTTGTTTGTTTGTTTTTTAATTTATTCAGATTACAACTCAATTGTTATCCCATCACTTGTACCCTGCCATTCCTCCCTCTCTCCCACTTTCACCCTATTCCCCTCCCATAGGTCTATGACCAAGGGGGACCCTCCTTCCCCACTGTATGGTCATAGGCTATCAAGTCTCATCTTGGTAGCCTGCTTATTCTTTCTCTGAGTGCCACCAGGCCTCCCCACCAAGGGGAAGTGGTCAAATATGGGGCACCAGAGTTCATGTCAGAGTCAGTCCTTGCTCTTCACATAACTGTGGAGAATGTCCTGTCCATTGGCTAGATCAGAGTAGGGGTTCGATGTTTACTACTTGTATTGTCCTTGGTTGGTGCAGTAGTTTGAGCAGACCCCCATGGGCCCAGATGCAAGGCACATACCTAAACATAATAAAGTCTATATATAGCAAGCCAATAGCCAGCTACTGGGTATCTTTATGTTATAAATTTAGTGTAAGTAAGAATCTGTTTGGTGGTTTGTTTGTTTGTTTGGGTTTTTTTGTTTGTTTAATTTATTCAGGGTGTACACTGCATTGGCAAGCACTTACATGCATGCAGTTGAGACATCTGGAGATGAAAAAAGATAGTCTTTGTGTATTTCACAGCCAGGGGACAAACCTCAGTCTGTTACAGTTCAGTTAGTAACAGAGAGTCAAGGTAAGTCTTCAGAGCGGAGAAGAGAGCTTGTTCAGAGTCTAAGGGAAGAACTTGCTAGTAGAAAAACGTTGAGCAGGTTTGAGAGATGAGTAAAATAGTGAGAGAAGAAAAGAGGCCCATCATTCCTTTACTTCTACAAATGGTATGTCGTAGGGTCAAGCTCATGAGGCAGTTGAGGTTGGTTGGAGATGGTGCTTAAAAGATAGACCAGGTTGGCACAGGCATTCCATTCCAGCTGTGCCCTAGAGGTTTGCAAACAGGAAGTGATGTTGCTGGGCCTGCACATGAGCAAGAATGCCCCTGGCAGCTAGTTAAGGATGAGCAAAAGAGCCGGTTCTCAAGGCCATTGTAACCTCCAGTCTGACTTGTGGGTAACATCAGAGTAAAGGGGATTTGTTCTTCACTCCATACCACCAACTATGTTTATTCTTCCAAACCCTAAAGAAACTAGCCATGGCAGTATGTATCTATGTGGCAGCTCCCTCCATCAAAGAAGCTACAGAATAGACTGGGATGGATGATTGGACCTCAGTGCCTGCAAACAGCTCTCCACACTGTCTGGATCTATCCCCTGACACACATGTACCTGATTTAAAGAACAAGGTCTGGAGAGAAGAATGGCTGAGGGGCAGAGCACCCTAGATTCAATACACAGCTTTCACAGCTGTACTGTGAAGCATCAGTAGCATGTTCAGTTTAAAGCTGGTTGTGTTATACTAACCTCTGGGATTCTTCTAACTGGATCTGGGCACATCACTCTGTTACCACATCAATGTCCTTCTGCCAGCAAAGGCCAGTAACCAGTTTAAAAAAAAAAAAAAAGGCAAAGGCCTCATGGTGACAGGTTTTTCTAGAAAACAAAACAACAACAAAAACATAAGGAAAAAGACAGAAATATAAATTGTTGGCTGTTGTCACTTAGTAGCTGGGTCCCCAGGGTTGCATGCTGTCCATTTTGCCATATTGAATTTTACAGAGATTGTATTGCTTTTCATTACCTTTACCTATCAGTTTTAATTGTATCAGATACTGCTTGTTGGACATCTCTAGCTCTTAAGACTAAAGAGAAGGAATACAAAACAGGTTGTTGAAATAAATGGGGAAGGATAAGCCTACAAACCATGCTCGATCAGTTGATCAACTCTGTGGAAGAAGTAAATTCTCACCTCAGGTTTAGCCTACATTAATTGCAGATGGATTCAGGAGTTAAATGCTTATAGACATGTCAGAGGTCTTTCCTTGGACAAGAAGTGGGGCTCATCACTAAGGAAAACCTTGTCCACACAGTCATTTAAGCCTCTTCTCTCAGAGACTTGAGGAAAAAGACTAACTTGTCAAAAACATTACATCAGATGATGTCCTTTACAAGTCCTCAGTCCTTGCTTATAAATCAATTTAAAAGATACTAGCACTCCTTTTAAAAGTCAGCAAAGAGAGGAACAGACCCTTTATGCAAGAAATAGAGTCAGCTCTAGCCAGTGGACAGCTCATTCTCCACTGTTGTGAGTAGAGTGGGGACTGCCTCAGACATGAACTCTGGGATCCCCAATTTGATCACTTCCCCTTAGTTGGGAAGCACACAGAGGAAGGGAGAGCAGGCTGTCAAGATAGGATGTAGTCATATGGTTTGGGGAGGGGGAGTTCCCGTCTGTCCGAGGTCATGGGGAAGGGAAAAGGGCAGGAGAGGGAGGGAGAGTGGGAATGGAAAGATACATGCAAGGGGATAACAATTAGGATGTAATCTGAATAAATTATAATCAATTAAAATTTAAAAAAGAAATAGAGTCAGGAAACGTGACAAAAAAAAATTCACCATCCATGCTAATCAGAAGGTCAAAAATAAAAATAAGATGGAAGTAAGTTTAAACTTGACTGCATTTGCTTAGTTCTGGTGACGCCAACAAGAGGGGCTACCCTCCATCAGTTATATTCACATGCGTACTACTTAGCTTCCTCTGCCTCTTGAGTGCTATAACATATCTGTAAGCCTTAGTTAGCTCTGGAATCTACACCTAGAAACCATATATCCAAATACAATTGTGTAACTTCATGATAGAAAGCAGCAAAAATGGATATGAAGACTACATTGAGGCTAATGAAACAGAGTGTTCCCTAAGACTGTTTAGGATGTAGGAACATGGTATCAGATAATGTCAATATAAAAGGGAAAAACATATTTACAGTTTTAATATCATTAGAAAAGAAGCAGCGAGTGCTTACATGTACAGTGCCCTAAAATGTTCAATAATCTTCAGAAAATGCCATTTCTTTTATCATATTCTTCATTTTCCCAATTTTCTACTCTAAATGTACATGAGCTTTAAAGCCTTTTATTCATTGATTTTTTTTTTTTTAATTTTTTTAAAATGTAGTCCTGGGGGTTGGACCTGAGCCTCAGACATACTAAGCAAGTGCCCTGAGCCTTGCATTAGCTTTGTAACCACGGGACAGGACATGAAATGTGTATTTTGAAGAGAAAGTCTATTGTGTGCACTGGAGTGGGCATGTTTGACTGGGAGAAGTTTCCACTGTGACTTTGGTCCTTAACTTTGCCAGCACCCTCAACTTTGCCTTGAGATCTGACTCTCTGCTCCTCTCTGTTGCAGCTGACTGCCTGTATCCACGGCTCTGCTGCCATGCTCTACCCCATGTACTGGCAGCACGTGTACATCCCTGTGCTGCCCCCGCACCTGCTGGACTACTGCTGGTAAGGCTGATGAGCACCTGCCCTTCCACCTCCTCTTGAACTTGTAGCTGCTGTGGGTGATACTAAATAAAAAAATAGTCTTAGGGTACAGGGTTTGGAGTGCCTAACAACAAAGTGCTTTGTGTCATGGCATTCTGAAGGCATAAGAGAATAGCAAATACTTTACCATTTCTCACCGTAGAGAAGCCAAAGCACCAAGAAATTGTTGGTGTGTTCCTACTAAGACATAGAAAATGGTGATAGGAACCACTGAGATCCCAAGGTCCTCAGGTTTCAGCCATGCCCTGGCATGTCCTACCAACCAAACTTGCTTTTAACTGTGGTCTGGGCCTTCTGATTTTTCTCCTTTTTTTCTTCTCCCTGGCCTCCTCCCCTTCCCCCCTTTTGTGCATCTGTTTGTTTGTTTTATTTTACCTGTTTGTTGTTGTTGTTGAGACAGGATTTTACTGCTTATCCTAAATCAAACTCAAACTTACAGCAATCTTCTTCTCTCAGCCTCCTGAGTGTTGGGATTACCAGTGTGTCACCACACCCAGTCACATGGCTCTGTGTAGCTTTTAGAGGAATTCACTGTTGAGCTTGTATTAGTGGAGAAAAGGAGCGAAGCCATGGTATGGGGCATATCATTGGCCTGAGGCTCTCTTCCTTCATCTGCAAGATGAAGTTCTTCAAACATAATTATGTTTTTAAGATAAAGCATACCATATAGGGATGGGTGGCTCATGAGAAACATAATACCTGCTGAAGCACCCTATGGCCTTTGGAGGTGTGATGGAAATAATATCTCTTTGGCTGACTTGGATCTGTTTTCCTTATGAATACTTTTTATCTGGTGTAATATATTAAGAGGCATTGTCTGGGAACAGCGCATGTCAGTAGATGCTGATAAGGGAATGTAGTGTATATGTCAAAAAGACCCTTGGTATCTGCCAGAAATTGGAGCATCATGAGGAAGGCTCCACTTGGAGGGCCCCAGCCCTTACTTGTTCTCAGATACTTCATGAGACTGGCCATTTACTCAGAATGATGGAGGCCGATCAACCCTAATGTTTGCCTTTTTTTCAGCCCATCTGAAGAGGCACATCTAGGTAGCCATCTTGTGTCCTAGAAGCCTGGAAGTATCCTGATAACCCTGATTTGGATGTTTTAGGTTCAGCCTCTTTGCAAGAAGCCACAGGTACAGCAGAGACATAGCTCAGGGTCAGCAAATACATGCCAGTGAGTACAGTGCCAACTGAGCTGGCCCATTTCTTCATATTTCCACCTTTATGATCCTTGTTTTTCTTAGTCTTACTTTCTCCCAGTTTCCTGTTAGATGTAAGAATTATAAAAGACTACATTATTCCTCCCCACCCCCAGCCCCCACCCTGCCTGTCCTGGAACTCCCTCTATAAACCAGGCTGGCCTAGAATTCAGAGATTTGCCTGCCTCTGCCTCTGCCTCTCAAGTACTGGGGTTTAAGGCATTCACCACCAACAGCCCTGCACTTTTTTGGAAATTTTTATTTATTTTTTATGTGTATGAGTGTTTGGCTAAATCCCCTGGGACTAGAATTACAGATGGTTGTGAACCACCATGTGAATGCTGAGGAACTGAGCCCAGGTCCTCTGCAGGAGCAGCAGTGCTCTTAACTGCTGGGTCAGTCATTAGGAACTGAGCCCACATTGTATTTGTCACGGCTTTTTTTTACTTTGCCATGTTTTGGAAATTGTTTTTTCTTCAAGAGGCCTCCAAGATGCTCCTGCTCTGGACTACATTTGTGATCCCTTGTGGAATAGGTAGGAAAGATTGTATGTTCTCAAACAGGAGGATCAAGATACAAAGCCCTTGAAACAGATTTACCTTAGATTTACCTTATTTGGGATCCCTGCTTTCCCAAGGAATTTTTTCAGACCCCAGCACTCCCTCAGCACCCCACCTTTATGCAAGTTACTTCTGTGTCTCCTATCCCCTAGGAAACCATGGAGTGCTCTGTTCCCTCCATCAGCTACTACTCCTTCTGAAGGAGAGGGTCACTAAGCTCCTGTCCCTACAGCTGTGTCATGGTGCCAGATCCTCATGTCCTTTGGTTTATAACACAGCATCTAGGAACCTCTCTCACTGCCCTGTAGCTGCTGTCTACTTACCTACAAGTCTGTGTCACCCATTTGTTTTGACATCCTCAGCTCCTTTCTAACCCTGTCCCTGGCATTTTCTGTGGTTTTTGAAGCCACACTGTAGCTCCTCCCACTCACTCTGTGCTCACATTGGTAGTGTTTGTTATCTGTACAGAGGTGACCTCCCTCCCTCAGTGAACTCACGAAATAGCACAAACAGGCTGAGCTAAGAGGACAACACCACGTCCTTACCTCAAGGCCATCACTGCCTGGCTGCACAGCTTAAAGAATGTGAATTTGTTTCTAGGGATCTCTGCCCTTACCTGAAGAGGGCCTTCTCAAATTCTTTCCAAATACTTGTATAGAAGTACATTTTAACATGAAACATATTGTCAGCACCAGGGTGACTTTTGACAGCATGCAACCATTTGAAAGCCTCTCCATTGCTTCCTGTTTCTTATACCCTCTGTCTTGACCAGAGCTTCCTCCTGACCTCCATGTAGCTCCCTCTCTGTCCTTCCTGTTCACTGGCCCTACTGGATTTGTTTGCCTTCTGGCTTACACTGGGCCTTCATGGAGTTCTTAGTATGGAGAATATTTGTGCTATATTTCAGACACTGTACAACATCTAGTCAAAGCCAAGATGTCAGTCAGTCTCTATCAAGAAGTACAAAGATGATGAAATGTTAAACACTGGCATAATGGCCAGGTATGGTGGTGCACACCTTTACTCCCAGAACTTGGGAGGCAGAAGCAGGCAGATCTCTGTGAGTTCGAGGCCAGTCTGGTCTACATAGTGAGTCTAGGACAGCCAGGGCTCACCCAGAGAAACCCTGTCTTAGAAAAAAACAGAACAAAACAAAAAGACAGGCATGATAAGAGAGTACCCCAGAACCTTCCTATCTGCTCCTCCTTTGACAGATAATGCTGGGGAACTCTAAAGGCCACTGCAGGCAGGACCTACTAGAACATGGCACCATCCATCCTCAGCCCTCCCTAACCCCTCTGCTCTCAGCCCTGACTCTTCATTATACCCAGCATGGTCAGGCCAAAAGCTAGGCTTCTTATTCAGGTGAGGTCTGAAGGGCCAGATGACCTGCCTGAATGCCAAAGCCTGTGACCCTTGAGCCATCCTTCCCCTTTCTCTTTCCTGTCCCTGAAAGAGGAAGGAACAGTCCCTCCAAAGCCAGCCTCTCCACAGGGCTGAGGATCTGCTTCCTGAACTTGTCTAGGATACATCAAGTTTTTCTTTTTCCCTTTTCTGCTCTCTCCCTCCTCTACCAACAGAGGTGTGCAAGCCCTGGGTCCTTAAGCAGACCTTTGGCTTGCTTGTGTTTCCTCTCTCCCACTCCCTCTTCCTCCTCTCTCCCTCTCTCCCTCTCCCTTTCTCTCTTTTGAGCTTCTAAACCAATTGGCTCTTAGTTTTCCATTGACAGCTACACCAGTGGAAAGAACATGTTGTCATCCGCTAGTGCTTGTTGTCAGTGTTTAAATGAAATTGTAGGACTGAACAGAAGATCAAAGAGAAGAGGACAGAGGAGCTAGAAGGAAAAAAAAAAGCATGAGTCACACCTAAGAAAAGGAAGGGGAGGGAGAGAGAAAAGGGAAAGTTTCGAAAGGTAGGAGACAGCCTCACAGAGTGACCCCCAGCATGGTTACATGGAAAACTCCTCCTCCATGTATATCAGCCTCACAGACACATTACTCACCACACCCATGTAGACCGACTGACAGACACACACACACACACACCCTTCAGTGTAACTCCAAGTGTTTTCCAAGGCACCGTGGCATCCCATAACGAGATGCCTGCAGTACTTAGTGCTATGTTTGGACAGGAGTACATGGACTTTGGAGTTCAGGGATGGCAGGCCCCAGAGAATTGACCAGAGCCCCTTTGCCAAAAAGTTCAACCTCAATATTTCTTTAGTTGGAAAGTTTCCTTGCTAAATTATTAGCTGTTTTAGAACTATCATCTTAAGCTTTGTGTGGTACCACACACTTCATGTAATGCTAGTCCTCAGAAGTCTGAGACAGGAGGGAGGTTTGCTTCAAATCCAAGGCTAGCCTGGCCTACATATTAAGTACGAAAGCTCCCAAAGGTTGTATAGCAAGACTCTCAAACACACACACACGTGTGTGTGCGCACACACAGAAACACAACACTACCCAGCAGCTTATAATTCAAAATCGTAGAGAGGGAAATGTCTTTTGGTGGCACTAGTGATAACAATCTCCTAGCCCCAGTCACTGGACTGTCTCTTTTACCTCTGTGAGCTCATTCCATCCTCCCATCAGCCCTCCAAAGCAGGTATTACTAGCTCCATTCCACAGGTCAGTAAACCAAGGCCCTTGAAGGGCTTAGTAACTTGTCCCAGCATATATGCTCTATTCTGTGTGATTCCAGTCTCTCAATCACAAGCAAGAACTATACATGTACATAAACACATCCTAAAAGTCTAAAAAAGAATATTTGTGTATGTGGACATGAACAGGAACAGAGATCTGGAAATACATCAAAATATTTAACAATGACTTGTGATGGTGAAGAGACTATTTCAGCATGCTTTTTAGTATATTTTCTATTATTTCTATAATGAAATAGAACTCTTATCATTGAATGCTTTCTTTTTGAAAAATACAGTTATTTAAAACAGCTAGTTGTTTGTTTTAGCCACTGCCCGTCCTATCTTGCTTGCTGTCTGCCTTTTCAGTGAATGCTGTCCCAGATCCTCTTTCCAATGCCATTTCTCACTTCAGCATTCAAGAGCTGTGTCATAGTCGGCTGAGCCACAGACGTGATAGCAGTTTGAAATAGAAGGCTTACTGGGGAAGGGTGCTGAGTCTTTGTAGTCCCAAGCTCTCATGGTTCAACTCCAAATTTTTGGTGCTTAAATAGCTTTGTGATGAGTCCTCCTCATGTTTCTAGAATATCTTTCTATATACAGTATTCTAGATATCTAGGTATCTTTCTCCTAGTCTTTTGTTTTCACAAAGAACTTTGTGATATCTGACCAAAGGATGATTTCGGGCCAATGGGAGTTGTCGTCTGCTTGTAACTGTAAAATGTAAGTGTGATGAAAGAAAAGACCACAAAAGAATAAGGTAGACCCTCTGGTCAAGGCTTAACTTGATCACTTTAGTCTGATGTAACTGCTCTGGACAGAAAGTAAAAGTGTCATGAAAATTGAGTCAGTGTTAATTACCTTATTCTATTGAGATCCTTGACTTGAAAGTCACCAGGTTGAGTTGAATCCTTGGTGGCTGGAGCCAGCAGGGATAACTAACATTTTAAGCAAAGGACTGGGAGCCCACAACATGTAAATGTGAGGGAAGTTTGTTCTTCTGTGGATGATTTAAATGTTAAGTACATCCCCTTGCAGGGGATACACAAGTGGAATCTGAAAACTATTATCTCCTGTAGAAATGAACTCTCAATTTGCTCACTGCACAGGAAGGGCGGATTCTAGTCATTTTCACTGCCAGCAGGTGCCCTTTCTATGCATAATAGACTTCACAAGTGTAATTAACACATGAGGACCACTGCTGCCAGTTTTTCTTCAGGTGCATGCTGCTAGGAGTTTTCAGGACAACAGTGCTGGCTACACGAGCCTCTCACATGGTGCTTGAAGATGAGGTATTCATTGACCTCTGAACAAAGACATGTTAAATGGGGCTGAACCTGTCCCCTGCTGTGATCATCACAGGTCATGCTCCTTGGACTCCTGAGACCCCAGAAGGTGTATGCAGCCGTTGGTTGAGCAAAAGCTAGAAGAGCAAAGCTGTAGTTTTCATGCAGTTAATAAATGAAAGGATGATGCTGAGCACCCTGCAATTATGTGGAAGACTCTAATTGCACATTCACAAATACAACAACCAATTATCTGAGTTAACTTTAATTAGAGCTATAATCACAAATTTTAATTATCTGAATAAATCAGTTTAGTACAAATGGCTTCCCTTAAATATTTCCCAAATTAATTTATTTTCATGTCCCTTCCCCATTTTGACAGAGGATAGTGGAGTAGAGAGTGTTTAGGACTTGAGCTCACACCGATCTGGATTCAAATCTCTTAGTTAACCTCTGATGTACACTATCTTTTTCTGGGAGATGGGTACAATTTACCTGTTTTGTAGAGTAGCTGTGTGAGTCACAGGTAGTACAGAACAGCTACTTAGTTAGGATGCTAGCTTTTCTTACCATCACTACAAACACAGGACATGAGTTTTAGTTTCCAGAAGGTCTAGTTGACATCAAGTGTTTCTCTTGCTTCAGCTGCCTCATGAGCTTAAGAGTCAAACTTTATAACTCATTTTCTCTTTTACCCATGAGATTGTTTTTATTTTGACTTTTGTATTTAACTTGAGTTATTGTATGGTTGTTTTCATTTGCAGCTGTGGCATAAGAATGAAAAGAAAAGAAACAAAAGCAGATGGCAGAGAAAGCGGAAGGAGTAAGACATTTCCAGCCCTTATGAATATTTAAAAGCATGTGCTGCTGGTTCCTTTAGATCTGTGCCATTCCCTTGACTCTGAAAGTGAGAATGAGAATGTTGCCTACCTTAGCTGATGGCCTCTCTGATTTTGGCCCATCCTGGAAAGCCTTCCATCTGGGGACAGAGGGGTTAACTTGCTGATGAGAGTCAGTACTGCCTTTCATAATAGTACTTACCATCTATGGAGAAGGTGTATGGTGGGCCCTTTTAAACACCATTGCAAGTTTTCAAAATTGAGTTCGAAGTTATCAGCCCCCTTGTATATGGGAGGAAACTGAAGCTCAGTGAGGTTCAGACTGAACATTTGTCACTTACGTTAGAAACAGTGGATCTTCACTTGAAATCCAAGGCCTTCTGATACCAAAACTTTTCTTACTATTATCCGAGGGTCAGAGAATAAGTTGCGCTATCACTGCAGTTTGTGAGAAAGTTCATCTGGTCTTGTTGACATCTTTTGTTGTGTTGTCTATTTAATTATATGTTCACTCAGTAATGTTTGTAGACTACTTAGTAAGTACCAAGCACCATGCTGATTGGGTCCCAATAGCAGCTATGTGGGATTGCCCCTGGCCTTAACTTTCCCTCCTTTCCTCCTTCAGAAATAGCCCAAAATAAGTGC
This sequence comes from Acomys russatus, assembly GCF_903995435.1. Lineage (NCBI taxonomy): Eukaryota > Metazoa > Chordata > Mammalia > Rodentia > Muridae > Acomys > Acomys russatus. The sequence continues at coordinate 45,938,363 of NC_067160.1, forward strand.
CTCAAACTAGCCCTAAGCTGAATGTGTGTTTGCCACAGTCTAGGTACTTGTTTACATACGTTGGTGATAAAATATTTTCAAAGCAGAGGAAGACAAGTTCATCTTTCCACCCAAAATGACAGCTAGGTCAAAGGTCAAGTTGTTAATGCTTTCCAAGCTTATGATTGAACCTACTATGTCAATTGAGCACGTGTGGGTCAGACAGTTTACTGGTATTGTAGAAGTCATTCTCTGCCTTGGGGCAGAGGTGCATAGATTCTCTGAGAGATACCAAGTGGTGCTAGGCTGCTACTTGGGCTGCATTCCGGGTTGTGAATCAGCCCCACCTGTGACTCCTATCCCACCCAGGAAATGTAGCAAAACACACAAAAAAAACTGTTGAGTACATCTGACTGAAGGATTCACACATGCCATGACTGGATCTCTTCTAGTCATTATTATTGATGCCATGGAATTTCACAGAGAATAAGTCCGTGCTAAACTAAGGGAAAAGTTCATAGTCCTGTTACCAGAGACAAAAATGGAATGAAAGAATGGTCTGGTAGTAGGGCCATGACCTGGCTTTGACCCTAGCTTCCCTGTTTTCTACCTCTGAGAAGACCCGGCCCCTTAAACTTTCTCTTTCGCTCAGGGGGTATAGTCAGTACTACTAACACAGTGGTCTCCTCCCTAAACATTTGAATCTGCCAAGACTATTCTGATGTTCTGTACTGTTGAAGTGTGTGTGTGTGTGTGTGTGTGTGTGTGTGTGTGTGTGTGTGTGTGTGTGTGTGTCTATTGTGTCCCAGGGAGGAGGGAGAGACCTCTCTAACAAAATACAGTTGAAATTCATAGCACTTACCTAGGATGGAAGTAGAATAAATAGACAGTTATAGCTAAAATTGTCTTCTGTATACTCAGTTCTTGGCTGTATAAATGTATTAAAGAATTTTAGCATGTACACAAAAGCTATGTGTTTCCTTGTTGCATTAAGGTACTCACTGTGTACTTGGCACCAGGCATAGGAACGTAAGAGCACATAGATAGTTTGAGATCTAAGAAAACACTACTTCACAAAGAAATTGTGCATCCCAGCAAAAGATGGGGAATAGAGATTAGTAGTTGGTTTTGTTAAGGTAAGAAGTACCAAGGGACTTAGAGGACCAGTCCAGTGCTCAGAGAAGGCGTCATATTCATATGTGAAGAGTCCACAGAGAAGGGAAAAGATGAGAATGTCAGATTCAGACAGACGAAGGATGTTGGGTCTGTAGTGGCCTCCTAGTCACATTGTGTGTGTGTGTGTGTGTGTGTGTGTGTGTGTGTGTGTGTGTGTGTGTGTGTGTTAAGTGAACAAAGGGAAATTATTGATTTCTAAGTAAATTCTCAACAAAGATTTGACTGAACTTCATCCTGATATTTGAACAGAAAATCTGAGTTGGAAAGAAGTCAAAGTTGTAAATCAAAGTCCTGGGTCTAAATTTTGGTGATAACTGAATATGTGCTTGCTTGAGCATGTAGCTTTTCTGAGCTCCATTTTCTTCACCCCCAAAATTATTGCCTGGAACATAGTTAAATATATCTTCCTGCTTGTTGTTAATACCTTCTCTCCTCCCCCAGCCCCTGCTGAAAGGATTTCTCTGTGTAGCCTTGGCTATCATGGACTCACTTTGTAGACAAGGCTGGCCTCAAACTCACAGAGATCAACTTGCCTCTGCCTCCTGAGTGCTGGGATTACAGACATGCTGTTAATACATTCTTTATTGCTATTAGAAAGGCGGTATATTCTTTACATAATTTTTTAACCTTTGGAAATGATATAGAGCAAAAATTAGTGCTGAACAAAGATGTGCAGTCTGCAGCATACCTTTAGTATGGCTCGTATAGAACTGCCTGCAGACACAGGTACCTGGGATGCAGCAAGTCTGTTGTCATCAGCCCCAGTAGCGTTACTTCCTTATATTGCTAGAGTCTCAGGGTCTCTTTCTTAGTCCTTTCCTCTTGCTATACCAAATCAGCCAACACTGGATAATTTATAAAGAGAAGAGGGTTTCAGTTTTAATTTGTTTTGTTTTGTCTCTCAGTTCTAGAAAGTTAGTTTCCACTGAGTTAGCATCTATTTGACTTCTGTTAAGGGTCTGTGGTACAAAATGAGAAAGCAAAGGGGCAAGGACATGTGTCCAGCAACATAGTGAAAGGCGCAAGAGGGGGAACCACACCTTTTTACACCCTGCTCTCAAGGTCACCAGTCTAGTTTCATGAGACCTGGCATTAATTTATTCACTAGAGCTTTTCTCCCATCACCAGCTGGCCCCACCCCCAAACACTGAGGATTTAAGCCTCAATATGAACTTGTGTGGAAATTCCTCTTTAAGCCATAGCAGAGTTAAAGAACACAGGAATGCACCTGCCCTGCCATTCCTATTATTGTACCGTAGAGCTTGTTGGTTTACTCACCTACATTTTGAAGCATTCCCCTAACCACCCCAGTGATCTTCTGCTCCCTTATTGAACCTCTAGATACACACTACCAGTCCCATTTTCTAACCCACCTGATGCCCCTGTGTCATGGAACAGCTAGCTCTGACTTCTACTTACCTGCTCATGCTTGGCCTGGTTTTCCAATTTTCACAACATGTTCTCATGTGCTATTTCCTTCTTCTCCCTGGAACTGATGAAGCAATGTTGCAGTCTCTACAGCAAATCGTTTCATCTATCACTGGAATAAGGGGAAGGCAGGAGTCATAGGCCACAGAACAAGGGAACAAGAGATGCTTCTGCAGTGTGTCCATGCATTTTGTAACTGAGCTTTAGGGATACACACCTCTGTTCCCACAGTGATTAACACCAGGGACAATAGGAGAAGTACTAGATTCTGTATGATCTCAGTGATTGTAAATGTCTCCCATAAACATTTGATCTGAGAAGCTAGGCTAAACAAGTCTTTGGCTGCTATGCATCCTGGCATGCAGGATGTCTTAAAGCTAGAAAGAAAGAAAGAAAAAAAACAGAAAATCTAATACTTACCAGTTGCATTTATGTTCTTTAGCCCTCATTTATTTCATTATAAGCCCCTGTCTCTTGTTTAATTTGTGCCTTGTTCATTCCTGCATCTGTACCAGGGCCTCATGGCTTCAAAGAGCCCTGTCTCTCGACCTTCTGCTGCTGCTGTGGTCTTAGCCATGAAGTCTTCCTGATACTTTCTGTGACCACCTCCTTCCAGGAAACTGATGAGACACAAAAGGGCAGGGTTTTTCAGGTTTTGATGTTGACCTCTGAAGTTTTCATCTGGGGTTTATCTTTGTAATGAGCCCACTGACATGGCACTCTGAAAAAACATTTCCACACCCCATGCAAGCCACCCCAGGTTGCTGAAGAGGAACATTGGCCTCCCTTCCTCCATTTTTATTGATCTGCTAGTGAAATGCATATGCCTTGCCACCATCTCCAGTGTCAAGCTTGGCTTGCACTGAGCCTGCCTCCACTGTCAGGTTTCAGGGCCCCCCACCTCCACCTGAACATGGAAAATAGGCCCCCTTTGCCTCCTTTTCCATTTTGGAATTGTTGATGAGCTCCTCTTGGGGGCACCCTCCTCTGCTGTTGATCACAAATCAGGGAAGACTGGATTGGGGACCAGAAAGGAATACTAATACCTTTCACCCTCAGAAATCTTTATTAAGCCATGGACTTTGCACCAGTTCTACATTTCAAGCTATGCCTCTCTCCAGCTGTGACTTTTGCCAAGCTACTTAACCTCCGTGGTCAACAGTTTCCTGTCATTTATGGAGACCAGCCTTTCATAGTTGCTACAAAGATGAAATGCAGTTTTCTTTGGTTCTCTTGTCAAATGCCAAACTATACCTTGTCTTCTTGCAAGAAGTGTATATACAGACAGCAATGTGTTTGTTTAATATGCCGCTAGCTCTAGGATACGAATAGACTAGAGCCAGATGGATCTCTGTTCCTGCCCCTTTCCCAAGCCCAGTGTCATGCACAACACATGCTAATGTTCACTTAGTGAGACTATTGGGTATATGAAAATTACCACACAGTAAAGGCGCAAAAGGAGTGGTTTTCCTTTTCCCTTCTCCAGGGATGTTTTTAAGAATTGAGCTCCTGAGTGACTAGTGGTTCTATTCTGTTGTAGAACCCAAAATATATCAAAACCCATAGGTCTTGAAGTCCCTTGTGTACTGTGGTATATATGTGTCTGTAGCCCTCCACAAACTGTAAGCCATCTCTAGATTACTTATGTTAACTAATGTAACCATACAAATACTTGCTACTTTGTATTGTTGAGAAATGGTGGTAAGGAAAAATACATAGTATAGAGGCAGACCTAACTACACATCACAAGAACAAGCCAAACAGTGCCAAGACCACAGAGACAGATCAGGGCTGTGAAGTGGGAGGGAGGCCATGGCAAGCTGTGCTACACACTTTTTTTTTTTTTTTTTTTTTTTTAAGACAGGGTTTTTCTGTATAGCCCTGACTGTCCTGGACTTATTTTGTAGACCAAGCTGTCCTTGAACTCACAGCGATCCGCCTGCCTCTGCCTCCCAAGTGCTGGGATTAAAGGCGTGTGCAGCCATGCCTGGCCAGGCCGCACTTTTTCCCACTTTGATTCATCAGTGCTCAACTTATAGAAAATTTTAAGGTTTTCTTTTTAGAACTTTCTAGAATTTAAGTTTTAGAACATTTTTGATCAACAGTTGGTTAAATTTTTGGATGTAGGACCTGTGGAAATGAAGACTGATTATAGTTTATTTTTCATTGTGGATTGTATACATCACCTTCTGATTCTGTTTACGTCTTTGAATCGGCAGCCAGAGGACTCAGAGGTCAATTTGTGGCCATCAGCAAGTATCACAGCGTGAAATCTAGTTACTAACATCACTATGGCTTCTATTGTTCCCTTGGCTGTTTATTTTCTTAGAGACTGTATTGAATATATTCATATAAATTGTGTTAGATAACTGTTTAGAACAAAAGAGAGTATCAGGGTTCAAGTGATAGTTTACCAGGTAAAGTACTTGCCATGCAAGCATGAAGACTAGAGTTCAGATCCCCAAGGCCCACATAAAAACCCAACAAGCATGGAAGACCACCTGTAATTCCAGCCCCAAGAAGGCAAAAACTGGGGAATCTCTGATCAGGCTGGCTGGTCAAACTAGACAAATTGGTAAGCTCTGGATTCCATTGAGAGAGATCCTGCCTAATGAATAAGGTAAAAAACAATTGAAGATATGCAACAGCATTCCAAGGCACACACATATACATATGTGCATCCACAGATACACACACACAGTTACATATGAAGGTATATGAGAGTAACAGTCAACTCTAGTTAGTAAGATAGCCTTTTATAGTTGCTAGATGTAGCATTAGGGTTGAGTCATTCTTATGTAGTATAAAGGACCATGAAAAATTAAGGTTGGGGTTGTATCACTGTTAATAGAATGACGAGAGTGAATTTCTGAGAATACTTTTTAAATCAATAAAACAGCAGTATCAGCTGGAAGGTTTGAGGATTTTCCACACAGCTCTTGGTGTCCAGTGAGTGTTCAGTGCAGAGCTTTGCCACTGTCTTTGTTCTCCCTATTCTCCACATGGCACCACCGTACACTCAAAGAAACAGAAACCTATTTTCCTGTTGCTGACATCAAGAGGAACATACAGACTTGCACATTATCTATCCCCAGTGGGGAGCCAGGTCCAAGCCTGTTTCAGGAAAGGTGTGAGAGCACTAGGGTGGTCTGAGAAGTGGCAGTCTGGGCTCTGTGGGGCTTTAGGCAAGAGAAGGACAACACATGCCTGAGAGCTCAGAGGCCATTTGGGACTAGAGGGATTCCATAATGGAAGGGCCTTGGAGAAAGGTACATAGACACATGAGGAGTGGGGGGACATGACAATACTTCAGGCTAATGTCAGAGCATACAGGAGGAGGTCATTTTCCCTCTGCCTGCTTCTCACACTTAGTAAAGCCAGTGTTTGTCTCCTGGGGCATGATGAGCCTGTGTTACCTCAGTCTAGGTCATGAGATTTCCAGTCTCAGTTCTGCAGCTGTCTACCAACATGAATCCAGCTTCCTGAGATGAGCCTACTTCCTGAGCCCTAGCTTTCGTGATCCTTTACTTTCATGAGGTCTATAGAAGACGTTGCCACACCTCGGCCTCACACTGATTCATGGCATATATTCAACTGATATGGCTGACCTTGTTGGCTCTCTGTGCTACCCTGGTCACCACAGTGCCTTGAAGAGCCATCGCTCTGTCACTTTCAGAAGACCAAAGCTGTAGTAAAGTAATTTGTGTTCTTTAGCAAGAATGTAGTCTTTATTCTGGTCAGTTCTCTGTCCTTTTGTCCTTTAGCCTCTCTAACAAAGCTAGGCCTCTTTATTTAGAGCAGAATTTAAAACTGTAAGACAAGCTGTGTTTATATTTATGTTTTTTTTCAAAACAAGAAAGAATGAAAAAGCTCAAGAAAATGAGGCCTCTTTCAGGTCTTTCCTTGCCTTAAAAAAAACAAAAACCAAGGGCAGCGTCATGGGCTCTCCTTTCCCTGAGAAGGGCATTGAGTATGAAGGTGGCTTATCTCTGAGAGCAAAGAAATGTACCATATGAAAAAGGTGATGCTGAAGAGATGGTTCAGTGGTTAACAGCACTGGCTGTTCTTCCAGAGGTCCTGAGTTCAATTCCCAGCAACCACGTGGTGGCTCACAACCATCCGTAATGAGATCTGGTGCCCTCTTCTGGTGTGCATGAAAACAATGTACTCATACACATTAAATAAATAAATAAGAAAAGAAAAGAAAAGAAAAAGGTCATGCTAACTGCTTGGTTTTATGGGGGTTGGACAAGGACAGTGGGCTTCCCAAATCCATGGGTTGCCCCAGGCTCCTGCTTTCTAGGCAGACTTGTACACCTAGGATGGGCTTTCCCCCACAGCCACCCCTTCCCCATTGTCTGGGGAGCTATACGTTATATGTTGAGCAGCCAGTGTTCCTTTATATCACTTGCCTCATTTCAGATTAGTAGCAGCTCACCTCAGGGGAACATGATTAAGAGGGCTCTGGTTATCTGGGGAAAGGAATTAAACAAATTGTAAAAGTGCAATAATATTGAATGGGATAGCAGGACCATTAGTAAGTCTTTAGTCTACATGCATGCTTGTTCTAGGAGGAAGGATATACCTAGGTGAATTGTGCTGTCTGTCCCAGGCCAGAGTCGGTGGGGTGGGGTGGAAAAGCCTCTCAGGTATCCACATCTTCCCTTTAGGCCTCAGTATGGAGAAGGTACCATGTGACATCATGAGCACATCCTGGCTTGAGCTTCCTAGCTGTATGTCCTTGGCAAGTTACTTCACCTTTCAGAGCATGTTTCCTCACCAAGAATGAGGATAATAGCACTATTTTGCAGAGTTGCCTTGAGAATTGTGTATGCAATGCCTGAAAGTGGCTGAGTTATAGTCACTCAATAATATCAGTTCCTTTCCCACTTAGGATTCAAAATAAAGATACCTGTCAGGTAAAGGTCATTCTATTGTCATTTCCTTGACACCAGCAACGAAGGAAAGAAAGAAGAAAGAGTAGAGTAGGCTGCGCTCTCCCAGAACATAACTGAGGAAGTCAGGTAGTGCAGTAATTCCCAGAGAACAAAGGGACAGTGTAGATGTACCCTATTCTGCTATTCACAATGGACAATAGCATCTCAACAATCATTGTCAGCCACACAGCAGTTGTGACACAGTTGCCATGGCCTGCCTAAGCACGAACTTGGTCGTAACTGCTAATATTGTCATTGCTTTAATTTAATTATAGGTGTTGTTGGTTTTATGTGTGTGGTCTCGGAATCTAAAGGCCTATGAATGTTACATTTTACCTGGATACAGTTGCTGTTAGTGATGCAGGGGTATTGTATTCATGCTTCTATTGTATCCATGTTGCTCCTACAAGGGCAGCACACAAGCCAGGAAAATCCTCCTGGTGGGTGGACTTTGTTTTGTTTTGTTACTCAGTCACCCTGGAGAAACATGGACATTGATGGCTCAGATAAAGAAAATTGTTCCAATAACTAGGCCTCTTAATGTGACATTTGTAGGAGTAGGTCACCAAATTTGTTTTGCTATATTTTTCTCTCAATGTATGACTAGGAGTGAGAAAGGAGCATTTAAATGTGCCATTCTAAGTGTCAGAAAACAACAAATCACTGAGTTCACCATTATACTAAAGAGGAAGGGCCTCTAGGAAAAGGTGACACACAACTCTAATGAACAGTGTGGAATGCACAGGTACCAAGAGAGTGTGTACTCACAGTGTGTACTCATAGGAGGTAGGAGTTAGCATTCTCCCGATGCTCATGGAATATCCTCTCACTGGTAGCCTGCCAGGTACCCACCAAGATGAACAAGAAACCATTGAGCTGGCCAACACAGTTTATGTCTGTGATCCCAGTACTCAGGAGACTGAGTCAGAAGGATTCCCATGAGTCTGAGGCCAGCTTGAGCTATACAGTAAGACTGTTACAAACAGCAAAAAGGAAGGAAAGAGAGAGAGAGAGAAAAACTGTTGTGGGGCGGGGGGAGAAGAAGAGGAGGAAAAGGAAGAGGAAGAGGAGTAGACGAGAGGAGAGGGGAGGCAGTCCAGGGGTACCAGCCACCATGGGGCTGGAGAGAATCCCTTTGGACTTCAGAGTTACTTACTGAGTGTCCACTAGTGATGTCATGATTGACTCTAGTCCTTGCAGTAATCCTGAAAAATCTCCATTAGATAGGTACTGCCCTTTTGGAAACACCTTGCTAGAACACAGCAAAAGATAAATACAAATTAGTACAACCCTTTGATTAATAATCGCTGTCTGGAAATTCATGTACTACATATGAAGTTGTTTGTTTTCATTACAGTGTTTCTTATATTAATGAAAAACTAGGAGCAACGTATTTGTCTAATTCCAGGAATAGGATTCAATAAAATATGGTCCATCCTGCTAAGTAGAATAGTATGCAGCCTTTTAAATAACCATCACAATGGCTGCAGAGCGATATGGAAGATGTCAGTGTAGAAAATGAGAAAACAGTAAAATACATGAAGTTAATTTCAATCATTTGTTTAGGTTAATTTTAGAAAAGGATGAGCCAAAAATAGAAGTAGTTATATTAGATGGTCTAATCGTGGTTAGGTGGGTTCCCCCCCCCCAAATTGCCTCATATAAAGGCAAAGAAAAAGGCCTCCAAGAAAATGTGTAAGTAGCTGTAATGATTGAGGTAGGTAGGGAATAGAAATTATGTTCAGAACATACCTAGAATTACCCACTTATGCACTTGCCATGTTGGGATGTTAAGGAGGCGGCTTCCTTTTTCTTTCCTCTCCCACCCCCACCTAGAATTTGTAATTACATATTTGCAAAGCAAAAAAATACGTAGATTCTGGGAAGCATTTGAGGTGTTGGAAGCAAATGATAACAATAGACGAAGGTATTTGTCCAGATTTGCTTTCCTACAAGCACAAAGCTGCTTGGATTCAGAATGCTCGTGTTTTAAATGTTGTCTAAATACAGACCGGGCAGACCTAACAATGCTTGGCTGCAAAGCTGCTTTTCTGGAAGACGCTCTAATCACTCATCCCAACTGTGTCCGAAGAGTGAGACCTCCTCTGTCCTTCCTGGCATCTCTAAATCACTTTCATAAGGCTCCCCCCTCTCTGTCAGGCTGTCATGTAGACTAACGTAGCATGGCGCTAAAACCTACACATTCCAGTTCCTAGAGAATGTTTCCTCTTCAGAGGACAGCCTGTAGTTCAATTACACCTAGGGCTTTGGCTGTCGGGATATTGTCACCTTTTTCTCACAGTTGTGTGATTCTTTCTGTTTGTTAACTCACTTGTTGGGATTTGGTTCTGAAATTCTATTTGAAACACATGGTCACTGGTCAGTTATGTGAGAGCTAGGAAGTCGGTAAGATTTAGTTCAATATCATGAGCTTGTGCCTCTCTCCCTGCATCAGGCCATGCTCTGGATACATTAATGAGTGGCCTTTTTTTTTTTTTTTTTTCTAGAATTTTGTGCTCTTCCTGCTTCCTTTCATTACATTAGGCAAGGCTCCACTAGATGAGACATTTGCAGTCTTAAGACTTCCTGCCGGGGTTCAGACTTTGTATTTTTGACATTGAAGCTGTCGTGTTCCTGAAGCTATTTAATTAGAAACACATTCATTTCAGTGTACACTGGAGAAAGCTCAGGCAGCAAAGCCAGGCACACTGGGAAGTTAGAGCATCTGTGTGGCTGGCAGCTAAGCTAATGGTTTACAGTTTCGGGGCAAAAATATCACAGGGCATTTCTTTGCCTCTTGAAGCAAAGGGAAGCTGCAAGTATCCCGCAGGTACCTTGAAGGGGAAAAAAAGGATGGAAGAAGATGCTAGAAGAAAAGACAGCTCTGTTTCTTTCTACCATAGTTTGTTTGTACAGTTCTTTCTTTGGCTATTATCAAATACAAAGTCTTCTAAAAGAATAGTTCTCAGACTGTGTGGCTAATATTCAAGTCTGTCTTCCAGGATCCGGAGATATATGATTGCTGAGATCTGTAGTAATGAGGACATTTTGTACTCTGAAGGATGGTTTTTACTTGAAGAATTTTATTTGTTGAGTTGTAATGAGGGAATTGCAACCTTTCTTCTTTTTTAAATGTTTGAAAAGTTTTTAAGCTTACATCTAATGTCTAAGAACCTTAGTTGTCTCCCTAGCAATCTCCAGATAATGCATAAGCTCCTGGTTTGTAGTCCTTTCCTCCCTCATTGTTTCCCAGGTCCACATCTAGAGGGGCATCGTTGTCCCTCCTCTGTGGCCCCACAGCTGCCCCTGGGGGAAAGTGCCTAGACAGCCCAGTCAAGCCAATGGTCCTGCCTCAAATTTCATTGAAAGCTACCCCCTGCTGATGTTGTAGGATACTGGACATACCTGGAAAGACAGCCAGGAAGGTTGCCAATCATATCTGCCCTTTTTTTTTCTACTCCCAAGGAAGACAAGGTGTGTTCCTCAACCTGGGGACTAAGTCACAGCCAGCCTGGACTTGGTCCTTGCTTGGCTTTGTGGCATTAGATAAGCAGTTTGGCCTCTTGTAGTCTTACTTTCTCCTTTGTAAAATGGAGGTTATTATGTGGGCTGGAAAAGGTGACTTCCTATAACCACTATCACATTTATCACCGGAGAGAAACAACATAAATGAGTATATAAGTGCAGTGGAAACTCCCTGGAATCTATGAGAATGACCCTAGTGAGGTCTTCTAGTGATGGGGACCTCTATAACCAGGCAAGGCTCCCAACAGTAGGACTGGGACATCAACCCAGCCACAAAACCTTTGGCCAACCTACCCTAAGACTGACACTACCTAGATGGCCAGGAACCAGAGGCAGGACGTCCCAGAGATCCAGGATAGAATAAACATGACTGGAGGAGCGGGGGAAGCCAATGATATTTTACTCAGTGCCTAGCCCAGTTGTCATTAGATGGATGTCATCCAGCAACCCCTGGAAGCAGATGTAGAGACCCACAGCCAAATACTAGGTGGAGCCAGGAGAACACTGCAGAAGATAAGAAGGAAGGAAGGTCAAAGATACCATGAGAGAATACACATCACTGGATCAACTAAGCAGGGCTCATAGGGGCTCACAGAAACTGAAGGGACAAACACAGACCCTGTATGGATCTGAGCTGGGTCCTCTGCATATACCGTATGGTTGTAGAGCTTGCTGATTTTGTGTGGATCCCAACAATGGGAGTTAGGGGTATATTTCTGATGCTTTTCCTGCTCTTGGGACTCTGTTCCTCCCATTCTGTTGCCTCATCCAAGGTTTGTACCCAGTCTTACTGCAATTGTATTTTTTTAGGCATGTTCAGTGGATATCTCTAGAAAGCCTGATCGCTTTCTTTTCTTTCTTTCTTTTTTTCTTTTTTCCTTCCTTCCTTCCTTTTCTCTTTTGAAGGGAAACAATTGATTTGGGGGAGAGGGGACATTGGGGGACAGGGGCTAGGAGGAGTAGAGGGAAGGGAAACTGTGGCCAGGATGTAATATAAGAAAAAAGAATAAAAGTTTTTTAAAACGAAAATGAAACCTCTAAAAACTAATAAGTAAATAAATAAATGAGTGTATACACACACACACACACACACACACACACACACACACACACACACACACACCTACGCCTGCAGAATGCCAGATTTTTAGAACCTCTGGATTTGCTTCTGCTCTACAAAGGAAACAGACAGTGGAGGCTCTGTTGTCCCATCACCCAGCTGCATGTGTGCTGTGGCATGAGAAAGCTTGCTGGACACTCTCCAAACATTAGGCTGTATGTTTTCCTTGTGCTCTCTATGTAACTTTCACTTTTTCTCCATTATAATTATTGAGACCATAGTTCCCGTTAGTATCAGGACCTCTGTACTATGTGTATTTATCTCCATCTATTAACAGTAGTTGGGATTGAGCCAAGAATCCCATTGCCAAGATAAGGTGACTGAGGCCAGGAAGTTGCCTAGCTGCTGTTTGGGGTTGGTAGTTGACACCAAGGATGATGTTCTTCCTGCGAGCCATGCCATTCCAAGTGCTGCCTGCATTTTTAAATTCTTTGACGTTTCTAGGCTTGGAAACAAAATGTCACATTAAGATTTTTGTTGTGAAAGGAAATGTAACTGTGCATACGTTTATTAAAACAGCTTTTCTCTAAATAGTGAACCATCTGTAATTTTCTGTCGGAAGCAACAGACATTAAAGCAGCTGTGTGTCTCTGTTTCTCTTCACAGTGCTCCCATGCCCTACCTCATAGGAATCCATTTAAGTTTAATGGAGGTAAGTGGGCTTCTTTCCTCCCTGATCCCTGATGTGGGTTTTGGGTTTGCTTTTTGTAGCAGAAAAAAGGGATCTCAGGATATGCAGCTCTACACACAGGAGTAGCTGAAGCAACTGCTCATGTGTACCCCACACCCATCAGCCTAGACCCTTTTAACTATCTCCTGCATTCTGAGCTTCTCTGCTTTGGTTGGAGATGGTCGATTTCTCCAGGGTGAATGCGGGAAGGTAGGAAGGCAGGAGGAAAGGTACCATTTGGGCTTGGATCAGGGAAGGGAAAGGGTTTGTTTGTTTCTCATAATGACATTTATTCTGAGTCACTATAACAGTGTTACATTTTTGTGGTAGGAAATGTGATATAAATGGTCTATAGAAGTTATGAAGATGAAAATTAAAATTATCCACATTGCCATTATTCCAGAATGAGCTACTGTTAGCATTTTACTATTCTTCCATCTAGTCTTATCCTGTAGATATGTACTACAGGATAATGTTGTTTTTACCTATCAGCGTTATGATATGAGAATCCCTGTCTTTTTTCATCTACCCTCAGTAATAGCAGTTTTCCATTTGTTCCCTGTCATTCCTACAACTTAACCACTTTTCTACCATTGAACACTTAGGTTGCTGGATGATTTTTTTTTCACTATTATAAATAGTACTTCAGCAAACATCTTTATGCATAAGGCTTTATCTGCATTTTTTTATTTTGCATTTATCCCTAGTGCAGAATCCCTAAAGCAGAAATGCTTGGTCAAAGCTATGAGTCTGCTGCCAGATTGCTTTCTGTGTGGCTGTACCAATCAGACAGCAGTACTTTCTGTGCATTTGTTCATGCCCCTTATTTGTAGACTTGACCTCCGGGCTTTTCTTCCTCAGGAAAGGACAGACATTTGCGCTGCCCAGAGCAGGGTGGGGCTGGTCAGCTTGTTCGTGTGACACAATGTGGGCTCTGGGAGGAAGCCCCCAGCCATGCCTGCCGTGGTGCTTAGCGCATCTTAAAAGGAGGTGCTACTTCTCTTCTGTTCCTTTCATTCCACGTCGACGAGGACCACCTGCTTCGCAGCTAACTGTTGCACACTCTGCTATTGTGCTTACGAAAATGAAACGAGTTGGTTATCGAAAAACCTGTTTGTTTGACATTGAGAATCTTGATCAAAATAGACCACAGAAATCTGCTCAAATTTCTAATTTGACAGGACGGCCATGTGGCTCCTACATTCTGTTAACAGTCCCTCCCTGTCATCACCCAGCCCTAAGCACATACAGTACAGTTTATGGACTCTCTTGGATGATGTATTTAGAGCAGACTGAAGAGATTGCTTGTGTGTTTTACCTTTGTTAAGTGTGGGGGTCTATTCAAAGCTCTCATATAAAAAGTTAAAAGTAAATCCTTTTTAATGGGCCTTTCCTACTAACTGCTTTAGAGTTTAAAGCATTAGAGACTATTGGGTCTATTAGTGTCTGCAGTTCCCTCCTGCCTTCCAGTATGCTCTGTCAGAGGCTTTCCCATACCCTTCTTGTGCCCCAGTACCTTCAGCATTCTCCAGAGTACCTGGTCTTGGCTTGCTTTTCTTCTCCATGTGCCCTCCAGCCATCTTGTTTGAGGCTCTATGATGCTAACACAGCTCTGCTCTGTGTCTGGATTGCAGGTCCCCACCAACTTCAAGAACCCACTGAACTTCACCTCCCAGAACTTGAAGTGTCTCAGTCTTTTCCCAATAGTTTATTATTTGCAGGCACACATTCTGAGCACTTTGACATTCTCCAAAGTATCTGGGCTTGCTTTTCTCTCCATATTCCCTTCTGGTATTCCCGGGTCCTTGAAAGGTATTGCCTGCAGATGCCCCAAAGCTGGGGCACAAGCATTCTCAATAAATACTCACAAGTCTATATAAAGCATTTCCAATCTTGTTCCTTTCCCACTGCCTTCCTTGGCTCATTTCCTTAGCTTTCTGGGATTCTTACAAGGCCCTATTCACTAACTTGGTAGCAAAATGTGGGCCTTGTATGTTCCAAGAATTGTGCTTAGTCCTGGAGGTACAAAAATGAGAATAAGATTTAGTTCTTAATCTCTTTATGGTGTGATCACTGCGTACAACATGCCTTCCATTGTTTTTCTGCATTGGCCCCAAGTTCCCCACGGCTTCTCCACTGCTGTTGAGCTTTCTGCCCCATCACTGTAGGAGCACAGGAGCCAGTTCTTGAACTAAATAGATCCTGTACATCCCCACAGAAGCCCTGGCAATTCCAGAAAGTGCTCTATCATGTTCAGTTTTCACTTATGGAGTCTCTTACTCTAAACAATAGCTGTTTGTTTCCAAGTCCCACAGTGTGTCCTGGGGGGAATGAATCCCATGGGAGTGAAGACAGCATCATCTTCTGTGGTGGCCTTAGCTTCTTGAACAGGATGCCAAGGGGGTGGTATTGTCTGAGGCACAGCTTTTTGATAAGGGTAAAGTGAGTGCTTAAGGAGCTGTAACAGCAGATTTTAAAGCCTTCCAATAGGCATCACTGTTTGCAGGTCACCCAGCATCACCATTGCTCATAGAGAGCCAGGCCACTGGCACCTCTAACCCTAGCACTATTGGGCACAGAGACCTGAAGATCATGGGGCTTGCTGGTCTCCAGCCTATCTTTGTGTTATGTGAGTGACCCTGTCTCAGAGGAATGAGGTGGAGAGTGATAGAGCAGGCACCTGGCATCTTCTTCAGGCTTCCATACATGGGCATAGGCCCTCATATCTGTATGCACATGCATGCACACACTCAAAAGAGGGGTTTAAATTTTTTTAACCTTATTTGACTTTAAGTCAAACCCTTTGTACAGTAAAACATACAATTCAAAGTATGCTAAAATTTGAAGCACTTAGGTGAACCGGCATGAGTCTGTTCTGTCCAGCCTTTAAAGGCTTTAGGTGAGAAGGTTCGAGAAGTAGTGGCCTTGCTGTGACGAACTCTTCTGTGCTCAGTACCAAAAGAAAAACAAAAATGAAAGTTGTTCCAGCCTCTGGGTAGTTTTGAAGACAAAAAAAAAATGTTTCCTGTGGGTGTTGCCTCTACCCCTGCCCTACCCCCACCAAATGCTGAAATTCTTTCACTGGGTCTCCTGAACTTCAGCTCAGATGCAGGGCCCTATTGTGCTTGCTTGCTGGACTTACATGGCTCTGACATGGCCTTCAGTACTGCAAGTGTGTCCTGAGATTTTCCTGTAGGTCCCCAACGCCTAGGGAGGAGTGTGGAGCCGAGGCTGCGAAGCTCTGTAAGGAAGGGGCTGGGGAGGCCCAGCTCCTCACTACACTAGTTTTCTTACTGGCAACTCAGCAAAAGTCTTATTTTTGACTGGCTTGTTATTTTTTCTTGAAAGCTATAGGCACCTTATTATGCCTTTGCATATGTGCCAGGATTTTTTAAACTTCAAATGAATGTGGCAGATGTTCATAAAAGTTTAGAAAAAGCTACCATAGGAAGACTTTTTAACCATTTTTATGACACTCAAATTTGTGCACAAAAAGAAACATAAATTATAACCTAGTATTCTCATTGGAAGGAAGGTTATTTTGAGGAAAGACCTACTTCTAGTCTTCAAGTTTGAGCAAGATGCTATTGCTGTTTGCTAAATGGTAACCTTGTCACTGTAAGAGTCCACTTTTCTTCCAAAGTGACAAGTTTATAGCTGTTCTTCTTTCCTCTCCCTCCTTCTGCCTCTTGATATTCTTTCTCTCATTTAAGCAATTGGAGGCTAGTGGCAAATGAGCAGAATAGCCGAGGGTATTGGCATAGGCCTAACTGCTTCTTGGAGAGAATGATCATGTTAGTTGGCAGCTAGGAAATCCCAAAACATGGCCAGATTACACAGTGACTATTTCCTTTCATTCAACTGATCTCAATTTAGTTCAAGACACATTTATTCAGTCCCTGTTCTGTGCCATATCTGGTAGCAGGTGCCAGGTCATGTCTTGTAGATGCTGCTTCTCCTATTTGTAAGTGAAGAGCTTCCTCACACACTTCAAAACGGTGCTCTGTGCGAACCTTAGAGTAACACGGGAGGAAGTGCAGCTAGAAGTTTTTATGTCATGCCTGTTGGTATGGTCAGGAAGGTGGTGGGAAAGGTGATATCAGTGACATGTTTCTGAAGAAAGGCTCAGACTAGCTTGTAATTGAAACCATGCTGTATGCAGAGGCAGGATGTTTGGAATGTGGGTCCTGGAGTCTGGCTTTCATACTTTCTGCTCAGGTGATCTTGGGCAAGGATATCAACTCATGAGCCTCTTGTTTTCTCACCTACAAACCCCTCTATGGAATCATTGGAAAGTTCTGGTGAGATAGTATGGTTCCCAGCACATAAAAAGCTTAATGGCTGTTTCTCTTTATTCAATGTCCATAAAGTCATTTATATTTCTAAGATGGTGGCTTTGAAATCCTAGTATATGAACTCTTACGTTCCCCCAAGAAACAATCTTAGCAAAATTGGCTTGCACCTATCCAGTGTCCCCTGGTTTGCACTGTCCCAGGGTTGGGAATAACACATTATAAGAGTCAATCAGTGTCCTTCCAGACCCTTGCCTGACCACATCCTTGCAATTTGGTTTGTTTTTGTTGTTTCCTTGAAAAGTTGTGGCACTAGATTATGGCCATGCAAGTAATAGATTTCTTGAGCTCCCAGTGAAAGTGGCAGTTGTGATACTCTGTCTCTCTGGATCTTGCTTTCTTCATCTAGGAGAGAGCAGAGTCCTGTAGATGGTCAGCATGTCTCATCGTCTGGCCCTTTCCACAGTAAGGCCCTGTGAGGCTTTCATGTCCCAGGTCTGTATCTCATAGTGACTGTGCCTAGCCTCTACCTTCTTGGAGATTTTTCTGGAGCAGATGCAGACAAGTAGAAGCTAATGGCTGAATTTTGGCTGACATCAACTGTGGTAGGAGGCACCAGCCCTGGAGGACTGAAGGCCCACACTTATGAAGAGATTTGGAAGCTGAAACCCAACCCCTAGACCAGGGCCAGGAAAGCCAGGAGCATAGGGAACAAACTGCATCTGCAGAGCCTGGAAGTGAGACCAAGGCTTCACAGTCATGAGGAGTTCCATGCCAGCAGGAGCATGAAGGGGGAAGCCAGCTATCCAGGGCCTTGTAAGCTGCATTAAAGAGCCTGAACTTTATAGGGCAACAGAGAGCCATTGAAGGGTGTAAATAGGGGAGGGACATGGTCAGGCCTTCTTGTAGGCCATTAGAACCAGTCCTTCCATATAAAATGCTTGGAAACTGCTTCACGCTGTTAATAAAGTAAATTGATATTTGTAAAGATCAAGGTAATTCTTAAGGAAATTACACACCAAAACCCTGTGTATAAAATTCAGATGTGTTAGCATTCCCAACACATGCCTCTGAATGGTTTCCTTTGCTACCAGGCCACAGCTGAGGTGTTTGGAGAACTTAAACACTACTGTTACTCAATGTTGTCCTCTCCTCTCTGAGCTGCTAGTTTTTGGTGTTTTGCCTTTTATTTTGCTGTTTTGAAGCAATCCTCCTGCCTCAGCCTCTTACATTCTAGAATCAAAGGCATGGGTCACTATACCTCACTTCCTCTCTGTGTTCAAATGTTTTTATGTTTCAGATATCCATTCTCCACCCTGGTTTGATGTTATAAATTTGATGATGTCCTGAGTGACAGTTCCAGGCCCTGGGAATAGGGACCATGAGATCCAGGACCAAGCTGCATTCACCTAGCCAGCTTTCCTTTTTAGTGGCAAGAGACATATGATGGCTACTCAGAGGAATCTTCTCTCTTTCTGTTGGTATTTCTCTAGGAAGACTTGCCCAATGGCGCCTAGGAACCTGTTTCTGCAAATTCACCAAGGCATCATTCTGAGGACAGAGTCAAACTGTCAGACCCAAGCTCGTCTTCATCTCTGGGATGCAGAGGCCACACTCTCTGTGTCTGCAGTGGAGGTCTTGGTTCACTCTTGGGCTTTAATACAAAATTATAGGATTCTCTTATAGATAGGGAAATAATAGATAAGTTGAGTTATTTTGGATGAGTGCTGTTTAGGTTGGCAGGTTTTTTTAGCTAGTCTTTCCTTTTCATGTTTCTCATGCAATAGCAAGTCTTTAATCCTTTGTTCATGTTTTGTTTTTGTTTTTGTTTTAAACTATTCAATACTGAGTAAAGCTGAGTGTCTCTTGTTAACCATTGAAGCATTCTGCTGCTTCCTAGGATTCTACATGTAGAAAGAGGTACCGTGTTGTTTATAAAACTCTGAGCCATAATCCTGTTCAAGTACAAATGCTGGCTCATGTGTGTCCTCATAATCATAGAAAAGTTTCATTGGGAATTGATTGTTGGAGCAAAAAATAAAAATCCAAGTTTGCATCAATCTCATTTGATGGATGCAGTCACATGTTCATGGTAAGAACCTGAGCAGGAGAGGGTGGGTAGGTAGAGACTAGAATGTTCCAAGTCTTTGAGTTACCACACACTGGGGTGTGAGTAATCACACATTGGGGACTCTATCTCCTTTCTCTTGTGCACATGGCTCAACCTTTCTGTAAAATACACATAGCCACATTGAGATGTAACAAGAATAAATTAATAAAAAAAAATACACATAGCCACCTTGCAGAAGGAGGAGCCAAGGCTATAAGTAAAATGATTCTCTACAAAAATGAGTCTGCCCACCCACAGCTGTTCCTCTGGGCCATGTTGCCCCAGGCTTTGTGGGATAGGCCTGGCTCTGCCTCACACTTAGGTCAGCCTTTTCCATCTTACTGTGGGTGTCCTGGGAGAGGAAATGATAGGACTCGTCATGGGAGTATAGCAACCCCTGCAGACAGGCTCTAGTTCCAGAATGATGGCACCCACATCCTTGTCTCTCCAGGCCTCCTTGTCTCTCCAGGCCTCCTTGTCTCATTTATATAAATGCAGTGGCATCTCAGAGACTTGTGAGAATTAAGTAGTTCAATGAGTGTGACAAGCTTGTTCTAAGCATTCTATCAGGTGTTCCTAGTTGCATAGTATAAATGTAAGGGGCAAAGATTAGATAATTGAAGCCCTAGAGATTGGTTGATTTTGTAAAGAAAGAAATAATTGGGCAGTGGTTTATTTAGCATTGCTCGACTTTCCTTAACATGTCATCAGCACCACCATCACATAAGGAATTCAGAACACAAGGACGCAGGTTTTGTTCATCTAGGGCCTTCAGTGAGTTGGTTTCCCCTGGAAGCTTTCTCCTCCTCACAGTGGCATCTGCCTTTAATATACCACTTACCTATGTTGAGACCAGTTCATAGAAAACAGCTTAAAGCCTCCATGGTACTTTATGTAATCAAAGGGAGCAAGTACTTCTGACAAAGGTAAGACTCTCCCAAAGTCCCGCCATTCTCAATCTAATTCACAGTGGTTGAGTGTCAGTCACAGTAGAGAAACTGAGTAGTTGTGTGGCACTGTGGATAAAGCTTTTGTTTTCCAGGTTTTCCTTTCATCTCTTAGCCTGCTATTATAGATAAGGCCCATTCAGCAATGTTAAAACTGACTTCAGAAGAAACTCTGAATTAATAAACCTTTTCCAAAGGACGCTTAAATGAATTGAATTCTCGTCAAATGAAGGTAAAGGGCGGGCTGCAGAAGTCCTAGAGAAGAATGTAAAGAGCCTGACATGCCTGCGTTTCTTCTAGGACAAGATCCCTTCTAACCAAGTTCTTGTTTAAAATAGGAATAAGATTAGCAGAGGAAAGGTATAAGTCATTTCATAGTCTGTCCCCTATGTGCAAAATGCTTTTAATCATGACCTCTTTGGAGATATCTCTTGGAAACAAATAATAGGTGAAGTTTGGATCTACTAATGTGCAAAATGCTTCAGCTTCCTGGTAACTGCTTTAAAAGGGCCTCTGGCTATGTTAAGATGATCCTTTAAGGCTCACATTGATCTCTTGTATGAGTAGGTTCCTCACTTAACAAAAATTTTTAATGAGGAACAAGCAAAAAAAATGTGTGCACACCCATACTCATGTTGATTTCCACATCTATCACAAATGGAAGTGACTACCAGTATTTCATGGCTGTGGAACAGAAATACTTTCTTTAAAGAATTAAGGAACTCATCTGCCCAAGACAGTCTCTGCCCTCTTTTTCATCCTCTTTGTTTTACAGTGATTAACTCTCCTAAATTGATATTCACTTAGAGTCACTTTTAACTGAGGCCAGCCCCATGGGCCTGGGGACTTCTTTTCATAAACTCCTTGGGAGTGACTGGGTGTAGCCTGATGGGAGTGTTTCTATGGCAGTGATGATTGAAGAGAGACTCCCTTGGCCTAGGCAAATCCCACTTGGGATCTGGGCACATGTGGTTCTGTTTAACATCATGCTCAGCAGCTCATGGTACGAATTTGTGACCATCAGGCATTTACTGTTGATATGTGAGGTCACCACAGTAGGGGTGTTTGTCAACCAAATTAAACTTCCTCTTAATGACCTAAAATAATTGATTCGGAAGGCATTTAAATGGTCCAGGGCAATGTGTAAGCAAGCTGAAATCTGGCGTTTTCTGCACAAATTACTGTGTGCTGTTTGGTTTGTGTTTTGCTTTTGTTGAGAATAGCGTGGATGGACTGTGGCTTTTGGAGCATTAGTTGAATCAGATTTGAATCCAGCTCCAACATTTGTCTCTGTAACTGGGGCCAGTCACTGTGGTAGCCTTGTGTACATTCAGGTCTCCGTCAGCTAAATGCAGGTACATACCCAAAGGCTGACCATTAAATGTCAGGCACATGAGCAAGCTCTCATTCAGTGACAAATATTATTTTTTAATAGTTTATACAAAGTGGCCCAGCCATGATGAATAACCACATCTCACCTACCTCTTGCTAACCATTTTCTCTATGAACCACTGTTTCTACTAAACAAACAAACAAGATACATGAAACTGGAGAAGTAACCCTCTTTTTTCCTATCATTTGGCTCTCCGTTGAGCTCAAGATTAAAGTTGAACACGGAGATTTAGACTGTGAAAGGATATTTTGGCTATCCATTTACTAAGCGTAGGCCTTGGCAGGGGGAGCTTGGGAACATCACCCTGTGTTAGCGTGAAAACTAGGCAATGAGCTGGGCGGTGGTGGTGCACACCTTTGCAGAGGCAGGTGGATTGCTGTGAGTTCGAGGCCAGCCAAGGCTACACAGAGAGACCCTGTCTTGAAAAAGAAAAAAGAAAAGGAAAGAAAGTAAGCTAGGCATTAGCCTGAGGCCTTAAATATGGTTGGTAGTGCATTAAGACTTGTTGGAAGCCACCAACACCCCAAGAGTGTTTTCTACCAAAATGCTTTGGTCCATAAACCAGTACAGGCTGAGGCCTGTGGACACTTCTTCAGCCCATGCCAAACCCCAGTGCCCAGCAGTCAGTGCTGGGAAGAGTCCTCTTCAGTATGTGCCTGCAAATGTTTTGTACTGACCAAATGGGTTAAATTATAAATCTTTATAAGTACATGTTTGTACTACTCATCCCTAGCCTGAGGAGAGGAGAGGAGAGGAGAGGAGAGGAGAGGAGAGGAGAGGAGAGAGAGAGAGAGAGAGAGAGAGAGAGAGAGAGAGAGAGAGAGAGAGAGAGAGAGAGAGAGAGAGAGAGAGAGAGAGAGAGAGAGAGAGAGAGAGAAACGCTAAGATTTTTGGAAGTCATCCCAATTTTTAAAAATAAGAGAATTTGGACATTTTGGCATATGGGGTTTTTTAAATGAAATTTCATGGAACTGAAAACAGTCAATTTTAGGTTTCCAAAAATTGTTTTGATTTTCGTTGGTATAAATTTGCTGCACATGGTTTTGGGGGAAGTTCTAAAAGATACATTTAGGACTTAAAGATTAGGGTTTTTTTTTTTTCCTTTCTTTCTTTCTTTCTTTCTTTCTTTCTTTTTTTTGATTGGGTTTTAAAAGGTAGATTGTTGTGGGTTTGGTCCCCACCCCCAACTCAAAATTACAAAGTTCAGGAGGGCACAGTTTCACTTTTAGGGATGATTTCTGGAAGTAAGTCATTTCCTATTGCTGAGCAGTGACCATGGGACATCATTTCAGCACAACTGGACCCTGCCTACCCACTCCTCTTCTCCCACCTCGCAGCGAGTGTTCCATTAGCAGCAGCTGCTGTCGATCAGCACGTGAGTCACCTGTGTAGGGTCAGGCTTATTGCACGTCAAGGATCAACAGTGTCGGAAGAGAGGGAGATGCCCAGGAGGGGCTTCAGGCCACCTGCCGTGAGAGGATCAAAGGGTTGAAAGGTCAGAGGGCACGGCTCCCTTAACCATATCTGTCTGTGCAATAGCTGTTTCAGATTGTAAATCTTGGCAATTTCATTAAGTCCTCCTGGCTGCTACTGGGGCATTGAAATAATAAAATTTTATATCTGCTGCCTTTCCTGCCTCTAGCAGCCAGGTTGATATATTCTGTACAAGGTGGGTGTCTTATGAAAACCTTCCCTAGAATGATCAGAGCAGCACTAATGAATCCTCATATTGGGAAGTTAGAGTTCCCAGCATCTCATCCTTTGGAAAAAAATTTTAATAGGGAAAACAGTCCCCACAGAAGCCATGCAGCATCCTTTTGGATTTATAGAGTACCTCTTCTCCAGAAAGCAGATCCCCAAACCTTCTCTCTTGCCACATGCTTCCTCAAGCACTCGGGAGGTAAGGTGGGCCCAGCCAGCCCAGCTCCTACCTACACAGCCTTGTCATGGTGCTGTGTCTTCTCTGGGCAACCCTAGACATCTAGCCAAGTCCTCCGTCCCACCCATCAGAGCTTGGCTGCATTCTTTTAGCCATGTCTCCCAAATATGATTTCCAGCTATTCTTCCTACATCTTCAAAGTCCTGTGGGCCTACAGTTCAGATGCTCCTACACAAGACAGATCACAACACTGGCCATCCTTAACCGCCCACACATATATTTAAGGCCACCTATAGTTTGTTTGCAAAGTGAAAAGATTGTCACAATGAAGGTGCTGTTCCTGAAATTTCAAGTGCTCCTTTTCATGGGAGATCAGTTTCCTCTGATTAAGTCCGTAATTCTCACTAAGCCATGTTTATGGGGGCAATAAACAATGTTTCAACGTGCTTGTTAAGTTGGGTCTCCAACCTCTCCACTCTTTAAAAATTGACATTTCAAATAAAAGGCAGGTGGAGATGGTAGTTGGGGTTGGCTGGGCTTAGTGATGAATGAATGATGGCCAGTGGCAGTTGTGTAGGAGGAACGAGGCCTTGTTTTATGGTAGGGAGGCCCCAAACCATTTTGGGATTAGGGAGTCCATATCCTCTTAAACTCCTGGTGAAGCTCCTGAGTCCCCCGCCTTGTTGTTTCACATGGGATGGGTACTGTTGTGAAGCAGCAGATACATTACGAACTCACTGTTTAACTTTCCTGACAAATCTGTTCTGGTATTGATAGGCCTATTTTCTAGGTGATAAAGTTTAGAGAAGTTATATAGCTTGTCCAAAGTCACACAGTGAAAGACAAGGATTGAGCCAAGTTACTATACTGTGTGAAATGTTTTAACATGCAAAAGCAAAGATATTATACTGATTTTCTTTAAGGTCCACTTAACTATTTGCAAACTATCTGTGGTGGCCACAAGAGAAATATGTGACCCAGCTACTGTCCTCAATATGCGCTCAACACCAGACTCTGTGTGGGACAGTCCCAAGCTCAATTACTCTTCTTTTAGAGCTTCAGTTTGTTGTCTATGAAATAAATCCCCAATTTCTACTCCACAGGGATGCTGGACTTGAAGATTGTGGCTTCAGGAGAAATGGCAAAACTCAGTTTAGACAGGAAAGCCTACCAACATTGAGCTGGCTGGGAGCCCTGGAGGGAACCTGTGCACTTGGCAGTGACTCCCTGAGTCTTACTAGCTATGATTCCCAGCCCACAGAGAGGGGAACCAGTGTTCTGTGCCTTGCCTAGAGCTACCTAGCTTGCAGGTGAAAAGCTGGGACATCAACCTTGGGGCTTTCTGACCTCCCAGACAGCTAGCTCCAGGTACTTGTGGATATTCCACTGGGGCAAGGTCTCCTCTGTGTCAGGGTTTCCCTAGGACCCATCCCATGGAGGCTGGCAGCCCCTAGAGTTCAGAGTTCATAGTATAAATTGTCCCTGTGTCCCTATAGCCCAACAGTTCTTGTAAATGACTAAGGAATGTGAGTGGCCACTCAGAAGAGGCACCACTGGAGAGCAGGCTCTCTAGCTGTGTTAATGAGCGTCAGTGCTTACGACCTTGTGAGGTGGATTTGGCCTGACCTGGGAGTGTTTGCCCCACTTCTCTCCCCTGCCAAGCTTCTGTTTCTATTTAAAGCACTCTGGGAAATTCCAGTGGGTTCTTAAGGCTCTCTGAGCTGTGGGCTTAGATTTTAATTTTGTGGGGCAGGAAGGAGCCCATCAGTGACTCCTGGCTCCAAAGCCACTGCGTTTATCAACTGCTTGGCAGTTTAGTGACCTCTGGGGCGGAGAAAGGAAAGGAAGGTGTCACTTTTCCTCTGTCTTTACCCAAGATTTCAGAAGAGTAAAGAGCTTAGGATCCCTTTTGCCCCTCCTCTTCCCATCTATATTTGCATCTTTCCTCTTTGCTTTCCTCCTAGGAGGCCTCCGCCTTCCCAAGCTGTTCTTTGTTATGCGCTCATATGTATGCGCATGCATTTGGCTCCATTTTATATGTGCTGGGTAGTACAAAGAACACTGCAACCCATGTGCGTGTTTGTTCTCTGACACATCAGTTTCTAACAACACCGACATTATTTCATCTCTTTAACCTTGGTTTCCTCATCCATCAAATGGGTATGATATTCCAGGAAAAAATAAACCCTCTTAAGGTCTATCATGGTTGTCAGAAGAAACAGTTGTGTCAAATTAAGTAGGGGGATGCAGGGATATTGCGGTTCAACTCTGTTTAAAGCTAAGCCCTGTGCTTCTGAGCCATGGATCTTTAATCTCTGACCCTCTTTGTCATATAAAGATATCTGAGATTACGATGACATACACAAAAGGTTGGGCCACACAAGGATACAACTAATGGCTGTCATTGTACTGTTGTGGACATTGTGGGTACAAAGTGCATAAGAGCTCTGGCACTTGCCAGCCCGTAAAGATTTGCTGTGACTGTCAAGTTTTGCAACCCCAGGCATACAGTTAGATAACAAACTATTGAGATGTCATTTGGAGGTTACTTTTAACTATATCCTCTACCTTCAAAAAAATTTTTTAAATAAATAAATAAAAGGCAACCTACTGCTAAAAGTCTTACTTGAGAAGGCATCTTAGCTGAGTCAGGAGACAAGTCAGTTACCCTTCCCCAGAGGGATGAACTGAGTGAGCCTAGGCTTTATTTGAACCAGAGCATAGTGGTCATGGTTATGAGGGTATTGAATCCTATCAGAACAGTGTGTTGCTGGGCAGTGGTGGCGCACACCTCTAATTGCAGTACTCTAGAGGCAGAGGCAGGTAGATCTCTGAGTTTGAGGCCAGCCTGGTCTACAGAGTGAATTCCAGGACAGCCAGTGCTATCCAGAGAAACCCTGTCTTAAAAACAAAACAAACAAATAAAACCCCAGTATGTCAGGGACCTGAAAGATGGTTTGGTGGGTAAAAGTGCTTGCTGTGCAAGCCTGAGGTCCTGAGTTCAATCCCTGGAGCCCACATAGCAGAAGAAAAGAACTGACTCGCCTAGGCTAGCCTCCATATATTGCTCCATGCCACACATATAACAACAAGTAATAGTGAAAAAGATGAAAACAAAAAATCAAGTTTCATCCTGCACACCTTCCTCACCTCCAGTTATCCCATGTTGGGCTCTTTGGTGTTGCCACAGCGGGGCTATGCTGAGTAGATGGTGCAAATACAGGTACAAAATACGTATTTGTTTGTTCTTCTAAAAATGCTCTTACAGTCGTATATAGATTGTGTCTATGGACCTATATTATGGATTTAAAACATGGGACTCAACTGGTTTTAAAAAGCTTCTCCTGGGCCCTTAATATCCAGGCCTGCCTCTCTTGTTCTTGCTGTTCCTACTCCATCCTACTGCTTTCTCCTGCCAGGCTATCTTGGGAACATGAAAGTGTCTCAGTGGGACCCCAGTCAATCTTTGCTTTACACCTCTAAAGGGAGACAGGACAGCCTAAAGAAGTTGTATCCTATAGGTGTTTCCTGACATTGGTATGTACTATCAATAAAATTATTAATAGAATTAGCAAGGACAAATTAATACCTATATACCAGATACTACCCTAAATATCATAATACATATTTACTCATTTAGTTCCCAAAACAAGCTGGTGAGACCATGTTACCACTTTTTGCTAATATATTAGAGTTAAAGGGGAAAGTGTACTTGTCCTAAGTATGTGGT
Source organism: Acomys russatus (assembly GCF_903995435.1). NCBI lineage: Eukaryota > Metazoa > Chordata > Mammalia > Rodentia > Muridae > Acomys > Acomys russatus. The sequence continues at coordinate 45,965,549 of NC_067160.1, forward strand.
GAGCTGAGTCTGTGATGGACACACACTGTGTTCCCACCACCCAGATGCAGAGAGAGCATTACAACCTCATCAACCCTCTCTGTACCAGCTCTACCCAATTTTCCTCCAGCCTACTGGTAACCACTGTCCTGGATATGACTGTCTCTTCTGCTGCTTCACTGAGCAGCCAGTTCAACAGATAAAGGGTCTAAGTGACTTGCCCAAAGCATGGAGACTGAGTTACAACTCAGATATAGTGTGGCCCCAGAGCATGAGCCAGAGCCAGGAAAACAACAGCAAACTAGTTGTGGGGGGGGGGGGGATCTTAATTATAATAGCATAAAGTCATGACAGTAAAGTCTTACTAGTTTAACTTTTTCTCCTCAGAGCTATAACCCCTTTATTGACATACCTGTCTAATCACAAAGGGAAAACCTTTCTCTAAAGTAGCCCACGTACTGGCGCTTAGTACAGACAGATACTGTGCTGAATTCCTCACACATGCTGCGCACACATGTTGTGTGGCTACACAACAACAGCTAGGTAGCTTTATCCCCACTTTGTAGATGAGAAAATTACAGCTCAGGAGAACTTGCTGGAAGTCACAGTCCTGAGGCAAGGCTTGGATCAACTGGTCTGATTCCAAGACCTGCCGTCTTTCTTCCTGAGTTAATGCCTGCTGTCCCTGTCCACTGTGAATTCATCCTGTGCTAATTAATCATGGTAATTTTACATGGTTGTTATCATCACCATCATCATTGTTATTCCCATCGTACTTCCTGGAGCAGACTCCAGTTTGCTTACAATGGCTTTGCATGGTCCATGTGGGTTTGCATTGACATCTGCTACAAGGCTGGACTCCCAGTAGAATGGAGCCAATCACAGCTGGTCTGCTCTTTCCCCAGCTAAGGAATTTGTACCTTTGCCCAACTCTGTGCTGGACACTGGAGAACAATGAAGTATGGCCCTGCCCCAGAGGTGGGCGTAGTATAAGGATAACAGAAAAGACTCAACACAATAACCCCCAACACACACACACCTCCATCCTGGTATAGGAACACTGCCCTCCATTACAGTCTGTCAGAGGGGACTGAGGTGAGTAGAGCTGGGCCCTGCTCCTCAACTTGCAGTCAGTTGGCTTCCGTGCCGGCACCACTTGCTCCCAGTATTTACATCCCTCCATTCTGTTTAGAGCCATCATTTCCTTAATTTTATATGGCCTTGCTGTGAATCCTGCCTTTTCACTAACTGCCCAATCCCTTTCCTGGACATTAGGTATGTAGACATACCCTAAGAGGGCACAAGATAAGCTCTTACATTGACATAAAGGATCCAAAGTCTTCAGGGTGGCCCTGGGAAGTTCCCTCTTGTCCTTTCTATGTCTGCTGTGAGTTTATTCTGTTTTCTAGACATCATTCTGATAGGTTGTCAACTACACTGAAGTTGTACAGCAAACCATCCATTTAAAGTATATAGTTCAATGATTTTTGACAGTTTTGAAGCTACCACTGTAATGAAGATTTGGCACATTCAATCACCCCTAAAAGGACATTAGTTTTTAACTTAAACGCTTACCTTGCACTTCCTGTGTGCCAGGCACTACTTAAATATGTTTAAAATGTTAGCCCGTTTAGTCCTCATAGCAAGCTGATAGGATAGTATCTTTATATGAACCCAGAAGAAAGAAAACAGGTATGGGAAGATTGACTTGCCCAGGTTGGTATAGCTGTTGTGGTTAAGTAGAACTCAGACTAGATGTGAGATCTGTGCTGCTCACCTATGGGTTCTGTTCCTTCTCTCTCCCATCCCCCACCTTCATTTATTTATTCATTTACTCATTTAAGAATTGTCTGCTGTGGGCCAAGTATTGGGGTAGGAACTTAAGTAGGAAACTCAGAGACAAGCAAAGGATCAGTGAGTTAGTACTGCATAAGTAAACCTAGATCAACATGTTATTCTGATTGTCCTAATAACTGCACCATGCAGGCTGTCAGGGTGCCTGACCCCAGAGCCACCAAGTTCTGGAAATCATGCAGAAACCTCTACAACACATGAGTATACCACTGAGTGTCTTAGTCAGGGTTTCTGTTGCTGCAACAAATCACCATGACCAAAAGGCAAGTTGGGGAGGGAAATGTTTATTCAGCTTACACTTCCAGATCATAGTATATTATTGGAGGAAGTCAGGACAGGAACTCAAGCAGAGCAAGAACCTGGAGGCAGGAGCTGATGCAGAGGCCACGAAGGAGTGCTGCTTACTGGCTTGCTCCCCATGGCTCACCCAGGCTGCTTTCTTATAGCACCCAAGACCATCAGCCCATAATGAACTGGGCCCTCCTCCAACAATTACTAGATAAGACAGACTTGCCTGCAGCCCGATCTTATGAATAGCATTTCTTTTCTTTGTTGTTTGTTTTTGGTTTTTGAGACAGGGTTTCTTTGTGTAGCCTTGGCTGTCCTGGAATTAGCTCCGTAGACCAAGCAGGCATCAAACTCACAGAGACTGCCCTGTCTCTGCCTCCTGAGTGTTAATTTTAAAGGTGTGTGCCACTACCACCACCTCCACTGCCATCACCAACCAAACATACTTGAAGGCATTTCTTAGTTAAGGTTCCCTCCTCTCCAGTAACTTTAGCGTGGGTCAAGTTGACATAAAACTTGCCAGCACAGTGAAGATAGGGCTAGGATTGTCCTCTTTTTTCAGCTGGGATCCTGGAGGATTTGTGATGTCCAGTGCAGTGCTTAAGGCTACCTACATGGTATGGATGAGCTACAGATGACTCTTAGAAAACTGGCATTTCTAAGGTTTATTCCCTTTCCTAAAGGAATCATTTCCCTCCCCAACTTGTTTTTTGATTGCAGTGATTTGTAGCAGCAACAGAAACCTTAAGACACTCAGTGGTATTTAGAGATGCTAATGTGTGGTAAAGAGTTTCTGATCTGTCCATTTCTGATCATCCCATGTGCTGGAAATTGCCCCTTGCCTGGCTCAAAGACAGGGATCAAGCTAAGACTTTGACAAAAATACACAGGAAAAACATTTTAATGTTTTAATGAATAATATTGATGGGATACTGTTGTTTCTGTGTTTAGAAGTGTCATTTGGAAAGCTGGCACATATATCAGTGTTGTCTTGGGGGATTTTTTGTTGTTGGTGGTGGTGGTGATGGTGATGGTGGTTTTTTCCCCCTTCTTCTTCTTTCCATTCTGAGGAGAAGCCTATGGAGTCTGGTGGGGGGAAGGGTTTGCAGCTGGCAGGAGCCTTGGCATATGCTGTAACTAAAAAGAGAGGGAATGTGTTGGTGGGACAAGCTACCGGAGAGCTGTCTCGGTGTGCTGCGGTACTCGTAAGTCTTCTAATTGGGGAGGATTTTTGGAGGACTATTTTGACATCTGCTCGTGTCTTTGCTGATTTTTCTTCACTTAGAGTAGGAAACACAAGCTGTGGATAAAATGGCTTTAAAATAATTGGAAGAAAAGATATCTCTCCAAGTTGAATTCACCAGGGACACTTCTTAAGGAGTGGGAACTAAAATCCACTTCTAGGAATCTGTCCTGAAGCACAGAGCTCCCAGCCTTCAGACTTCATGGCCATGTCATATATATTAATGTCTTAAATGCTGCAGGTAATGTTCAGCCAAGTGGCCTTGGTTAAGTTTGCCTCCGTGTAGCAGAACACTCTGGAACAATTAGTAACTGTCACTTAGCTTTTAATGAAGTAGAGTATTGCTTATGCTGTAATCAATGAAAAAAAGGGGGAGGGGAGCGATAGGGAAGAGAATACGCAAAAGGAAATAATTTAGAAGGATGGCTCCAAGTGGTAACCTTCTTCCTGCATAGTAAGCATATGTAATTTTTATGTTGCAAAAGGCAAGTGTGGTTTTGCACAGGAGAAAGCAGGCCCTGAGAGAGTCAGCTGTGCCTGCCCCCCCCCCCCATGCACAGGTGTTCACTGGGATTCTATCCATGGGTCTGGGAGTCTCCTCAGAGAAGTGTTAGAGTCAGACTCTTCCTCAGCCAGGTCTGCTGCCCTCACTAGCTGTGTGGCACTCGGCACTTTGCTTAGTCTCTGAGCCTCCATCTTTGCCTTGAAGATGTCTCCTGCATAATGTTGAAGAGAAGTGAGCTAGCACTCAGGAGCCATCCTTCTCTCCCAGCACTCCCACTCACACAGCCTTTCAGGAGAGAGCACCCTCCAGCCAAGCTGCCTGTGATTCTTTCCTTGGGAACTCTGAGCTTCAGGAAGCCCCTTGAGCCCATGCCAGCCCCTTTAGAAGAGGCCTTGCCACCAGCAGGGCAGCATTGTCCCATGAGAGGAAACTGCCGACCCAGCTCCTGCCTGGAGCCCAGTGCTGGGGACAATTCAGTTACTAAGGGGACCCTGGCCTGCTAAGTCAAGAAAGGAGGCCAGGGTTTTTCCTCTTCTTCAGCCTGCTGCCATTGTTGAAAAAGTAAACACTCCACTCAGCTTAACCAGCGAGTCCTCCAGCCAGGAGTGGAAGGAAATCAAAAGCCTGTTCCAGCCCAGCCTCAGAGAGGCCACAAGGGTTGGTCTCTGCTGCTGGGGAAGCTCTGGGAACACAGAAACAAGGCACAATTCTGCTCAAAACTCAACACCCACTCACAATGCCTTTCAGCCCCAGGACAGCTCTCCAGTGGCCATCACCTCCTGCCCCTCTGTTTGCAGCTATTGGGCGGCTAAGATGAGGCAAGGCGAGAGATTTAGGGTACCATGGTCCTCAGCTCAGTACCCACAGCCTGGTATCCCTCGTCGCTCTTATTCTGCCTCTGATGACAATTGTCAGCCTTTGAAGTGAGAGCCAAGCTGTTTCCATCAACAAGCCATTGCTACCGCAGCTCTTCTGACAATACATAATAAAAAGTGATGATAATAATAGCTGCCATATATTAAGACCTACTGAGTGCCTAGCCCAGGACATATATGACCTCTGATCTTCATGACAGCCTAGAATAGTGGTTTTCAACCTGTGGGTCATGACCTCTTTGACAAACGTATCTTCAAAAATATTTACATTATGATCCATAACAGTAATAAAATTATATTTATGGAGTAGCAATGAAAATAATCATGTGGGTGGGGCACACTGGTACAAGCCTTTAATCCCAGCTCTCGGGGAGGCAGGGGCAGGTGGATCTCTGTGAGTTTGAGGCCAGTATGGTTTACAAAGAGTATAGGACAACAAAGGCTACACAGAGAAACCCTGTTTGGAAAAACTAAAACAAAACAAAAGGCAAAACCTACTGAAAATAATCATATGGTTGTGGATCAGCCCAACCTGAAGGGCTATATTAGAGGCTCACAGCATTAGGAAGGTTAAGAACTACTGGCCTAAAAAAATAAAGAAATAAAAAATTTAAAAATTAAAAAAAAAGAACCACTGCCTAGAGGGATGGTAGGAAGTGAGGGGCACAGCTAGTCCAGTTTTCCAGGTGAAGCCATTCAGTTAGATGTGCCACCAGAGCAAGCCTCATCACTGCATGGAGCCTCCATCTCTTATCTCTGAAATGGGTGGTAACATCACACCTTCTGGTTTCTGATAGAAAAGAAAACACTGGTAGAGTAGACAGTTGTGAGCTCTGAAATGTGTATGCCCTTAGTAGGAGGCATGATTGTGGTTGACCTTCATGTAACTTCCTTGTACACCCAAGTATTTAACCTACTGAGGTGTGCAGCAAGACTGCTAAGTTCTGAAGTCCCCTGTGAGTCTCAATATGCTCTGCAAATAGGGCTTGTGTTCATTAAGACACACACAGTTCTAGGGAGCCACTCAGCAGCTATGTTATTATCAACATTCTCATTTTCACGCAGCCTACAAATAAAGCTGCATTTAATAGAATGGTGGGTTTCAGAAGGGAGAGGAAATGCATTAGTCAAGAGTCTTGTTGGATCTCTCTAGTTCTCCATCAATGGAAAATATTTAGTAGATGCTTACAAGATGATCCATAGGTTTGGGGACTGCTCCCTGGCTCCTGGAAGAGTCTATAGCAAGAGTTAGTGACTCTGGCCATTACACGGAAAGATTCTAGGACTCTATTTCTTGACTTTTTCTTTTTTTAATCAGTGTAAGAGTCTCTGACCAGCATATGACATCCTCCAGCTAGGAAGATCCTTGAAATGTTTATTTAGGTTCCATGATGTGTCCTAGAAGTGAGGGTCAGAATGTCAGACAATGTCTGCAACATCATCTGTCTGTCTGTCTGTCTGTCTCTCTCTCTCTCTTTCCCTTTCTGTGTCTGTCTGTCTGTCTATCTCTCTCTCTCTCTCTCTCTCTCTCTCTCTCTCTCTCTCTCTCTCTCTCTCTCTCTCTCACACACACACACACACACACACACACACACACACACACACACACACACACACACACAGGCCCCAGGGCATGTTACCTAGCCTCTGTGAGGTTTGGGGGTAGGGAGCAGGAGTGATCATGTAAGTTGGAGAATTTTTGTGACTGTTAAATGAGCAACAAAGGTGAGCCATATATCCCTGGCGCTGTGGCAAAGTAAGCCTTTATTCAGTGGTGATACTGTTCTTCCTTATAGAAGGCCAAGAGGAAGTAACCTGTGTTCTGGTAGCAGTTCCCGTAATTCTGGATTTTCTTTACTTGCAGAAGGTCAGAAACATGGCCCTAGATGATGTTGTAATCTTAAACGTGGACACCAACACCCTGGAAACCCCTTTTGATGACCTCCAGAGCCTCCCAAATGATGTGGTGGGTATTCCTGTGTGCTTGTGCTGATTCTTGGCCTGGGAGAGGTGGGGAGTCTGTGGTACAGGGCCTAGTATACATCAGGACAATAGTAGTATACACTATTCAATAACTCTATCAAAAAATTTTCCTTACAATGTAGGACTTCCTGAAGATGGCAAATTGCAAGGTGCCTTTTTGGTGAAATGAACTGGCTGTGAGGATGTAAAGTAACTTGAGTAAATTATTTTCCCTCTCTCAGCCTCAGTTTCCTACTTTGAAAGAGAAATACCGGAAAGGTGCTTAGGGTTATTATGGCAGATGTGGTAATATTGATCTGATGCCTGACAACAAGGAAAACAAAGGTGAAACACCAGCAGTCTCAAGAAGACTAGCATACATGCAACTGGGGTCCCAGAAAGTGAGGAAAGTGGGAGAAGACAGAAATAAAATTTAAAGAGTTTATAGTCAGCTTTCAAAAGTTTTGATGAGAGTCAAAAACTAAGATCTCTGAGAAGCTCAGTGAGTGTGGTGGGTTTGTATGAAATGTCCCTCATAAGTCTCAGCATTTGAACACATGGTCTCCAGTGGGCTGTGTGAGGGGATTAGATGTGGCCTTACTGGAGGAAGTATGTCATTTAGGGCAGATTTCAAAAACTTACACCATTTCATGTTAGCTTTCTCTGCCTCCTGCTTGTGGATCAAGATGTAAACTCTCAGCTGCTTGTCCAGCCACCTGCCACCATGTGCTCACTCCTCTATGGTAGATTCTTAACTCTCCAGAGCCATAAGACCAGTTAAACTCTGTCATTTGTAGGTTGCCTTGGTCCTGGTGTTTGATGACAGCAGTAGAAGTGTAGCTAAGACAGAGAGCCTGGTACAGGCACACCAGACTTTACAAAACCCGCACAGTGGAGCATTATTTTGATTTCTCGGAGCCAGTGATAAAGGAACAGGTCTAAAGTTAGCTAGAGGAAAGGGGGAAAGTTTCTAAAAGAAAGCAATACTTCCAGCAGAGAACTATATCGGAAACTCTGTAAGCCATGAACATAGTGGGGCAATATTTTTCTGAAGCACAAGTTTTCTTTTCTTTGTTTTGTTTTTCAAGTCAAGGTTTCTTTGTGTAGACCTAGGTGTCCTGGAACTTGCTCTGTACACCAGGCTGGCCTCAAATTCTGAGATCCTCCTGCCTCTGCCTCTTGGGTGCATGGATTAAAGGCATGCACCACCACACCCAGTGAAAGACAAGTTCTCAATCTAAGTACTCTCTATCCACTAAAAATGTGCTTTCAAAGATGAAAGAAAATTTCTTTAAACATTTTTTCAGATAACAACAACAAAACCCAGATAAATGCTTGTAATCGGATCTGAGCTTTAAGAAATGTCAAAGGAAGTTCTTGGAGATTAGGGTAACTAACGTAAGGAAGCATATATGACAAAGGATTGAAGACACCCAGAAACTTTAAATGCATAGGTCAGTGTAAGAAGTGTATGTTCTCATTTTTAATTTTTATAAAAAAAATAACCAGGCACTCAAGTAAAAAATAATAGCAATATAGTGTATGTTATTGCATAAACAGAGGTAAAGTACATGACAGCAGGGTCACAAAATAGAGCCTGGAAGTATCCTTTATTGGTTTTTATGTTCTATAGAAACTGTTGTGACGTTGTTGGAAGGTGGACGGTAGCAAGTCAGAGATGTATATTGCTGACTCAGAGACCACCAGAAGAGAAAAAGAGAGTTTCATACAGCCAGCCAATGATGAATGTTCTGAGTATTTTCCAGGAAGAATAAAAATAGCACACATAGTTTGGTGGTGGTGGTGGTGGTGGTAGTAGTGCATGCCCTTAATCCCAGCACAGGTGAATCTCTGTGAGTTTGAGGCTGGCCTGGTCTACAGAGTTCCAGGACTGCCAAGGCTTTGTAGAGAATCTGAGAAGAACCAGTTTTCAGCACATGACACCCCAAGGCCAAGTTTTCAGCACAAAGAAAATTCATTTGCCCCAGAGGGACAAAGACAGACAGGAGATAGAGGAAGAGGGAGAAGGGGATGGGAACCAAGGAGAGAAAAAAGGAGTATTTGCCCAGGAGTGGGACAAAGGAAAGCTTCTGGATAGAGAAGAGACAGACATTGTCCATAGGCAAATGGCAGTTTATAAAGGTAAAATGAGAAACCCTGTGCTAGGGTGAGGTGTTTAATTTTGATTGGACATATTAATCAGGGCAGCCAATGGGAGATTTTTGATTGCTGGGATAGCTGGACCTTGGTAGTCAGCCTCAGGAGGAAGTGGCCAAATAAGGGCATAGACCTTGGGGACTAGCTTTAGGAATGTAATGGTGTTTAGCAAGACAGAGAGACTGGAGAAGAAGGGAAAGGCTTTCCAGAGCCACGTTTGCCATGCTTAGGATGGCTAGAATCCCTTCAGAAACCTTGTCTCAAATAAAATAAAATAAACGAAAAGGCACACACAAACAGAAATATTAAAAGAGTGATGAGTTTGTCCTGCTATTGACAGTAGCATTAAACATGCCTTTTAGGGGTTATTTTTCTTGTCCCTGTGACAAAATTATTGACAAAATCATCTTAATGGAGTTAAATTTTATTCTGGTTCATGGTATTCAGAGGGTTATAGTTCATCAGGACTGGAAAACATGCCTGGGTTGGAGTCAGATGTGTAGGCAAGTCCTCTAAACATGAGCCTATGAATGACACTCCAGACTAGAACCACACCACACATCTAAATACTCCATTTAAACAGTTAATTACTTCTGATTGTATACTAGCTATAAAAAATTCACTGTGTGTAATGTGTATTGGTTTGTACATGTACATGAAGGCTAAAGATCAATGTTCAGTCTTTTTCCTCAATAGCTTTCTACCTTTTTCTTTTTTAAGGGTTTTTTGTTTTGTTTTGTTTTTTATTTTTGTTTTTCTGTTGTTGCTGCTGTTGTTGTTTTGTTCTGTTTTTTTAATGTATGTGGGTGTTTTGCCTGTATATATGTCTATATTACCATGTGCTGCAGTTCCCAAAGAGGCCAGAAGATGGCATTGCATCACTTGGACTGGAGTTTGGGTTTGGGGGTAGGGCAGGGGGGACGTTGTTACTGTTTCGAGACAGGGGTTCTTTTTGTAGCCTTGGCTGTCCTGGACTCACTTTGTAGACCAGGCTGGCCTTGAACTCAAAGATCCACCTGCCTCTGCCTCCCTGAGTGCTGAGATTATAAGTGTGCACCACCACACCCAGCTCTGGAACTGGAGTTGTAAGTTTCTGTGTGGGTGTTAGGAATCAAACCTAGATCCTCTGGAAGAATAGCCAATTGCTAAGCCATCTCTCCAGCCCCCCCCCCCTTTTTTTTTTTTTGAGACAGGGCTGCTACTGAACCTGAAGCTCACTGATTCATTCAGCTTACTGTCTGGCCTGTGAGCTCCGGAGATTCACCTGCCTCTGCGCTCTCAGTCCTGGAGTTACAGATGTCTGTTGCCACATCCAACTTTTACTTAGGTTCTGGGAATCCAAACTTAAGTCATCGTGCTTGCTTATTGAGCCATCTCCTCAACTCCATGAATTCCTCGTTATAGATTAAGATTAAAAAATGAAAAAATGAGGGCTACAGAGATGGCTTAGCAATTAAGAGACCATGCTACTCAATCGTGAAGACCAGAGTTAGGATCATAGAACTGCCACCCACATCAGGAAGCTCACGAACACCTGTAACTCCAGCTCCAAGAGATCAGTGCCCTCTTCTGACCTCTGTGGGTACCCATACCCATACATACACACACACACACACACACACACACACACACACACACACACCACATAAATAAAAAATTTTAAGTTAAAGAATAGAAGCATTATATCATGTAGTCACTAATTAAAAGAGAGGCCAGGGTTCCATACAGAGGAAAAGCAAAGTGCTCTTCTTTCCAGGAGGGCATTCAAACTAACATGTAGGCTAGAGCAATTTGCTTCAAATAAGTAAATAGTTTGCTCAGAGGGTAATAAGATGAATGGACATGAAGCAAAGGAGGGGGGGCGGGCTATTGAGGGAAGAAGGAGCCCAGCAAGAAGGGCCATGTAGATAGGGAGGGCCAGGCTGGAGAGATGGCTCAGCGGTAAAAGCTAGGCTCACAACTAGAAGTACAGATGGCGAGGGCCATGAGTAGAAATGATAAGAACTGTACACGAAAATGCCATTGTGAAACCCATTGTGCTACATACTAACATAAAGATTAACTTAAAATAGGGTTTGCAAGCTGGGCATGGTGGTGCAGGCCTGTAATCCCAGCACTCTGGGAGTCAGAGATAGGCAGATTTCTGTGAGTTCAAGGCCAGACTGGTCTACAGCCAAGACTACACAGAGAAACCCTGTCTCAGGAAAATAAAGAGGGCTGGGGTGAGGGTTGCAAAGAAAACCGTAGTAAGTTTTATGGATAAACATCCAGGATTTGGGTTTAGTTTAACATGACAATGGTGTTATGTGGCTGTCATGTGACCCAATGTAATGTGATAGAAAGATTCTTTATGCCCATGTTCTTTCCAAGATGTATTCTAATTATGAAAAACTTATACATACTCAAATTTTAGAACATTCTACAACATAGCTGATCAGTGTATGTCAGTGTCATTAAAAAAAAAAAAAAAAGACTGAGAAGCAGTCATGCAGCAGAGGAGACAGAAGCATGACAACAAAGGGCAGTGAGGGATCCTGAGGTAGAAAGGAACAGTATCAGCCAGGGATGCACAGAGGAAACTCCTGTCTGGAAAGACCAAAAATGAAAGAAAAAAGGTAGGTAGGTAGGTAGATACAGTAATAGGAGAAGCGGAGGAATTACAGTGGCTGAGAGCAATGCACCAATACTGGACTCCTAGTTTGGGGGAACTTTCAGTGACAATATAAGAAACATCATGGGGGAGAGCTGAGTAAAACAGAGGTGGGCGTTCTTTGTGCTAGCTTCATAGCTTTCTGTAATATGCAAAATTCCAAAATAAATGCTTATTTTTCAAAAAGAAAAATAAGATAAGGTTATTAAGACTATGTTTATTTACTTAATTATCCTAAACAGCCTGTGATAGCACTTTCAAAGTATTAGAAGTAAACCTTGTATTATCCTTGAGTTTTATGGGTACAATACCTCATATTAAAGTAGAAATATATATAACATGTGCAAAAATAATCATAAATTTGAATTTTATACCAATGTATCAAAATTAAATTTATTTTGCATCAATATACAAAATTGTATACTAATGAATTAAAAATAATCTTATTTGTAAGTAACAATTAAGGCCTTAAGTTGAGAAGTAGATTCAATAATCTACTTTTTGTCCTATCATCTCTATATATTTCTATATTCCCCCTTATTTCTTTCCAACTCTTATCTCCATTCCTAAGAAAGAAAGATAAAGGAAAAGAGAGACATCCATGAGCTGTCTAAAAAAGACCAATAATAACTTATAACCAACTCCCAAAGAAAGTAAACATCTATAGCCCAAGAACACAACCAAAACCCTACCCAACCCCCCTTAAGGGAAATGGGGCATCATTCTCTTAAGGTTTCTTCCAACTGATTTGGGGCAAATAATACCTTTGTAGGGGCCCAAATAAAATTGAGGAAAATGGTTAAACAAGCTAGGAGTAGCATTTGTGGTCCAGTCAGCTTTTCCTCATGTTGAGAAATACCAGGCTTAATAGAAGTCCCATGTGAGAGAGCCTGAAATGTTAGTTGATCAAATCATAGTCAATTATTAGTCTATTTTTATCACAAGAATATACATACTAGATTTAACAGATAGATATGGTTCTATAGATAGAGAAGGTAAAATAGTTAGATAAGGTCTTCAAAAACTTCAGAGACCTACAGAATATGTCATTTAGAGATGATTTTATTATCCTAAAGATTCACTGACAATGAAACAGGGTAGTCCCTGGCAACATGCAGCCTATCTCAAAGAAGAAGATGAGCATCAAAGAACATCCTTATGAAGATGGCTTCAAATGTGGCAAACCATCCACTGGGCAAAATGACCTTGTTTCTGCCACAGACAGAATTATGTCTAAAAATGGGCAAGCTTGGATGCAGTCAGAGTCAATGGCCAAACTCTGCCAAGACAGGGTAACCAAGTCCTCAATAGTTTCTGCCTCATAAATATGTCTGTCATATATATTGGGCCCGAAAGCTGAAGATGATGCTCCAACATTACAGAGAGTTTTGGGCAACTGTTTGTTGTTGTTGTTGTTGTTGTTGTTGTTGTTGTTTTTCACTTTGTAAGCTGCTAACCTGCACTTCCTGTTTAGTCAGGTAATTAATTTTTATTTTTTCTCAAGTCTCTGATGGGGTTGAAAACCAGATAGTTTAGTTTTATAATTAAGCTTAGTTGTTTAGAGATTAAGATGTTTTTAGGTCTAGATAGATGTCTTAAACTGATAGATACTGATTTACATTAAGAATTTTAGAGTCACCAAGATATGAAAAATATTTTCTTCAAGGTTGCCAAATACAAATAGCCAAAACACTATGAATATAATGTTCCTGATTGTTTCATGGTTCTTCTTGCTGCATGTAGTTTACTGTATAATATAAATATATATAAAAAAGAAAAGAAAAAAGTAATGAAAAAAGAAAGAAAAAAGGCTATCTTTTTATGCCTGTAATTTTTGCAATTTAGAGGAAATGTACAAATTCATTCAAATACATAAATTTACAAGTGACTCAATAAGAAAAAATATAAATGTCATTATTCTATTTAAAAGTATTGCATTCATGATTAAAACTTGTGACAACAAATATAATTGTATATAGTTTTTTAAGAACGTTCAGGTAAAAAGAACAACCTCCAATTTTATTTCATGAAGACAGCATTATCCTGAGATGAGAAAAAAAGTATAAAATGGGGCCACAGACTGACATGCCATATAAATAAAGATGTGAAAATATTAACAAATTGCATACAATAAAATAAAAAGATGATAAAACACAGTGAGCAAGTTAATACAGATTGGAAATCAGTTTCAGTGATCTGCCCAATCAAAAGACTAGAAAACTAGATCAATAGAGCTGCAAAAAGCATATGTATTTTTAGGAAAACTTCATATAAATGCTCTTAGCATGTAGGAATTCTCACGGTAAGAGAACCATCTAGAAAGGACTTACTACTCACATACCTGGTGGGGAAACTAGAGTGTAGAACCCAGAAGGGATGTCTCTTTTTCCCATTCAGCACTGAACTGGAGTCTCAGACTGGCTAACTAAAACAAGAAAAAAGTAAGGGAATAAAATCTCTGAAGATTAGAAAAGTAAATAGGAGCTGGGGGAATTCTTTAGCAAGGTGCCAGATGCTTAAGCATGAGGACCAGAGCTTGGTTCCCAACGCCCATGTTTTTAAAAAGCTCAGGTACCACAGAGTTTACCTTCAACCCCAGGCTGAGGGGAGGGCTGGGGACAAGCAGATTCAGGAGTTTATTAGCTGGCCAGCCTAGATGAATAACCCCAGATGCAATGAGAGACCCTGGCTTAAATAAGATCCAGACTGAGGAAGACATTGGGTATCAACCATTGGCCTACACATATACCCAAAGAAGTAAGTAAAGTTGTCATTACTCAGACAACGTGATCCTGTATATGGAAAATCTTAAGGCATCTCAAAAATGGGTTTAGCAAGGATACAGGAAAATGTCACTGTACAGAATTCAAATATATTCCTGTATACTTGAAATGAGCAATTGAAAATGAGATTTTTAAAGTGCCATTTAAAATAGCATACAAAACACAAAATGCATTTAACAAAAAAAGTGTAAGATTTGTATGCTGTAAGCTATAAAACATTTGAGAAAAAAATTTTGAAAGACCTAAATAAACGGAGAGATATTCCATGTTTTGGATTGGAAGACCCAGCGTTTTTTACTCAATATTTTTAAGATGTTAATTTGCTTAAATTGATCTATAGATTCAATATAATCCCAGCCGAAATTCCAGATGGCTTTTTTGGGGGAAACTTGACAAGCTAGTTCTAAAATGTATATATGTGAATATGTTAAAGAACTAGGATAGTCAAGACAATGTTCAAAAAGAAAGCTAAAGCCATAATGTTTTTATTACCTGCCTGTGAGACTTACAGCAAAGTGACAGTAACCAAGATGGTGTAGACGTGCATCCAGCTCATAGACTCAAAGGAAAATTCAAAGTAAATCTTCATGTAAGTACAAGCTTGGTCTTGCTTGGGTTTTCTGTCCCCAAAATAAATGTGCTAAAACAACTAGATATCATGGAGAAAAAGAACCTTGACTTTTACTTCATGCAAATATTAGCTCAAAACAGATTAAGTGTCAAAACATATAAGCTGAAACTACAAAACAAGCAGAAGAAAAAAAGAGAGAATCTTCATGAATGTGTGGTAGGCAAAGGTTTCTTAGCTAGCTCACAAAAAGTATGCATCATAAAAGAAAAGGTTGTGGAGTAGATCTCAGGATGATCCATGCTTACTTCCAACAAATACTAGCACTTAACAAAATAGAGACAAACTACAGATATAGAAAATAATCTCAGTAATTCTGTCTTTAAAGAAAAAGGCTTCAGGGCAGGAAAGTTTGCTAATAGATCAAAGCAATTGCTGCTAAGCCTAAAACCTGGGTTGGTTCAGAAACCCACATGGTGGAAAGAGAAAGCTGGTTCCCACAAGTTGTTCTCTATCCTCTATATGCACTATGACATGTGTAGCCCCTCTGCTACAACATACATACAAAACAAATGTAATTTAAAATTTTAAAGAAAGAAAAGGACACTGTCCAAAATATGTAGCGAAACACTAAGGCTCAGTATTATGAGAGCCCAATAGTGTACAAGAGATGTTCACTTAGCCAACAAGTACATGAAAAGATAGGTTGCATCATTAGGTGAAGGGTACAAATTAATACTACACTTATGGGCTACTATGTACCCATTGGTATGGTAAAATAAAATCTTATGGGGCTGGAGAGATGGTTCAGTGGTTAAGAGCACTGACTGCTCTTCCAGTGGTCCTGAGTTCAATTCCCAGAAACTACATGGAGGCTCACAACCATCTATAATGTGATCTGATGCATTTTTCTGGCCTGTAGGTGTGCATGCAGGCAGAACAGTGTATACGTAATAATAAATAAATATTTTTAAAAACTTAAAAGCCCTACATCTTATGCATATGTTTACTATATGGGCAAACACACAACTAGATATCTGTTGAAGAAAATGAAAGCTTATCTACCTACAGGTGAGTGAATATTTCAGCTGCTTTATTCATAATTACCCTATGTTTAATAAAAGATCTACATGTCCTTCAGACAAGCATATAACTAAGTAGTTATAAAATGGAATACCTCCAGCAATAAAAAGAAACTGATTACCCAACAAAATTGATATCACCTGTATTTTACAATTAGTGAGAGGATCTACTAGTTAAGATGTTCTGATATAGCCACAGCTGAAGGTGAACATCAGATGAGTAGATTTCCAGGACTTGTTGCCCTAAAGAAATATGAAGGGAATGAAGTTCTGTATCTTGGTTGTCATGGTGGACATGTATCTGCCTCTTCAAGAACTGTGTAGAACTAGGAGCTGGGGAGCTAGCTCAGTTGGTAAAGTGATTGCCACTCAAGCATAAGAACCTGTAATCCCAGCAAAGGAGAGGTGAAAAAGGAGAGTCTATGAGCCTTACTACCCAGTCAGCATAGCCTGATCAGCAAGCCCCAGGTCCCAGAGAAATCCGGTCTCAGAAAACAAGGTAGTCCAGGTGTGGTGGTACAGGCAGCTCTCTGTGGATTCCAGGCCAGCCAGAAGT
Source organism: Acomys russatus (assembly GCF_903995435.1). Lineage (NCBI taxonomy): Eukaryota > Metazoa > Chordata > Mammalia > Rodentia > Muridae > Acomys > Acomys russatus. The sequence goes on from NC_067160.1 coordinate 45,982,051, forward strand.
ACTCAATAAGACTATGTCTCATTAAAACACACATACACAAACACACACACACACACACACACCAACAGCAACAACAACAATAACAACAACAGAAAGGTAGACTTCTGAGGAACACCACCCTAGGCTGACTGCTATCTTATGCTCAAATGTGCATGTATATGCACTGACAAGTATACACACACACACATACACACACACACTGTAGACCTACTCACTAGGAGTGCTGAGTTGTAACATATATATCACACCCTGGTAAGACTGACTTTAAAATGTTTTAAGAACTGACACCACACCAGGTATGGTGATGCACACCTTTAATCTCAGCACTCAGAAGGCAGAGGCAGGTGGATCTCTATGAGTTTCAGGACAGCCTGGTCTACAGAGCGAGTTCCGGGATAGCCAAGGCTACACAGAGAATCCTTGTCTCGAAAAACCAAAAAAAAACCTGACACCACAATCATTTTTTAAAATTAGTACATAGGTTTGTTGTTTGGTTTGTTTGTTTGTTTGCTTATTGTATGGGTATTTTATCTCTGCATGAATGTCTATGCACCACATGCATGCAGTGTCTTTAAAGGCCAGTTCACACACAGATGTGAGGCACCATGTGGATGCCAAGAACCAAAGACAGGTCCTCTCCAAGAGTAGCCAGTGCTCTTAACCACTGAGCCATCTCTCCAGGCCTGGCACCAGAAGTATTATCTGAGATGTGGAACAACTTGCCTGGAGCTGCCATCACAGCTAATGGGGGTAGGTAATGGCATAGCCACTTAGGAAAAAAACAGCTGATAGTTTTCTGGGGAGTTCCCACAGGTCTACCACAACACCAGGCAGCTCCACTTCTAGGTGTTCATCTAAGAGAAGGAAAAGCAAGCATCCAACAGAAGTTTCAATAAATGTGTTTGGTGGTAGTACTCATGGAACACAGTAACTGGCAACAGCCTTAATGTGGTTTTACCTTGATAAACTGTTGTAGCATTTATTACTAAAAAAACTAACAAACCCAGGATTCACAAAACAATGTGAGACTCTTAAATGTCTTAGAGTGAGTGAAAAGAAGCCAAGAAGATAGATATGATTTCATTCATGAACATTGTAGAGAAAGCAAGCCTAGAGCAGGTAGCCAGGGGAGAAACACTTCAGAGGCCAGCTGGTGGGGTGAAGAAGCAGCCTGTGCCCTGACCTTGGTGAGGCGCATAGACTACCAAAAGTCAACAGTCTGTCCTTCCAAAATACATACATTCTCTTAAGTTTTGACTTAATAAAGTTAAAGAGAAGAGGTCTTAGAAATTAATTTAGAACGAGTATTGAGCTGTGGCACCAGCTAGTTTCTTGTGATTTATGAAATTGGGCAAAGGGTAACTTTGGAGTAGGATGGCTCAAGATTTCCATAGCTGCCCAGATCATCTACTTGTGAACAGATAACCTTATCTCTGTTAGCTTTTCTATCCTTATGTAAAAAGGGAGAGGGAGGCTGGCACTGTTAATGCCTCCTACTTTGCTACTTTCTGTGAAACTTGTAGTATACCATTTCACTGACAGTGTTGCACTGTTCCCTGGCTATGAACTTGAGAGGAAAAATACAGAAGTGTATTCCATCCTTATTGATCTAACAGGCTTCATGTTCATCTCAAGCCCTGGCTAGAGTCTCTTAACGCCATGTTCCTCCAGAAGCAAAGATTCCCCCAGTGCCTGGAGATGTGCTGAGAGCTCCTGTGTTCTGTGGTTATTGTATTACAGGAATGACTCCTCCTCCAGGTCTGATCCCTTAGCTGTGTTTGCATGTGTTAGTACTGTCTAATGGACCATTTACTAATTTGGCAGTCATTTACTAGGTCCAGGTTTTATGATTAAAATACTACTCTTCTCCATGAGGTCATGAGGTCATAGGCTGGTTGGTAGATGAGCTAGTGGATAGCTGGATGACTTGTTTTGTCCCTACTTCTCTGGTTGTAGCCCATCCTCATGCTGTCAACGATAGCATACTCCAGCACAGAGGTACCACTCCCTGATTCACAGTCCTATGATAGTGTTTCGTTTTTCTATGTGTGGAGTAGAAGTGCCGCATATAGCTCTTTAGAGTACCTTCATTTTATACTAGCAGCTTTTCCTCTGTCCATGGGAGTCCCAGGCATTTCTAGCCAAGGCATATCCAGGGGGTAGATCTGCAGGCATTTTTCATTCTTTATTTGTTCAACCAAAGGTTTTGGGGTGTGTTGGGGATACAGGTACCTAAAAACAAAATAAGTAGTCACTATCCTGCCAGCAGAAGGCAAGGTTAACTGAGTGCTGGTGCTATGAGCATGGTGAGCTGCAGAAGAGCATCATAGCACAGTGCAGCCTGAAGAAACGTGAGGACAAAAGGGAGGCACAGAAGTAGAGGAAAGACAAGTAGGTGTGGTCCTGAGCACAAATCTGACTTCAAGTGGAGGCAGTGGGAAGTGAACTGAAAAGCCAGTGACATGTCAAGTACCATGCTATGATGTATCCCAGACTAAGAGGAGCTAGCTTTTCACTGTGTCTTCGCTTCCCAAAATCTGGCCGAAGCTTCCCTCTTCCCACACCTATCAATACATGACTTGAGTTTGGGGTCAGTTTGTATGAACTGTGTCACCTCTGTCCAGTGTGCAGTCCTTTGTCCTTCCTTGCTTTTAAAGAACTTGGTTCTGCACTGGGCTGCCCACCACCAGTGTCCACTCCATTTGTGCCTTCCATGCAGGAAGCAAAGGAGCGTCATGATCCAGTGCGCCTTGGCCAGAATGTGTGTGTATGATTTGTCAACAATTGGGGACTTTATGGGGCTTCATTAAAGATGCCGGGGCAGGAGCACTGTGGGACATCAGAAGAGCCTTCAGCAGTAAACCACAACTCTGAGCTTTGGAACGCAGTAAATGTTTAAGAGACTTCCTTCCTTTCATTACTGAATTTTACTTCACTTTTATACCAGTAAAGAGTTGTGTTTTATTGGTTGAAATTTCTTGATTCCGTTTTCCCCAGGTCTGTTTAAAGCTACATTTTATCTTTGAGGATGTTTGGCTCGCCATGGAGGAAGTGCTGCCAGCGAATTCAATTAACTGGCAGAGCTCGCAGATATTGTACATGGATTTCTTTTTTTTTTTTTTTTTTTTTTTTTTTTTTTTTTTTCCTTCTTCTTCTTTTTTCACAACTGCTACATAAACACAGCTGGGTTTAATATTTGTTGTAACAAAGATTTAACTTGAATCATTTTACTCTGGGTAATTAATGTTTGGAATGCTGGTTCCTCTGCTTGGTTTGTAATCCTCTGCATTTCCCTACTCACGCTATCTAGATAATGAAGTGTGCTCCTCCAGGTCTTTTCCCTGCCTTAAAACTGCTTAATATTTGGCCGTTCCCACTAGAGAGCAGATGCTTTTCTTTGCAAGAATTGAATTTCTGTCAGCTCTTTTATGCATCATGTGTTTGGAACTGTAAGTGGATCAAGTTGTTCATCACAGCAGGGACACTGTGAAACACATCTATTATACACACTTCCCACCCCCCACCCTGCTTCCTGTTTTTCTCCCTCCCGTGAGGAGGTAGAGATGCCTGGATTCTCTTGGGAGATATCTCTGCATAGATATACCCATGTGATCTGCCATGGATCCAGCCTGGCAGCCTCCCTAAGCATGGAAATCTATATCCCTTCAGCCCAGTCTTCTTGCTGAGACAAACTCCCCTTTTATCTTGGTAAACACCAACCACTTCATTAACTCCCAAATACACACCGAGTTTGGGCCACTAAATAAATCCACTGAACTCAGCATAATGAGTGACATTTCAGTAATTGATGCCCTAGAAAATGTTTATTGTGAGTCCATTACTTTTTAATGCTATGTAGTTGGGCTGGTATAGAAGAAAGCTACTGTCTACTAGGCACCTACTATGTGCCAGGCACTGAGCAAGGAACTTTGAAAGTCTTGACATTTTATCTGTATAACAATTCTATTGAAAAAATTTAAAAATGAAGGTACTGTATCACTTTGTTGTTAAGAGATTAAGTACCTACCTACAAGCATCTGGGCTCCCAGCCAGGAAAGAATGTGAACTCAGGTTAAATCAGTAGACTCACACGGATTTACTAAACACACATTCATTGGTTGACCATTCGAGGCACTGAGTTTTGGTTGGTTTGTTCTGAGGCATAGACTTGCTGTAGTGCAACCTGGTTTTAAACTTGCTGTGTTACCCAAGTTGCTTGCTAACTCCTGAATTAAAATGATTCTTCTGCCTCAGCCTCCCACATTTTGGAACTAAGATATGCAGCCACACCTGATTTGAAGGCATTGATTGATTCAATGGTTGGAGGTTGTTTTTGTTTTATTTTGCATGCTGACATTGTTCATTTCCACTGTCCATTCTACATCGTCTCAAGGGCCAGTGACATTTCTGAACATCTTTATGTTCATCTAAATCAGAACTCCTGGTAGCAATTGAAATAAATTTTGCTTTTGTCTCAGAGCTCAGTACAAGTGCACCCCAGTTTCTCAAAGCAAACCACCATGTTCCCATGGTGCTACTTTGTACATTTGAATCCTAGAATCCACTCTGACCTGATGGCAGAAATCCCCAGATGTGTGTGGTTTGGTTTGTCAACTTGACACAGCATTGAAAAGCACACCTTAGGGATGTTCCTGCAATGATACTTGCATGCTTGGGTCTCAGATCACAAGGGCAGGAGTGAATTGAGGCGTGTTTTTAGTAGGTATCACTTATTTGTGGCACATTCATTGGTCTGCAGGAGAAATGCTTATGTATAGAACTCCTTACAGTGAACTGCTAAGACAGATTTTGCTTTTGAAGAAAGTCGTCAGTCTTTTGACAAACACTTTTAGTCGTGATTAACTTGAGTCTTCCTCTTAGTTCTTTTAACTAGAGCATGGCTTTAGTGTCCTGGATCATGAGAAATCTGAGTGTCCCTTACTTTTATTTCCTAGTCTGTTTGTTGTTTAATGGTGATGGTAGTTTTAAAACGTGGTAGAGGTTATGGGTTTTTGGTTTTTTTAAGTGTCTAGCTTGCCTTTTGAAAGCACCTCTGCTTTTTCAAAGGTAACTTACATTTTTATTTTGTGTTCTGTTTGTAAGAGAATGCTTCTTGGTTTATTCATGTTGACAACTGAAAAGCCTTAGACCTAATTAAAAGAATTTTCATGAGCACCTTTACTGAACCATTTCATTACGCAGCATTGCACAGATTGCATTGTGAAGCATGGTGATGGTTTAAATCTGACCTTTAATCTTGGACTGCCAGGAGTTTTAGTGGGAGCCCTGCTTTGAAAATACTCCTCCAAAAGCATACATGCATATGCTTGCACATATTTGGTTAGAAATAATCTTTTTATTGAATGGCCACCTACTAATATAAATATACGTCACTTTGAGCTTGGATCCCCTAATCTATAGCTAGAAAGTATTTTCTAGCTCTGTGTGTGTGTGTGTGTGTGTGTGTGTGTGTGTGTGTGTGTGTGTGTGTGTTTAGTGTTAAAACTGAATTGTTTTACAGGGAAAAAAAGGCAATTTTACTTACTCTGAACCAAAAAGAAAAAAGGAAGAAAGAGAATTAGAGCGGTCAGATATTTACGGGAGGGTAGGATACTGTGAGCATCTCAGCTACTGTATGTGACTCTCTCCAAAGCACAGATCCTCAAATTCAGTGTGTGGCAAGGGGCTGGAGTGCATGAGTGTAAATGGACCCTTTCTGAATCTTCTTTAGTAGCTAATAAAAGTAAGACTTTTTTGGTTTTGGTTTTAAATGATACTTTTTATAACAAAATAGCATTGTAAGGTTTTGAGAGTTTTTCATAGGATGCTTGGCAGAACCATTGTGGCATAGTGTAGAGTAAGCATTCACATAATGAAAATTGATCCTTTTGTCTGACAAAAGGCTGGTTAGAATTAGGACATTGCCTCTAACTTTCTGACTTACATGTAGCCAATGAGTTGTCAGGAGAGCTGGGGGGTGGGGGGGGGCCAGAGATCGGGATCCCCAGGGTCATCACCTGCACCAGCATTGAGCTCTGCATAACTAGCATAGTCCTACACTCCCCCACAGAGAACCAAGATCTTTGTGGGGAAAATGGGATGCAGAAGAAGCAATTAAACCCAACTGAGGTCAAGGTCTACTCATGTTCTCAATAAAGAAATAGAAAAGCAGAGAATGAGAGGAAGCAGTAATGGAGATATATTAGGTTGGGAGAAAGTAAGCCAAGTGCAATTTGCTGCCCTAAGAAACCCTGGCATCACATGGCTAGTACAGGCTGTGTGATACAGCAGGCCCAGGCTTGACTTTGGTTTCTGCCCACCACTGGATTGTCTATGAGATGGAGTCTGAGTCTCAGTTTCTTCATCTGTGTGGTGGGGATAACCTCACCCAGTTTTTCTGAAGTCTTCATCCAATGCTGGGCATGGAAACACTTGCTATGTAATTTACTAACTAGTAGGGTGTTCCTGTTTCTTTCTCTTGATGAATCCATAGTTCTTTCAAAAGTTATCACTGAAAAGAGAGTGCTCTGAGATCACCCTCACATACTAAGAATTTCTGCTTCAAATTTGAGACAAGAACTAACAAAGGCATAAGGAGATTAACTGGGGGCTGAGGAGATAGACGGTTCAGTAGGTACAGTGTTTGCCCTGCAAATATGAGGACCTCAGTTAGGATCCCCAGAAACCACATAAAGGAAACAATGGCATGCCAGGAATTAGAGAAGTGGGGAGGCAGAGGCAGGAGGATCCTTGAGGCTTAGCCATCCAGTCTAACCAGAAATAAGATGGCCAGGTTGGAGAGATAGTTCAGCATATTAAAGGGTTTGCTTCACAATATAAGGACTAGAGTTTGTATCCCCAGGACCCACATAAAATCCAGGAGAGCTTGGTGGCCCATGTGTAATCCTGGGTACAGGTAATGGAGATGGGATCCCTGAAGCAAGCGAGCTAGAAGAAAGACTAACCAAATGCATGAGTGCTAGATTCAGCAGGAGACTTTGCTTCAAGGAATAAGATAGAAAATGATCAATGAAGACACCTTCACATATATGTACCCCAAAAAAGGGTACAGAATAATCAAGAAAGGCACCTATTCATTGATCTCTGACCTCAGTCAGTAAGTGCACTCACCAATAAATAAATAGACTAACTAGGCCATTTTTTACTGCTAGTGGAAAGAAGACAAAGTGAGCTAGTGTTTTTTTCCGTCTCTGCAGAGGCGAAAACAAGTCACTCTGACCTCTGGACCCAGCCACGCCCGAGGGATTTTGGAACAAAATTTTAATGTCTAGTTTATTCAAGAAAGGAAGACAATCAATTTGTTTAGGAGGGATGTGACTGACTATCCTTATCTAATTTGTCAAACTAGCAAACACTGTACATGCACCCAGCAGTTAGTACAGTTCCTCCTGCATAGGATGGCTTAAGCCAGACTTGAGAAGAACTTTGTTTCTAGTCACGTGCTGTGCCCAACCTTGGTTCCACCTTCCTAAACTGGCCCGTGTATTAGAAAACGCAAGCCTGGATTGGCTGGTGCCTGAATCGTCATTGTTCATTGTTGGGTGGTAGTGAAGAGAAGGTACAGTGAAATACATAACAAGAGAGCCGTGGTCTAGTCTGAGGTCTCAGGCTGAGGGTGTAGCATTGGAACAGGGCCCTGGGTCATCCAGTATGGTATCTGCTATTTGCATGTGGCCATTTCAATTCAAATTAAATGAAGTAAAATACAGCCACCAGTTTCTCATAGCAGCCACATTTCAAATGCTCTGAGTGGTCTGTTTTCAAATAGCTTTGGGCAGATCATTCCCATGATTGTATAAAACTCAGTTGAAAAAAAATTCCAAATTGTAGGTTAAGAGAGTAATGATAGGTGAGAACACTCCAAATAGGAAATAGCCTATGCAAAGGTCCTGGGGTGGGAGAGAAGCCAGTGGGACTAGAGCTTATGCCTGCTGGTGGGGGAACCTCACCCCCTAACCTGAATGACCCAGGCCCAGGCCTCACTAGGACTGTGTCCTCAGATTAATATCAAAATGGCTGAAATACCTTAAGTTGTCAGCCCTGGTGGCAAAAGATGGTTAAGAAAATTTTGGAGGGCCTTAGCGGCAGAAGAAAGATGGCCAAAGGAACGTCGTCCTTTGGAAAGCAGTGCAATAAGGCCTACCACCTTCAGAAGTTGACCTGTGGCAAATGTGGCTGCCCTGCCAAGCACAAGAGAAAGTATAACTGGAGCACCAAGGCTAAGAGACAAAGCACAAGCAGGACTGGGTGGATGAGCCACCTAAAAATTGTCTACTGAAGATTCGGACAGATTCCATGAAGGAGCAACACCTAAACCCAGGAGGGCAGCTATTGTAGCATCCAGTTCATTTTGAGGATTTCAATCAGTCATAAAATAAATGCTCTTCTTTAAAAAAAAAAGGAGGGGGGATACCTTGGATATGACATTAATAGTATACCATCATAGCTCTCCCACCCCTAAGCCATAAGTAGGAACCAAGTAAGGAGATACATGTGTTGTTGAGTGCTACTAGGTGTTGGAAGGGCTATCCTCCTTTGTGAAATAAAGATATGTAATCTGCTGTTATATAAAGAGCCAAAGGAAATTGGGTGTGATGGCACATGCTTTTAATTGGTTCGGGTGTGGGGGCAGAGTTGGGGGGGAGCAGCGGCAGATCTCTGTGAGTTTGAGGCCTGCCTGGTCTATATAGTTAGTTCCAGGACAGTCAGGACTATATAGAAAGACACTTTAAAAAAAAAAAAAAAGCTAGTGATGAGATGATAGATGGTTATATATAAGGTATGGAACCCCCTTTTTAACCAATGGTGAGCACATTTTTACTTGTTGCTGAGAACTGGATTAGAAGACCCAGGAACTCTGCCTCATTCTTTCTTGTGTAGCTCCATCCCAGCATGTCTTCAGTACTAGTTATCAACAAAGAAGAGGCTGTGAACCCCAAGAATGATTTACAGGGTTTGATACGGGTCCTCACAGAAGTGTGAAGGCACCATTTAAAAAAATATATTATTGCAGATTTTGCTTCACTAAAGAATATTATAATGGTATTTAAGGCCTAAAAAATCAAGCAGAAGGCCAAGCTAGAAATGGGGCTTTACTAAAAGCTGTGGACAGCTTTAGAGTGTGGACCTTATCTTATTAGCAATAGGAAGCCCTGAAAATTACAGAGGGAAAGTGTCAAGACTCACCCTTTTCTTATCTGAAGATTATGCAGTTCAAGCATGGATTAGACCTGGGGGAAAATAAACAGGAAGAAACACCAGCAAAGAAGTTGTAGTAATCCTGGGGAAAGATAACATCTGGATGAATGACAACAAAAATCCAGGCAGACTACTGCATCCATTACCAGTTCATAGTCATTACACCCAAATCCTTACAATGTATGTGTACTGCCTGGTTAGAGTCATCAGAGAGGAAGAAGCCTCAGTTGAGGAAATGCCTCCCATCCAGTTGGGGGAGGGCACAGCCCATAAGAAAGCAGGCTGAGCACACCATGGAAAGCAAGCCATAAGCAGCACCCCTCCATGGCCTCTGCATCAGCTCCTGCCTCCAGGTTCCATCCCTACTTGATTTCCTTGTCCTGATTTCCTCCAATGATGGAACTATGATCCAGAAGTGTAAGTCAAATAGTCCCTTTCCTCCCAAACTTACTTCTTGGTCATGGTGTTTTGTCCCAACAATATAAACCCTAACTAAGACAGTGTGTGAATGGCCAATATAAAGGGACTGAAGTTCAATAGGTGAAGAAAGTAGGAAGCCAGGTCATCAACGCAGACCTTAGCTAAGCACATTGCACCCCTGTGCTACAACGTGAGGACTCAGTGGGGGTGAAGGAACAAATGAAGCCAAGAGACCCAAGACAGAAAGACACAGAGAGACAAACCTGAGGGCCCAGCACAGAGGCAGTGTAGAGGTAGGCCGAGGGAGGACAATGCCACCTGTGTCATTCTACCTTGTAGGCTCAATTTTTTTTATCAATTATATTTTATTATGAACTTACTAAACGAGCCTACCTCCCTAACAACCCAACTAACCCAAACTATCAGAAAAGGATATTAAAAAACACTACAATGAAATTTTAAGAATATCAGTCCCTGGCATAGTCAGCAGGGTTTCAGCAGACCAGCAATTCCCACCAAAGTTGCTACTGGAACCTGGAGCAGCAGCTGGAATCTCAAACCTCAGCTGGCGTCCAAAGCCTTGAGACTTTCCCTGGAGCAGTTCTCTTTAGGAGCCTCTTGAAGTGCAGGCATGAACCACCAAAAACCAGTCCCAAGCAAAAGCCTCTCTCCTGTTTTGGGTATATATATTCCTCTCTGTTACCAGGTTTTTCTCCCTTACCAATGGCATCTTTTTTCCCCCAACTGCTTCAACCTCTAAATTTTCTAGTTGTACTGCCAACTCTGCAGTCCTTTCCAGAACGATAGAATTTACTGACCCTTCTAGTTTTTGCATCTTACCAGTTTCTCTTCCAATCTTTTAAAAAAATGTAATACAGTAAAAGGACCAAGAACAAACAAAAAAATTCCCTCTGGATATAAAGCAGGAAAACACTTTGCAACAGCAGCTAGGATTTTGCTAACACCCTGAGAGAGCATTGCTATATCTTGGAAACCTGTATCTTCCCCTGCAAAGTTAGAAGTTAAGTTGTCCATGATGCTTAAAGCACATTGGGTGCCACCTGTATCAGTGTCCTCTTTACAATACTTGGCATGATCCAATCAGTTCTTTTTATAAACTGTATATGTTTGCTTTTCAGATATTTGTTATTAATGTCTCCCAAATAGTTACTACAAGCTCTTTGCCAATCTTCATTAATTACCCATAATGACATAATCTCAGAATTAGTAAGAGGCACTACAATTTCTACCAGGTCTGTCCCTGACAGTTGATGCAATCTTACTCTTCCCTTTGTAATCAATTCAGAAATTTTTTCTATGTATGTCTTCAATTTTTTACTTTGTTTATTTGCTAAGAATATCCATTCCATGATCTTGTCCACAAAACCCTGCTGACTACACCAGGGACTAACATCCTTAAGGTTTCATTGTAGTATTTTTTAATATCCTTTTCTGATAGTTTGGGTTAGTCGGCTTGTTAGGGAGGTAGGCTCGTTTAATAAGTTCATAATAAAATATAATTAATAAGAAAATTGAGCCTACACTACATACTGTGACTGACTGCTGTCTCTGTGTTCCTTTCCACTCATTCAGTATTCAGATGCTTGTTTGCCTTGCTGCTGAGCTAAACTCATTCAATAAATGGTTATCAGTCCCATGCCATCCCCTACTCCCCACCTTTAACCCAGGTAAATCCAACTGAGATCAGCTCCTAACCTTGAAGAATGTTAGCTCAACATTCTTTCAAGCAAAGCTGCCCTTCCCAAGCTTACTCACTTGTTCTGTCATTCTGCAGGACTCAGGAGCTAGCAAGAGAGATGGTAGACTGCAGCTCTGGCAGAACCATCTACATGGTCCATAGGCCTAGCTTAGTGGGCAAAAGAGGCTTCACAGATGAGGGGACATCTGGATTCCCTCTTTCTCTTACCCCAAGGCAGTGGCTAATTTGATTATTAAAGAATACCAAACTCTATTTTTATTATGAAAATAATGTGTTTTTAAAGGGTAATCAAAACAATCAATTTTATAAAACAGAGTGAAAGCACCCTTACATAGTTAACAGTTGGTGCATGACACTTCTGGGTTTTACTGCATACTTATATATTTACATGAGTTATTAAATGAGTCATGATATACACACTGCTCTGCAACTTGAGCCCCCATCCTTCCATTTGACAGTGTTTGGGGAACCTGTGGTTCGAAATTCTGCCACTCCCAACTATACAGTGCTTTATGATGGTGATACAGATGTGGACAGTCTTTCACAGTAGAATGGATGTTCACAACAAAACAAGCACATACAAGAAACAAGTCTATATGCATGTACTGTGATATAATGTCAAGCAGCCTGCCCAGCCTGGCTTAAGCAGCCCAGCTATTCTGAAGGTGGTGATGGAGAGGGTCCAGATGCCAAAGGATTTGGCCCAGGATTAAAGTGGTTGTGTTAAAGGGGTTATTTACAAGATTACTAGGATAGTGGTGGGTAGATGGCATCAAGAAGGTAAAAGCAGATAGCCTACCCAGATAATGAATTGAGCTGCGCCTCACAGGGCAAGGTCATGTGCACTGAAAGGTGAGGGCAGGTTGTGGGTGGTGCTGATGAGATGTCAGAGTAACTGAGCAGGGATGGAGAGGTACACAGTCTGGCCTGTGGCCCAAGAGCTTGATGGTGCTGCAGCACCCAAGGTGGATCGAAGAGGACGAGGGCTGCTATAGAGAGCAACTATTAAGTGTAGTCTTGTGCCCTTTTCCCTTTGTTTTCTGTCTTCCTCCTGTGACAACTGATGAAAGGAGGAAGCCGTCCTCACTGACACCTCTACCACCCCAAATTACCCCTGACAAACCCCTATGTAGTGATACGACCAGCATCCCAGGAACACTCAGGGCAAGTTCAGCTTTAGATGTATGATGGCAGGTGATTTAAGCCTTCCATTTTCTTCCCTTGCTTTTATTTAAGAGACAGAATGCAATTCTGAGCCGTTAGATAACATAGACTTGCTGTTTCAAAGTTTGAAGTGCTGGCAGGTCAAGACAAAAGCTTCTCCATGGTGCGGGATGAGTGAGGTCTTCAGAAGTCTTGGCCTAGGTGCTCACGGGGTGTCAGGAGCCCGGAACCACTTGGCTAGCTTCAGACCAGCGAGTGCAGACAGGAAGGAGCTCTCTTCTGTTTGCTCAGTTACCATCAGCGACTCCTTCTTTGTGTAAGATGGTAATGAGGCCATTAGGAGAGGCTCACCTGAAGTGCAGCTTGTGAATCCAAGGTAATTAAACACCTCCTGAATGAAAGGGAAAGGCCAGGGAAGGTTAAGTGAGGAATAATCCTCAGCACAGGTGGCCCAAGGCCTTTGAGGAGCCAGAAGAGCGACAGTGGCAGGCACCATTTCAAAGGATGGAAATGTCACCCTAGTCCTCATGAGGGACAGGGCTTTTATTTGGGGGGTTGTGAGTAGGTAATTTTTTTTTTTTAACATTTTAGTAAAACGTGTTTTTTCACACTTCTATTTTCAAGTTGAAAACCATGGCAGAACTTACCTAGGGACCAAGGGGCCTACATCACTCCTCAGGGCCCCTCAGTACTGTGGCCTTTGAGTCTGTGGTCCCAGAAAGGAAGCACAACAGAGGATTGCATGCTTGTGCACACCACACACACATACCCAGGATATGGTCTGATACCATGTGATCTATGATATGATAGATGCCCAACTACTTTCAGACAAAGACTATATTCTGTCCCCTGCTCACTTTATAGAAGTAGAGTGGCTGGCCCCTGGATGCTTGTTCCTGTCCCTTCTGACCTTGATGCAAATGACCCACCCCTCTAGCAACCTCACAGGACTGTTCCCTATACTCCTTTCAGCTGATCTTCACTACACAAACAACTCTTGCTGTGTAGTTTCTTGCCTCCAAACCTCTGCTATCTCCCTACCATGAATCCTTATAATATTCATCAGTATTCATCACTCCCAAAGAAGAAAGGATTGAAGACTTCATATGTGTAACAATACAGAAAACTAAGCATTATGATCCGTGAAAGAATCTGGTCTGGTCATGTGAGACTACCTACTAGTCCTGTGGTTCCATGTACATGACTTATGCAGAATGGGTGCAGCATGTAGATGTTGTGTGGGATTAAGGTGGGAACATGAGGTTTCTTCTGGAGGTAGTGAAATGTTCTAGAAGTAGATGAATTGGGTTGTTCTACATCCTTACATTTATACCACCAAACTGTACTCTCTAAATGTATGTATTAAGAGACATGTGAAATACACCACAAGTCCTAATGCTGGGACACCTTCTTTTCCCCCATCAAACTGACCCCCTCCTGGAATTGTCTAAGGCTTTCTGGATGCCAGGCTCAGCTATCTGTCCCTCTATGACCTGTTCTCACACTGTCTTCTTTTTTGTCTCATCAGATCTCCTCCCTGAAGAACAGGCTGAAGAAGGTTTCCACAACCACAGGCGATGGGGTAGCTAGAGCCTTCCTCAAGGCCCAAGCTGCTTTCTTTGGCAGCTACCGGAATGCACTGAAGATTGAGCCAGTAAGTAGCCTCTTAGTGTGTGACAGCATCTGTGTTTGGTTAGGGATCAGGTATGAGAAATCCTTGGTTCACCTAGAGGAAGGCGTGTGGGGGTGAGTGGGTGGGTATGCATGCACACACACATGAGTGCATGCTCGTGCATGAGTGTATGCATGCACGCTCATAGTTTTACCCTAAGCCTCATTGGCCCTTGTCTTTCCTCATCCTAGGGATTCACTTTTGGTGACTTCCTATGTATAATCATGGTTTAAATGGCCCCAATAAATAAACAATGAGGACTGAGAACCAGTATGAGCTGTGTGCCTAGCCTTTCCACCTTCCAAAGCCTGGTTGACCATTTATTTTCCTTGCCTGTCCCAGAAAGGTGATAGGATTGAATGGATACAAAGAGGTCAGGCCTTCCCTAAAACCAAAGAAGGTTTCACCACTTCTTCCTGTTTCCACTTGAAGCTTCCCATAGATGTCCCCGTACCCAGCCTACCTTTGCCTCCTGGTTGAACATAATGCATATGTAACCTAGGCAGAATGTGTATGAGAGACCAACTGTGGCCATACTGATCTAAGTCAACACAATCTGTTTCTAGTTTCATCCTTCCGGGGTCCTCTAATAACTATCAGCTTAAAACAAATTCCTTTGTCCCTCTTGTCTGGAAGGGAGCTGGCTCCAACTCTGACACGATCTTGGGCCCAGACAGGCCAATCATTTGTAAGAGTTGACATAATTCAAGGAAAATACTGTCCTCACCCCTCTCTAAAAGGGGAATGGGAGGCTGGCCCAATCCTTCCCCGGGCTTTCTGAGACCCAGAAAGCTGGACACATCTCACCCTGGTACTTGTCTCATGGCTGTCATAGCATGTCTAAAATCCAGGATTTATTGGCTGAAGGTATACATTACTGGGTCTGAGCTGGACCCCTGGACCCCAAAAGAGGAGTTGCTGATTGCAACTGACTCTGACAGGCTCTAGATTAAAGAGCAGAAACCCAGGGGTTTAAACCTGGTTCTGTACTTAGCTGTATAAAACTTGAACAAGTCACCCTGTGGTTAAACTTTACTTTCTTTACCTGCGAAAATAGATGCTTCCTTGCCTCGTCCTTCTGGTTGCTGTCAGCATCAAACATCCATGAAGTATGTCTTAGAAAACAAACAAACATGCAGTATGTCTTAGAAAAGATGAGACTGGATGAGTAAGGCTTGAAAGAACAGAACAGGAGCACCTCCCCTGCCACAAGTATGGACTGTTGAGCACACCAAGGCTTGTGGTCTGGAGTTGGAGATAGAGCTGAGCTAGAGTCCGTGAGGTTTGGATGCTGGTCTAGGAGTGTGTGCTTTGCTCTGTATGAATATAAGGTTCTACATGGAGATGTGATACAGCTGATGGCAGGGTTGAGAATGAAGACAGTGGAAAAAAGGATTGACCTAATAATAGGTAAAATACCGTGGACAAGAGCTGGGTGTGGTGGCACACACCTGTAATCCCAGCACTCAGGAGGCAGAGGCAGGCAGATCTCTGTAAATTCGAGGCTAGTCTGGTCTACAAAGTGAGTCCAGACAGCCAAGGCTACACAAGAAAATCCCATCTTGAAAGACAAAAAAAAAAAAAAAAAAGGAAAAAATATAGTAGACAAAGGGCATATAATATAAAAGTGGTTCCCAAGATTGGGAGACTGAGAAGATAGTGGTGCCTCTGGTAAGAAAGGGGAAAGCCTAATGCCATGGTATTCATACTTGTGGGATTTGTAGTGGAAATGAGTTGGCAAAGACTACATGTTCTCATGCCTTATGTATCTCTGTAACCTCATGTGGTACATACTATATCTCCATTAAAGAATTATCTGAAACTAATGACAGGTTTGGCAATAGTTGCAGCACGTTTCCTTGAATCTAACTTGTCATTTGGCCATAAGAGACACCTTTGTTGTAGATAAACCTTTATTGTAGCTATTAAGCAAAAGAGAGCACATCAGTTATAAGACACACCATATTTCAATGAGAAGAAGTTTTCATCTTAGAATTGATGAGCTATGGCAGAACTGTTACACTGTCACTCTCATTCATCTGTGCAAAGGTGGCTTTTGTCTATAAAAGAGAAGGAAACCAGAAGGCTTGAAGTTTCCCAATTAAGCATTGCACCAGTAGTGGTCACTGTGTTACCTAAGTGGTTTAAACTATAAATTTAATTCTAGCAGCTTCTCCTCATCTGAAAAAAATGGAGTAGCACAATTCCTCATGCAAGATTTTTTTTTTAAATGGTGTCAAAGCACACATAAGCTTGAAAGGGGCCAAAAGGCTGGGAGAATGGCTTGTTAGTGATGATCTGGGGTGTGGAGCAGACAGTGCTGTGGGATGGGAGTGCGTCCCCAGGATACTATGCCTTTTAGTAGTTTATCTGCTTATAAAATCATACCAATTAGGCCTGAGAAGATGGCTCAGCAGCTAAGAATGCGTACTGTCCCTGCAGAAGACCTGAGTTTAGTTTCCAGAACCCACATTCTCCACACAACCACCTGTAACTCTAGCACCAGAAGAGCTGATACCTTCTTTTAGCCTCCATGAGCAACAGTATTCAAGCACATAGACACACCCACACATACTCATAATGATAGACAGACAGACAGACAGACAGACATTGTACCAATTAAATTGGGGATGTAGCTCAGTGGTAGAGCCTGCATAGTATAACAAGGCCCTGAGTTCCATGGCACTGAGAGAATAAAATGAAACAAATAGCACCTGCTCTTGGCTAAAATATTTAAAGAAACAGAAATAGAAATAAGAAGCACCGTGGTCCCATCATCTAGAGTTGAAGTGGTATGTCAGCAGGCTTCTGTCCTATTTCTTGTCTTTGATTTGCTGTAGGTTCATTTTCTTTGGGGTCTTGGGTTTTATTTCTGGCTTATTTTCTTCTTTTAGGCAGATGAGCTATCCTTGACAAAACAATCTAGCATCCCACTTTTTAGTCTGTTTTGGCCTTTTAGTAAGCACTTTTCACATCATATAAAATCTCTTATCAAATGTCATTAATTACAGCCTGGCTATGGATCACAGTTACCTGTGAATATGCAAACCCACTGACAGCTCCTTATCTAGTTCCTGTGATCTGAAAGCAGGGCCAGTGCCTATTCATTATCTTGAAGCCGGCCTTATTGGCTGTTGTTGGCATTCCCCAACTTTAAGCCATGCTTATGAGAATATGTTTTTCTAAATCCTCATGTGTAGTTTTCTTTCTATTAGAATATTTTTAAACCCTTTTTAATTTATTCTTTGTGAATTTCACATCATACACTCCAATCTCACGCATCCCCATTTCCCCATATCTGCCCTCTGCCCTTGCAACACCTCCATTCCTGAAAACAAAAAACAAAAAATACGTCTTGCCATTGAAACTGCAGTGTGCCACACAGTACACCTTTTGTTCACACTTCTTTGTTTGCAAATGTTCATTGTAATGAGACATTGGTCTGGTTCGAGGCCTCTAGTTTCAGCTGCACTTTCAATATTGGATCTTCACTGGGACTTCTATTGGATATCCTGTTGTTGCCCTGT
Source organism: Acomys russatus (assembly GCF_903995435.1). Classification (NCBI taxonomy): domain Eukaryota; kingdom Metazoa; phylum Chordata; class Mammalia; order Rodentia; family Muridae; genus Acomys; species Acomys russatus. The sequence continues at coordinate 45,999,773 of NC_067160.1, forward strand.
GTCATGGAGATCCTGCAGCTTTGGATCTGCAGGATTGGCTTCTTCATGAGCTCCAGCAGTTCATACATGGGGTAAATGTTAGGGTGGGCTGACTCAGAGTCCTGGATCTGAGCCTGAGTGGTAGCTCAGTGGGTCTGCCTGCCAACTCTCCTGCTCCCACACCACCAGGGCCAACTCTCCTGCTTTGCCCAGGTGACGGTTGGGGACAGCTCTCCGTCGCTGACTAGGTAAGGGGCAAGGACAACTCTACCTACACAGCCCTCAACATTAACATGGCCTCAGATGACAGCCCAGACCAGGGTCATCTGCATGGCCTTTGGTGGTAATGTGGGATACAGATATGCTGCAGGACCATGGTGGACCCAGACAATGGCCCTCAGCAGCATCACAGGCCAGGACCTCATTATGGCCTCAGGTGGTAGGCAGCGCAGGCTGCTCACATCAGGCTGTTCCTCACCACCCTTGTGTCTCCAGTTCCGCCTCTCTTCATAGTGCTCAAGCCATTCTGCTTCTCTTTCTTTCTCATCTCTCCATCACACATTCTCATCATAATGGCTCCCACACATACCATGGGAGTGACATCTTCTTTTGAAAGGTAAGATGATTAAATATTTTTTCAACCCTAAGATTCCAAAGGAAAAAAATCCCTAGTCAAAGTTGAACACAGCACAGAAAGACTGTAATTCAACATAGAGTCATCCAGTCTCATGGCTGAACAGCCACCACAACCAACTAGAGAGATTAGCAGATCAGCCAGCGATGAGACATAAACGCAGCAGAATATGATGAGACAGTTGTGAGTCTCCCCTCCACAGGTCCTGCTCTTCTTCCTGGGCTAGGATGTAGCTCTGGGAGTCTCGGTGACTCACAGAGTGGTTGGTGTCTCAAATGAAGAAGGCACAGGCCCACTGGCATTTGCGTTTGTTACTTGCTCTATTGATGGACAGTGCAATTCACCATTTCCAAAGGAGTAAGAACAGCTGCCGCTTTCGAGTCTCTAGTTCTGCATGTCTTCATTGCACACAAACTTCTTGGCTTCTCCTCTCCCATCACTTCACCAGCTACTTGCTCACTTCCACAGTACCCAGCCCAAGTTTGGCCACAGTGTCCTGAATGATTTTTCCTAAGCACTTTCTCTAACATGGACTCACTGGGTCAAAAGGTCCAAGACCATTTCAAGCTTTGGTGCTGAGGAACGAGGAAATGGGGCTGAGGGAAGAGCAGGAGGCTGAGAGCAGAGGAAGCCTGCAGAGAGGAGGGCCCTGAGCAGCCTAGGAGTCACTGCCCACCCCTCTGCCACACTTGCCATTACTACTTGTGATGTCTTGCTGTCCAAATGGGTATGGTGGCTTCCCATCCAGGCTAGTGCTGTGTTGTAGTAGGAACCTGGTGACCGCAGAGTAACCACTTGCGTTGCTCTGAAAGCATGAGCTACTGCTTTCTCCTCCACTCCTAAGCAACTGTGACCAAGGGCCCCTTTACACCTCTGAGCCTCACATTCTTTCCATGTAGAGCCTGCCCCTTACAGGACTGTAGTGAAGCTTGGACAAGCACAACCTAGGGCCTACCTACCAGCCGTGGAACAGCCAATAGTATTTGTGGTGCAGCTCCTGCAAGGCCAATTGATCCCCACCTGCCTGTGTACAGGGACCAGTTCTGGCCTGAAAGGTTCCTGCCTGTGACTTACAGCTCACTTGAGCCATTGTGTTTGTTTGTTTGTTTGTTTTGTGTTTTGTTTTGTTTTTTCCCCTACTGGAAACATTGAGAGTGCCTTTGAGCTTTGTTTTATCTACATCTGAAAGAAAGAGAAGGGTCCTCTTGCTAAGGCTGCTCCATACTGGACCTAGCCTAGGCTAGGTGGGTCTTTTCAGGGCCAGATAGATGAGTTGTTTCAAAGGGACTTCTCCTAGTCAGAAACTGAGACGGTAAGAGAATAACTGTGCCTGTCCCTCCTCAGTGGCTTCCCACAAATCAGGGCAGAGTTCACCTTCAAATGGCTTCCCAGCCATGAGCTTCCTATTTACCTGACCTTTGCTGTGTCCATCTATAGGTGGAGCAGAGGCTCTACTTTGACAATGACTTCCCAGAATGTAGGAGAGCCGGGAGGAGACTCCAAGACAAGGTTTCTCCTACTGCACTCCCCTGCCAATCTTTTCTCTAGTTCTCACATGTCTAATCCTAATAATTATTTTTGGTTCCTGTGCCAAGCACAGGCAATAGCACAGAGTGTAGGTGTTAGCCAGTATATTTTGGACCAATGGACCAAGGAATCGGTGTAAGAAATGAAGGGATAGGGAAATATGGGAGGCAGGGGATGGCCCCAGGTTTGTGTTCCTTGTGCATTCATTGCTCCCTACCCTGTCTGGCTATGAAGGTAGCTTCTCCCTAGAAGAGGGGAGGTGTCTGCAAATCACAGGGCATGTGACCCACTTTTCAGTTACCTGGAAAACATCAGTGGCAAAGCCCAGGGTACTTAACAGTGTTGGCCAAGCCAACTTCTCCTTCCCACTTAAATGACAGCACTACAAGCAGCCAAGAAGCCCCATTTGGAGAACCTCTTTATCCATGTCAAGCACAGCACAGGCTCCAGCTCATTTATTTAGGCCTTTCTTGCTCTCTGACACGCCTCCTGGTAGTTGCCAGGCAACTCTGGGAGCAGCAGTGTGTGTTGGGGATTAACTAGTTAGGGCTGGGGTCCTTTTTGGCAAAAAGAGGATAAAAGACAAATGATTTTAATTGCTAGGCCAAGGGTCCATTCTCTGCTTGGTGGAATAGTGCAACTTTCACAGGGTGTGGATAGCAGTGTGATGCTCGAGCTTGCCTTGAACAGGTCCCCTCTCTCCCTCCTAGGGAGAAGGCATGCTTTTTAAAAAGAATACTCTACCTTGCTCCTTTGTTTAAAATGATATCGTCAGGAAATCTGAGCAAGACTGATTCATCCCTTTTGAAACGCACTGGCCAGTTTTGAAGAACTCTTGGAGACAGAGGCTAGGCTTTCCTTTGTTCCTTCTATGCAGTCTCTTAACTTCTCTCTGTGGAGTCACCTTGAGGCAGTGCATGTGAGGATACGCCTCCTGGATCTGGCTGCTATGGGTCCTAGAAATGTCTACTCAAAGAGTAGAACTGGCCATGTCGTTGGCACCTGAAGAAGTGGCCTGTTCTGCGTGGTGGGATATTACAGGTACTCTATTTCATTAGCTAGTGCTGGCATGCTTTCCCTGGCATGACAGTTGCCCAAATCCTGCTTGCAGTGCTGGGGTAAGTGCTATAAACAAGTTGTGTGAACACATAGCACCCATCTCGGTTCAGCACGTCCTAGATTCAGAGAAGGGACACTCCTGTTGTTCACCTTTCAGCCCTTGGTTTTGTGCATGGTTCTGCTGAGTCATATTTATCCACCTAAAACCCCTCAAAGGCACAGAAGTTAAGATAAAGGCAGATTGATAGCTTGGCTTTCAAGCATGAATGCACCAGGCTGTGTTGCAGCAGGTCAGAGCTGTACCACACGCATCAGAATTCTGCTTGAGTGGAAGTGTTGATCTCCTGGATTTGAAGAAAGAAACCTGTGTTTATGTTTACTTTTGGAGTGATGGAAAATAGAAAATTATTCTTAAAAAGAAAAATTAAGACGTTACCTCAAGTCCACCAAACGTGTGTGTGTGTGTGTGTGTGTGTGTGTGTGTGTGTGTGTGTGTACATGCATTTTTATGAATGCATTGCATAACTTGTTTCCCATAGTGCAAAGGGTACCCAGAGCTTGATGGGTTAAAGATTAAAGTCTGTTTGTCCCAAATTGAATCTGGCATCATATATATTTTACGCTGCATGTCGCTGAGTAAGCCACAGCCATTAGTACCCTGGCCACACTCCCCTCCTGGGCTGTTAGGTTGTTCTCACCTTTTAGTACTTTATGTAATATTCTACCAACATCTCTGTGAATAAAGCTTTAAGATGTTCTTTCTCCTAAGCCTTCTGGGTAGAAGAAATTTAGGTGTGTGCAGGAGCCGGAATGTGGGAGCCTACTTGTTCCAATGTGGGGGAAAAGCCAGTTTTCCGCTGACTCATGTGAGAGGGCCCGTGGTGGCCTACGATTTCTAGAGCACTAATAGGGCAGTGGCTAATTGCCCATGTTCCTATCTTGAGCCAAAAAGGACTTGAGCAGCCTTAAGACACTACGCTCAGCACAGATGAGAAACAAGGAAACCAAGAAACTGGAATATGACCATGCACCAGCCCTGACGTCTGTCTTTAGATCTTTTTTTTTTTTTTTTTCCTTCAATTGTGGAAAATGCAAGATTTGTTTTTCTGATCATTGCCGGTTGCACCTCTTAGGTGTTGCTGCCTTCACCAGGCTACACAGCCATCACCACTGTATGTCTTTATAATCTCCCATCGTTCTCAACTGGTCCTGAGTGTTCGTTACTCAGTAACGTCCTGACTTTATTTCTGCAGCACTTGGTAACCTCTAATCCACCATCTATGAATTGCCCATTGATGTTTTTTAGAAGTAGAATAATATGTTTGTCCTTTCATGCCTGGCTTATTTCATGTGACTTAAATTCAAAGTTCATCTAAGTTGCAATAGATATCAAAATGTCATCCCTTTTCAAAGCTGAGTAATAATCTGTACATGGACAGACCACAGTGTGTTTTCCTTTCCTCTGTTCCCTTTCACAAACATTTCCTACAAACCTAGGCTTCATAAAGGTAGGTTGTCTCATCTCTTGGCTCTTGTGACCACTTCTACAGCGTGTGTATAAGCACTGCACCTCAGGTCAGGGTTGCTGTCCTATGTGGTAATGTAGTGTTTATTTCATTTGCTTTGTGGAGCTAAGATGGACTTCATACTGAATGGCAAATGCTCTTCCACTGAACCACACCCCAGTCCCTGTGGAACCACCAAATTGTTCTCTTCACTAAGATGCTTTTATTACACACAAAACAATAACTTTATGAAGCCCAAATTTTTAGGAAAAGTCTGTGAAAAGTTAACTTGTTTTCCCACTTGTGGACAAGCAGTCTGGAGTTTACAGCAGAGCCAGCAGCCTGAGCTCAGCAGGTACACTGAGAACAGGGTCCAAGGTGGACTGCAGAAGGCTCACTCTCTCCTTCCCCTCCCCCTCTATATTAACTACTAGTTATCTGAATTCAAGATCATGTCCTGAGAATGGAGCTGGGAATGATGCTTCCAGCACTGGCCTCTCAGAGGCACCACAGCAGCTCTGCAACTCTGGGGAGCTGAGCAGGTCACAGCACGAGGGGAAAGCACAGCTGTGGATACCTGGCTTTAACTATCTCATGTACTAGTGTGTGCATTTGAACATCCTTCCACCTCTGGAGTCTCACAGTTCTTATCTGTAAAGGGAAATAGCACCTACTTTGTATGGTCATTGAGAAAAATAATGTCATGCATATAAAACGTCACACTGATAAAGATATTGGCTAAAAGTTGGCCTTTCCTGGATGACAGGTAAAGTGGAAAGAGGAGAGGATGAGGCTGCTGCATTCTAGGACAGTGGCATCCATGTATGTGCAGCAAGACACCTGTAACCATTCAGAGCAAGAGCTAGCAGAGGAAATACATCTTTTATCTCAAATGCTACGTGCTATGACTGAATGAAATCCCACATTTAATGATTTTTCTTTAATAAGCATTTGCTGTTTGTTCATCTGTATGGTTGCTCCCAGAACTTCCAGACAGGTGTGGTTCAACATGAAGACATTATTGTTAGAGTCAGTTTTTAAAACGCATTAGAGAAAATATAATCGAAACATTTTTTCTATTTTGCAAGAGAGAGATTTTGCCGTTGAGAAAAGTGACTATGGTTCAGTGCTGGCACCAAATCAGTCATAGCACAGGCACTGGTACAGCCCAGGAGGCTCTGTAACTCAGACTCACCCAATGCATGCTCGATGAACTGAGAACCATTGCTCTAGAAGTACACTGCCCAATTGAAAAAGTACACCACCTCCCTCAGTGTGAGAAGATGCAAAAAAGTGAAAAATAGCCAGTATTATAGATTATCTCAGTAGTTCATTTGAAAACCCTGTCTCCTGACTCGTGTTGCTCCTTTAGAATGAGTTCAATGGGCCTTGTGTCCCTCACATAGCATCAGTACATGTTCAGCCAGTGATTGTTAGTGACCACATGGATGGCTGATGCTTTCTATGCTTGGAGTGGTGGTCATGTTTCGGTGTAGCCACTTAGTTAAGAAAAAGAAAATGTAACCAGGTAGTGGTGGTGCACTCCTTTAATCCCAGCACTTAGGAGGCGGAAGCAGGCAGATCTCTGAGTTTGAGGCCAGCCTGGTCTACAGATCAAATTCCAGGACAGCCAACGCAACACAGAGAAACCCTCTCTCAAAAAACAAACAACAAAAAGAAAATGAAAAAAAGAAAAACTGTCACCTACAGCATACACACACAAGCTGACACACACAGCAGACATGTCAACATTAAACAAAGACCTAACCAGGCACCTGTATGGGAGCTGACCAGAGCCATTTACAATCTGGAAAAGATCCTGTGTGAAGTCACCGTGCACAGTCTGTATTCTCTTATAGGTCGTATGCGCATGAAGAGAGCTTGTCACCGCATTGGCTCTGACAGCAGTAATGCTGTACCTTAGCTGGAGCAAAAGCAAGCATAAGTGGTTACACTTACCATGCTTAAATCAGTTTTATTATTATAACCGTCTTCCTTTTCAACGAGACCCTAAGAAATGAGTCTTTTTGATTCATTTCCAATAGTAACACTTGATAGTCTGGAGCCCCCTATAATTCTGCATGCATAGCTAAGCTGTGAGCTTCTCAAGTGCAGGACGGAATCAGCGTTCTTTCCTACACCCAGCATACAGCAGAAGCCCATCTCGTCCATGGAGCCATGGTGTTTGTGGTACTTAGGATGAGTAGAGGATAAAATGGTGGATTGTCTTCCCCTCCCTGCTGTCGGGCTTCCAGGGGGCAGGTTGAGCAGTAGACGATGACACTACGGTCTGTCACCACCTCCCAAGAGGAGATAGAGACCTGGTCGGGAAGGCGTGCAGTATCACATTTGCACATGTGTCCCTGGCACGGAGCCTGCTTGGTACCTAGGACATTATCAGCAGCTGTCCTCTGAATGAATGAAATGGTCATAGCTCTTATAATGTCACTTGTTGTTTGGGACTTGAGAAGAAGTCTTGTTAAATAGACTATTAAGTCTTGAGGAAAACAAAGGACTAGAGCATTTATTCTGTTGGGCTTTTTACATAGTATAGTGCCTTTGTTGCTTTTCAGTCCCTGTGTAGGGAGAGCGGGATAGCCCCATTTTATCGACAAGAACCCGAGGCTGGGAAGGGTGGTGTCACTTTTTCAGAATGGCAGAACCAGGATCCAACCCCTCCATCTGCCTAACTCTAGGGGCCACACTCTTTACCCTGCACAAGCTCCACAGTGGGGATGACCATATGGTCTGTGTTACATACAGTTTGGGGGGCTTTCAGAAGGAAACTGAACTGGTTTTCCTCTTAGGAATCAGTTCCTCTAATCTGTGCAAATGTTTCTTGACAAATACAGGTTAAAATAACACCACTTATAAACTATTTTGCAAAGGGGAAATGTCAAAATTTTATATATCTTTTAAAAACATTCCCTTAATAAATAATTTTAATTGCCTAATATTTTGTTGTTTAAATATTTGATATTTATAGTGATAATTGGATGAATAAGTAAAACATGAGTTTGAATGCAGCCCTCCTCCTCTTTTCCTGGGCTGACACCTAGTGGTGGTGAGCTTTCTCATGGCAGCATTAGCCCACGTTTCTTCATGGCTGTGTTCAGCGGATTTTAGGATTTTTTAAATCAATTATTCTTATGGTAATAAAAGTAACTACATTCATAAAATGTAGATTTAGTAAAGATCCCTGCAACAATTGTTTTTATTTTAATTTGTTAACTTTAGTTCAATTATCATCAAACCTTGATAGTAGAAAATGCTACACTCATTTGAAAATCTGGAAATGTGTGATCTTCCAACGGCCCTGACCGGCTGCCTATCCTGTTCTACACACTAGCACACTGTGACAAATCAGACTCATAGTCACTATTCTTAAGGACACTGAAGGGGAGGAGGAGGCAGAAAATGAACAGAGAACTGCCGTCAGAGGAGAGAACTTCAGGAATAGAGTGTTCTGGGAGGTGGCAGGGATCTTCATGGTGTCTGGGGACAGGGGCAGAAGTTTCCCAGGGATGCTGGCACCTGGATGGGATCCCTGGGCTCAGGAAGGAAGCAGCACATGGAGAGGCTAGGGGCCGCGGAGGAGCGTGGCGTAGACAGGAAGGAATGCGGCTAGGGATGAAGATGGGTGGCCAGCTCCCAGCCTCTGAGAGGGCCATGAAAGGGTTTAGTCCCATGGTCTAGCACTCCCAGCACAGTGTTCCTTGAAGAGTTGGAGGTTGGTATGCTTTCAATCCCACAGACTTGGACACGTTCATGTCACCTGCTTCAATTGTTTTGTGTATGTATAGAGCCTCTTACTGAAGCCCAGCTGCTTAGAAAAGAACAATAAAAGGTTAATTCTGCTTAGCCCAGTGCTTTTCAGAAGCCTGTCCCTCACCAGACCTCGATTTATATCCTGCCTGGCTCTTACGCCTCACAGCGGTTTGGGAAAAACCACTGTGGCTGATGTGGACTGTGGAATTAGGATACCAGCTGTGTTCTTCTTACCCTAGTCCTGACTGTGAAGCACAGAAAAAGACAAGCTAATTCTTTTCCAAAGCATTTGTTGTCTGATCAGACAGAGAGTTTGAGCCAACAGGTGGCATTGAGACCCAGTTCCCAGCCATCGCTGGGCTTTCTCTCTTTTTTTAATTTTTATTTATTTGTTTGTTTGTTTGTTTGTTTGTTTTAATTTATCACTGGGCTTTCATAGCTTACAGTCATAGGCTACCATTTGTTCTATAGGTCCAGCAACTTTTTCAGCATATCAGGTTCTATCCTGGACAACAGAAGGGGTAATAATCCAAAGAAATGGCTGTACACATTACAGAGGAGCTGAGACCTAGAGACCAGCAATGGCTATGGTGATATTCCCAAGGCTAAGGACCAGTTGACTGGATTGAAGCATGCAATTGGGATGGAGCTTCTAAAAGCAGGGTCAGGATGTAGCACCTGCAGAAGCAAAGAGAGACCCGCCACAGTGATATGAGTGCCAGAGGGGCCTGTACCATAGCTGCTTGAATCACCCAAGGACAAGCTATTACTAGGCAGCCTACCTATACTGGTAGCAAAATTAGAGTGACAGCATGCAAGCTTCCTTAGCCATTAGAACATGGTGGATAACATAATGAAGCGCCTTGGGTTTTTAGTGGACTTGATACAAACCTAGACTCTACCTCTTCTAGCTGTGTGGCTCCAGACAAGTTACCATACCTTCCTGAATCCTGTTTCCTCAATTTTAAATCAAGGAAGAAAAAAAAATACCTTCATGGGGCCTAAGTGATCTGTGTCTGGCTTGTTCCTACCTCTTATGAAACAAGAGGAAGATATCTAAAACTTCCTGGGGCTTACTTACCCAGCAACAGACAGGAATGTCAGAAATCTGTGCATGTTGATTGACTACACCCCAAACTTCAGTGAATTTGCTGTCATGTATTGCCTAGCAGTGATCAGCAGGTAGATGTTCAGTTTGCTATTGTAATGTGGTCTCCTCCTAGAGGCTGTCAGGTGGGGAATTCTTGTAAAACATACTCTGGGTAACCCCAGTGTCAGAGAAGTACTCTAGATGTATTGTTGAATCCGTTTGGAACAAGTTTTTAAAAATGAGATTCTGGGAGAGCTCGCATTAAAAAGCTGTGAAGCCTTGAGCACCTTCTCCCTGAACCACAGGATTTTCATTTGCTAAGTGGGGCTAAGAATGCCATGCTCATGAAATTGCTTTGAGACTCAAATGCAATGGCAGAAGTAAAGTCCTTGTCCATGTTCTTCCCTGCCTGCCACAAGAAGCCTTTTATCCAGCGATGCCCAATTCACCAGCAGTCACATTCCATGGAGGCGTGGCAGACGTTTGGAAAGCCTTTAGCTGGAGATTATTTAACGTTTGGTTTGCTGGTCCCTGCTAGTGATGTGACCTGGCAGGTCTCCACTCAGCCCTGTTCCTATCAGTCACAGCTCACTGGTATTATTCATACGCCACTTGCCTTAGACTTTCTTCACCCATTTTCCTACTGCACTGCATTTTCACTCTCATCTTTACAGCATTAACAATGGCATGTAGGGTTTGAGGTTGTCCTGAACAAGTCAGCTGCCAGCTTAAAAGGTCATTATCATCTGGTCTCTGAAGGGAGCTTTTATACTAAAGTGGCTGGTGTGACCCTTCATGGACAAGTGTCAAACAAAATAGCATGAGAGGGAAGCACCTGATGTTTATGGGTTTCTACTGTTTTTCCTTCATTTATATTTTCTTGAGTAAATGTGCACAGTGTTATTTCTGATGTGCTAGATATGAAACTTGAAGCATGGACAGTTGAAATCACTTAAACAACTGGGAGCAAATATTTTCCAAGGCATTCCTCTACACACACCTTCTTCTTGATGCTTGGATATACAACAATGAGCGAAATAAAGTCCCTAAGCTAGGGACTAGCATCTATAGTTGAAGCTGCTCCAGAGGCTGAGATGGCTAGATCCATGAGCCCAGGAATTCAAGGCCAGCCTAAGTAACATAACAAGGCGCCCACATACACGCAAAATGAATTAAATTATATCCAGGCCTTAAAGACACAGGTAGGAGAGAGGAAAGTGAGCACGATGTGTGTTAAATGGCAAGATATGTACCAAAAAAGCAAATGGAGAAAGGACTGGCCAAAATGCCCAGGTGAGGTAGCTGTTGGGAGAGAGACTAGAGATAGTCTGATCAAGTCTACACTGTTCAGGCTGCTTCTCATCTTGGTGATGATTTCTAGAGCCTGGCATTTGTTTGATCCTGTAGAGTGGGCCTTCAATCCACTCAGGAAGTGACTGATTGCCTCTATAATGTCTGTGTCACTGTTGCACTCATGGGCATATCGTGGCCATGCCAGACATTATTTAGTTTACAGTTGGGTAAGATGTTGATGACATTTCCCCCCAACATTCTGCATAAGCTACCTTCTGACATTGTGAAAGCAGCATGGAAGAAGCTTCCTGTTCAGTAGCAACTTGATTTCTCTGTGTCCTGTTGCCAAAGTGATATACACAATTAAAAGAAAGAAACAAAGAAAGAAACAAAGAAACAAAGAAAGAAAAGAAAAGTTGTCCTAGTTTGCTTTCTATTGCTGTACTAAATACCATGACCAAAAGCACCTTAGTGAGGAAAGGGTTTATTTGTCCCTGTCAAAGTTGATAATTGAGGGAAGTCAGGGAAGAGACTCAAGCAGGAACAGGAGCCATGGAGGAGTGCTGCTTACTGGCTTGCTCGCCATGCCTTGCCCAGGGTGGCCCCACCCACAATGGACTGGAACCTCCCACATCAATCAGCAATCAAAAAAAAAAAAATTTAACAATGCCCCACAGACATACTGATAGGGCCAGTATGATGGAGACAGCTCCTCCATTGGGATTTCCTCTTTCCAGACACGTCTGGATTTGTGTCAGGTTGACAAAAATCAATCAGCACAGAAGTTATATGCTGATAAGAACTTTTCTGTTTCCTTTCTACATAGAAGTCATTTTTCTGTCTATAAACTCTGTGGCTTATACTTATAGGATTGTCTAAGTGTGTCTAAGTCTGGCAAATCTGCCTCTCTTTCATCAGGCGTGTGTTCTTTCTTGCTAGATGCCCATGGATTTATTTGTTGTTTCTCTCCATTCTCTTCAACCTGCCCCCGTCTAGCAGATTGACTAGACAGTCTGGTTCTGGTTCTATAGTTTCATGTATGCTACATAATCCCCAGAATACTTGAAATAAGTTTTAATTATATGGGAAACATACATTATTGTACATATTTTCTTTGTTTCAAGAAATTTTTCTGGGCTGGAAAGATGTCGCAGTAGTAAAGAGCATTGGCTGCCCTTCTAGAGAGTCTAGGTTCATTTCCCAGCGTAAAGAGCACTGGCTGCCCTTCTAGAGAGTCTAGGTTCATTTCCCAGCGCCACATGGCAGCTCACAACTGTCTATAACTGTCCCATAGGATCCAATGCCCTCTTTCGTTAGCAGAACACATGCAGACAAAAAAATCATATGCATAGAATAAATATTTTTTAAAGAATTTTTTCACCAGACATGTTGACATATACCTTTAATCCCAGCACTTAGGGAGGGAAAGGCAGGTGGATCTCTGTGAGGTTGAGGCCAGCCTAGTCTACAGAGTGAGTTCCAGGGCAGCCAGGGTGGATGTACAAAGAAACCCTGTTTGAGAAGGAAAAAAGAATGTTTTCTCAAATCATAGGTTTTAACATTGTTTTGTTTTTGTTGTCCCACAGAGCCTAACTAACTGTGTTTTTAGTCTCCTTGCCTATCTGCAGTATTTCTTAGTTTCTTTAAAATTCTTCTTTTTCCTTTTAGTATTTTATATTATTATTTAAATTAATAATTTCCTTAAGGCATTCCTTAATGAGTGGATTTTTCTTCATTTTTAAAATCTTTTAGGAGTTTTTTCTTCCTAGATTTCTAAGTTTTTATGATTAAGATATATGTGGTTCTTTCATGCTTTGATGTCTTTAGCTAGTTTTAACATGGTATATAGGTTTTTTTAATATTTTATTTTGTGTGTATGTATGTTTTGCCTGCACAAGTATGTACCATGCACATGCAGTGCCCATGGAGGCCAAAAGAGGCCACTGGATCTCTAGGAACTGAAGTCACAGACAATTGTGGGCTACCATGTCGGTGCTGGGAACTGAGCCCAGATCCTCTAGAAGAGCATCCAGTGCTTTTAACCACTGAGCCATCTTTCCAACCCCATATTTTTAATATTTTTAAATTATGTGTTTGTGTGCAGTTATGGTCATGTGAGCTTAGAGACCAGAGGGATCAGATCTCTAGACCTGGAATTACAGGTGGTCATGAGCACCAGGTTGGCCTCGCACAGCGATCCACCTGCCCCTGCCTCCCGAGTGCTGGGATTAAAGGCGTGCACCACCACCACCCAGCTGTAGTCATTTCTTTTAGGTAAGCTTTCATTGTCCTTAGGGATATTATTCTGGTCCCTTCATTTTTTTTCTCATGATAATTTTGTGTGGGTATGACCTTGGTGCTTCCTTATTACTTGTCTTACATAAAATTGGGTTTCCTGATACTAGAATGAAATGGAGTTCAAGAAAGCTCTCCCTTCTAAATGTCAGAGCTGGCAGTCTTGTTAGTGCCTTAAAGACCGGCAGCAGCCCTTTGCTGTTTTCTAGGTTGTCTCCCTGAGTTGATCTAGACCTGCTTCTCCCTTCTTTCTGGTCTGCGTGCTGCTTGGTAGACTCCCTCTGGAGGGAGCCCTGAGAAACCAGAGGTCTCATGGGGCTACCAAGACAAGACCACTCCAGTCCTTTAACCTTCTTGCCACTGCATTTTTTTTTTTTAATTATGAGATTTGAATAGACATTTCACAAGGGAAGCAGCATGGATGATTCATAAACCGAGGAAGCTATGTCCAGCTTTTTAGTGATCAAGGCAGGGTTACATTTTGTGTACATTAGATTTGCAAAGATTATGAAGTCAGTGCTTCGCATTGATGAGTATGGAGCTAGAAGAGGCTCTTCTAGTAGAACTGTAAGTTAGACCATGATTTTGGACAGTAGTATGGCTCAGTTGGTCTAAGAGACATGAAAATGTTCTTATTCTTCAAAAGAGAAGAATAATCCAAATATGCATTATAAGGTAGTATTTTTGTGTTGTGGTAGATGGCTGGGATAATTAGTGTGTTCCAGTTCTAACATGCACGCATGGCTCGTAGGCACGGACTATGATGGTGACTTTCAGGCTCAGCAGTTAGCAGAGTGCAAATGATCTTAGGCCACATACACCTGTGATAAAACTTGTGCGAAGGAACCTTAGGGAGTAAGGAACTAAAGCATTTAAAGAGTTGGTAGGATGGGACTGGAATGACAGTTCACTTGTTGCTCTTATCAAGGGCCTGAGGTGGGCTCCCAGCACCCATGTCAGGCAGCTCACAACCACCTATAACTTCAACTAGGAGAGCTGATGCCTTCTTCTGGCCTCCACAGGCATATATGCCCACACACAGAGTACACATACAAGATGCATATGCAGATACATGAAAAAATAGAATCTTAGAAACAATGAGTTGGTGGGATATGGGAGGAGTAGAAATAAGAGTTGGTGGAGAAGCATCAAGACACTGTAAGGAGATGAGAAGTGTGTTTCTTTAGGTACAAAGCTTACAGGTATCCATCTTGTTATGCTACATAACTTAGTTACATAATCCTCTCTCACCAGGAAGTATAAATTGCATGATAAATTAGGTCAAACTGAATTAAACTACAAAATAGATGAGGCATTTATTTTCGTAATGTGTCTTTTATAATATTATGCTTAAAACCTAGATCAACTTCCACTACTCTCCAATTTCAGCTACTTTGGACTTCACAAGGACCCCAAAATGTTGACCTTAATTTGTTGAGTTTTAGGATTCCCTAGGTAGCTATGGACATGGTAGGGTAACTCAGCTTGATTATAAGTTAATATTCTTTACTGTTCTGAGTCGTTACTCCCAGCCCTTGCCCCTTACTTGATGGGTCTTTCAAAGAAGAAAGAATTGCAGTCCTCTTTAGGACCAGCAGATTGCCTCCTGAAGCTTTGAACAGTTGTAGGGTGTTGTGATAGTCCCTCTGTAGCGCAGTACCAAGCACTCTATTCCGGTACCTCCATAATTGGCTGGACTTCTCCTCACTCCTTGAGACACCCCACAAGTCAGGCACAGGCAAGTCATCACAAGTCTGCACCACCGCCTCTCTAGGCGGCCCATCTTGCTGAACTCACAGACAGTGCAGCTGACAGCAAGTCATCCCTGGAGCCGGAGAAAGCCAGGCCTAGTGCCATTTCACCTCTTTCTGCTATGCTTTAAACCTCAGAATACCAAAAGGTCCTGGAATGTTCCATAAGCTCTATAGCCCTGGTATGGTATATATTTATTCTCTTTCTCTCCCTTTGTTTATTGGAGGGTGTTGGTTGTTTACTTTTGTTTGTTCTTATGAAACAGCATCTTGAACTGTTTGTAGCTCAGTCTGGCCTAGAGCTCACTTAGTAACCAATCTGGCCTTGAACTCTTGGCAATCCCCCTGCTCCAGCTTCTTGAGTACTAGGATTACAGCATGAGCCACCACACCCATTTCACCATTTTTGTATTAACCAAAGTAAAGTTCAGATGGGGGGGGGGATGACTAGAAAGCATTTTAAAAATATTTTCTGAAATTTATCTTGCACCCCTTCTGTGTATTGGACACAGAGCTAGGCTCTTGACAGCCAACAGCAATGTACGGAAGAATTACAATTTGGACCTGGGACTTGGTTCCACAGAAAATGCTGTCCTGGTCAGGGTGTAGTTGAACATGCATGAGGCCTGGCAGCTGTCACCCTGAGGAGGGTTGTTACTTTTTCTTTTTGCAGGTGAAACAATTCCACATTGCCACAGAGACTAAGAAAGCCAAAATGTGATGGTTCATTCACACATTAGCTTGTAAATCTTGAGTCTCCACCACGAGGCATCATATATGCTTGTGCACATGATCGCTGTTTCTGAGTGTAGAAAGCCGGCACTCTGCATTATTTATCCACGTCTAAGATGCAGCATCTTTGATGCATGCTGTGCCCTAGGTTGCAGTCTTCCTAGCTCCTTTTTCTGTTGATTAATATACATTGAAGTTCTTAGAAGATATGGCCAGACCTCTAAAGATGACTGGGGAGTATGTAGGTTCTATGATGTGGAGGGATATGTTAGACCAATTTCTTTCTATGGTGGATGAGTTTTCTTATACCTTGTAGTTTCTAATTCTCATAAAAGTAAGAACTTTTTCAGGGCAGTTAGGTAACTTCCATTTTCTAGATTCCCCAATGTAGATTTCACTTGATTTTTCAAAGGGTACAATGATAAAAGACAGAGGACCTACCTCCACCTTTGAACCACATTCAAGAGGGTTTCAGTCATTAATGATGCTTTGGGAACAGTGACAGTTTGAGGGACAAGCAGAAGGTTTGACCTAAGTGAGGAATATTCTACCAGATAGCCAGCCTGTACTCTTCAAAAGGTTAATGTCTCACAACAAAGGAAGGCTCAAGATCTATTCCAGATTAAAGCACACGGGAGCGGCAGGATGACTGAATAGAATGTGGAGCCAGGATTTTCTTTGGTATAAGAAGACATTTGGGGACAGTTGGTGAATTCTGAATCAAATCAGATCTGAGATAAAAATTTTCATCTTATGATGATTTCCTGCTTTTGATCTTTGCACTCCAGTTACGTAAGAGAACATTCTTGACTTTAGAATATGCATCAACTTACGGTAACATAAGATTGTTTCATTAAAATCAATGTAAGAGAATAGTTAGTATATAACATGAATTTCATTTGACTTGCCTTATTAGAATATACGGAATTTCATTAATGAAAACATACACATGGCCCTGGAATACCTGCCAGTTAACACCATCCCCCAAGCCTTGGGAGATATACCCATTGTTGTCCACCTCCTGGTCTTCAGAGTTTGTTTGCCTACCTTTGTTTACTTGAAGGCTGTGCCACAGCATGTGTGTAGAAGACTAAGGCCAACTTGTGCTTCCACCCTGTGGGATCTAGGCTTGAGCTCTGTTGGCCAGGCTTGCCGACAAGCACCTTAATCACAGAGCCATCTCACTGACCCAGCATTAGTTTTATTTTCCCCTTTCATCAGTACATGACAATTTCAGAAGCTATACCGTTTCTGCCTCCCAGCTCCATAGGTAAACCAGATCTTCAGGGTAAAGTGTCCTGTTCATGTAATGTTTATATTTCTTACCCACTTGTGTGACAAACAATATACTGCTGTTTTTATAGTATTGTATCCTATTTCTGATGGGGCAGTGATGAAGGTCTCTGTTGTGTTGCAGAGCATGTCAATCTCGGTGAAAGGTGAAGGATAATTTTTCCTTCTATTGTTACAACTTTCCTGTAAATACATAATTATATCAAAGAAGTTTTCTTTAAAATCAAAATTCAAATGTGGAAGGAAAGAGAAACAATTCAAATGAGAAAATGACCAAAGCACAGCACAAGAAATGATCTTGAACATAACTTCTATAGAATATATAAGAACATAACTTTAGCTTAGTGTAAACTGTAAATATTACAGTACACTACATCTATAAAATGGAGGAATGACACATTTTGGCCCAATACAAAAACTTTTTATAAAGTGTATTTTTCTTTTAGAATGGACTGTCACAGAATACAAAAAAGGAAAAAAGAAAAAGTTACATGTATGAAAATCATATAAATTAACTATTCTAAAATTTAATGTCTTGTTGAATAATGCAAAGACTTTAACATACTATACTCATTGGATATCCCTATATATGAATCTTACTGTTTCCACAAAATACTGACCATAGTTCATCGGTTATTTTATAATTGATCAACCTCTGTACTCATTATTATTTCCCTGTGGGCTGTTTTCTTTTCTTGTTAAATTACTTCTTACTATTTCTTTCTGGAAGATCTGCAAATTCTTTTGGTCTTCCTGTGTCTCAAATTCTTGTGCTTAGAGGATAGTTTATCTCAGTATGAAATTATATACTACCAACTGGTTTTCTTTTGCACCTTACAGGCTTATTTTCTTTCATGTTTTTATTGATGAAAAGTTTGTTATCAATCCATTTGTCATTTTATAAAAACTAACCTTTTCTCTAAGATTTTCTTTCTTACTTGATTTCTGCAGTTTTACTATAAGATATAAAAGCATTTTTACTTGATATTTAATGCATTTTCAGTCCTGGTGCTTATGACTTTCAAATTCTGGACTATTATCTGGCATTATTTTTCTCAAATACTAACTGTATCTCTACCCCTACTGCATTTTGTTGTTTTGTTTTGTTTTGCTTTGCTTTGATGTGTGTGTGTGTGTGTGTGTGTGTGTGTGTGTGTGTGTGTGTGTGTGTGATGGTGGTGGGGCGGGTGGGTCTTCTGATCCTAAAAACTCCTACATAGACATGTAAGCAATTTTCAATTTGTCATTCATGTTTCCAACTGCTATCTTTTTAAAAAATTTACATGGTGGGTGCATGTGCATGCCTGTGCCATGGCAGATGTGTGGCAGTACTAGTTAAAAGTAAATAAGAAGAAGAATCTGATTTTGAGTTTGTGCCTGCTTACCTGTCTGTAGTAAATTAATGAGTCTAACCCAAAAACTAACACCCTAGAACAATGAAGTTGCTTCAGACAACAGCACTCTCCTGTTGTGCAAGTGGATGTAACTAGGAGGATGAATGTGGCCTCAGCCCTACACTTAAAGATGCCATGTGCTAGGAGACTGAGAAATGTCAGGAGCTGTATTTGGCCATTTTCATTCTGTTGTTTCTAAGAAAGATGACTTCAGTTTCTTTTTCTTTTTCATAGTATACAAAATTTCCATCTTTCCCATTCTTTGGCTAAGTGGGCTATTTACCAAAATTTGTTTGTATGCCCCTTGTCTCTTTCCAGTAGAAGAATTTTGGTTTAGTTGTATTGGGCAGATGTTGTTAAACTTAGAATTTTCAGCAAGAGAGAAGTGATAAAATGTTTGCAGTGGTATTCTATAAATATAAAAAGTCCAGTGTTATTATTCAATATCAGTAAGCACCCATAGAGTGCCATTTCTCAATTAGCACCATAGTGGGCAGAAGAAGAGTCCACTTTGCCGTGCAAAATGTCGCTCATAGTTTTGGTTTTTATCCTAAATAACATATATGGAATTTGTCTCTAGGAGTTCAGTAATATTTATAGAGAGGCCATACTCCCTTGCTTGCCTATTAGAGCCAAAGATAAGGGTGACATACACATTGCTGTGTCATTATTGATTTGAAAATACTAATCATATGTTATTTGACAGTACATGCGTGGTCTCAAAAGGAAAGCAAACATGCATACAGTTGCAGTGTGGTGTTAGAGAGACCACACTGGAAGTGTTGCCTAAGAGACTGGTGCTGAAGAGGATAGGATTCATTTTGTGTGGCCAAGTCAAGGGCAGGTTCTCAGAGGAGGAACTGGTCGGTTGAAATGAATCTCAAAAAGGAGTCTTCTGAGCAGTGAAAGGTCCCTTTTTTAAGCCCGAAGTATTGTACTGGGCTATGAATATTATGTTTCTCAAAGAGAACAGTGAGAATCCCTCCAATGCCTTACAGAGCGCTTAGAGACACATTAGGAGTTAAATCAGAGGATATTCTCATCTCAAGAATGTCATAGGAGCTATCTGGAATGAGGTAAGTCCAAGGCAGAGGCCAGCAAGAAGAAAACTATTCACCAGCCCTGGAAAGAATCAGTGACATGATGGAAGTGAAGGAAAAGTCTAGACTGAAGGCAGGCTGGAAAGAGAGGCCCTGCCCAAATGGTGTGTGCCTATAACCCTGCAAACACTGGCAAAGGAGGACCTTGAGTCCAGGTCAACCTGGACTACATAGAAAGACCCTGTTTCAATAGCAACAAAGAGACAGAATCCATCAAGGAAGAAAATTTGAGAGTGGAGTGACAGGGACAGAGTCAAGGAGTAGTTGATGGTGACCTCTAAGTTCTAGGAGTTCTAGTTGCTTGGGAGCCCATAAGAAAACTTTGTTGTTGTTCCAGCCATAAATGTATGGCAGCTATTTCTTTTTTATCTATTTCTGTCAAGCATCCTGAGGAAAATAAACAATATTGGTTTCCCTGAAGAACAGTGAACTAAAGAGGCTGCCCAAGGAAAGAATAGTACCGTCATCTTGGCACCTTGTTAGGAACATAATGAGAATAACACGGGAAACTTAGTTCCCTCATTTAGTGTCTTTGGTGGAATCCTCTCCTTTGTGGGAATGGCTTTGATACTGAGTTCGTGCCCACCACCTTCTGCTCCCTTTCATCATTGCAGGTGGAGTGCAGTCGTGTGTCCTGTCCGCCAGCACTGAACTCATGCCCCTCAGAATTTTCTTTCTGAATAATTAGATATTTTCACTTAATTTTCATTTAATTTTTGAAGTATTTTCCATACCTATTGTGTACCAGGCAGAGTGGCAGGTGCTTTCCACAGGTGCTTCTCCTTCAGTAGCTATAGCAACCTGAAAGATGGGTGGTAGCCTTGGAGACACAGAAGGTCCGAGCAGGCCAGCTACAGAGTCAAGGGTTGCTAATAGTGAAGCAAGTAAGGAAAGCAAAGCCAGGCAACCCCAGTGACTGGTGGGGCCTCCCATCCACGCAGGTGAAGGAGAAGGACACCTGAAGGGAAGGACATTGACTTCATTCTGTTGAGTGAGACTTGTCAGTTAGTAATCAAGAGCTTTCACTTTGAAAACTTTGAGCATGTGTCTGTAGAGAGTTCGATTTAAGAGGTGTCTAATATATGGATGCTAATCAACCAGACAGAGTGCATAAAGCAAGAAGAAAAAGGACACAGCAAACTGCAAGGAGGAATTAGCAAGAAAGCTAAGAAGCTACATCCAGAAGAGTGAGAAGAAAGCCAGGAGAACACATCAGCCCCTGGCTGAGACCGGGGCTGGAAAGATGGCTTGGTCAGTAAATCACTACCTTATAAGCCATGAGAACTGGAGTTCAGATTCCCCAAATCTCAAATAAAAAGCTGGGTATAGGGGCTGGAGAGATAGCCCAGCAGTTAAGAGCACTGGCTGCTCTTCCAAAGGATTCAATTCCCAGGACCACGTGGCAGCTCACAACTATAACTCCAGTTCCAGGGAATCTGAATCCCTCACACAGACATACATATAGACAGAACACCAATGTACATAAAATTGATAATAAATTACTTTTTAAATTACTTAAAGAGGGGGGCTAGAGAGATGGCTCAGCAGTTAAGAGCACTGACTGCTTTTCTTCTTTTTCTTCTCCTCCTCCTCCTCCTCCTCCTCTTCCTCCTCCTCCTCCTCCTCCTTCTTCTTCTTCTTCTTTTGGTTTTTCAAGACAGGGTTTCTTTATGTTATCTTAGCCTTCCTGGACTTGCTTTGTAGACCAGGCTGGCCTTGAACTCACAGCGATCTGCCTGCCTCTGCCTCCCAAATGCTGGGATTAAAGGCGTGTGCCACCACGCCCAGCCTGACTGCTCTTCTAAAGGACCTGAGTTTAATTCCCAGCACCCACATGGCAGCTAACAACTGTCTGTAACTCCAAGATCTGACACTCCCAAACAGACATACATGCAGGCAAAACACCAGTGCACATAAAATAAAAATGAATTTTAAAAATTACTAAAAGGAAAATAAAGCTGAGAATAGTGATACACAAAAAATTCCAATAATGATGAGGTGGAAGACAGGGGGTTGGGGAGCGGCGTGGGGAAGGGAGAGAGATGTGGATCCTTGGAAGCTTGTGAGCCAGTTAGCTCAGACTCCACAGTAAGGTTCCAAGTCAGTGAAAGACTATGTCCCAGGCAAAAAAGTAAAAGGCATCTGAGGACCAACAACTAAGAGTGTCCTCTAACCTCAAATGAGTACCATCCAGATGTACATCTGTGTGCGTGCATGCATGCAGATAGACACACACACACACACACACACACACACACACACACACACACACACACACACGGTTAAAGATTGAAAGGGTGTCATTGGCAAAGGAGGGCAACAGGAATGGCCATCTAGGTAAAGACAGGGGCACAGGAGTGAATTTCAATCTGATAGCTTCCATTTTCTCTGTCATGCCTAAGTAGGAAGGGGTATGCACACATGTGTTGGGTAATGGTTGGGGCAGAGGGTGGCAAGGGTCAAAGAACGGTAGTA
Source organism: Acomys russatus (assembly GCF_903995435.1). NCBI lineage: Eukaryota > Metazoa > Chordata > Mammalia > Rodentia > Muridae > Acomys > Acomys russatus. The sequence continues at coordinate 46,021,668 of NC_067160.1, forward strand.
ACACTAGCAGGGTGAGCCTGGAAGACTTACAGTTGTTTAGCCTAATGCTTAGATTCTCCTTGTTAATTGGAAGGGTGTGGTGTCCAGCCTGCCTTGTTTTGGCCTGTGTCTGACACATGGTCTTGAATACTTTTGCCCTGTGGCTACTGTGGTTATTGTTCATTGAATTGGTAAGAATTGGACATCAACTAAAGAGGGGTCCTGCTGAGGATGCCTTAGCTACTGATATTTATCTGCCACCTATTCACATAAATTGGTGATTGCAGCTCTGATAGTGTGTTCTCTTATGGAATTTTTATGGTGGCATGGCTTCCACAGAGGCCCTCTGGAGGTCACTGGGACACCTGCCTTGTTGCAGATGAATTACCTCTAGCAGTGAGCACTACACAGCAACCCAGAGCTCCTTCTAAAGGTTGTCCCACCACCTAGGTACCCTTGCCAATACTCTAAGATACACACATGAGTAGATGAAAGGCTTGCCTAGCTTCAGATCCTGGCTCTGCTGCTCAGGAAAGTGTGACCTAGAAACACACACCCTTTCTGAGCATCAGATTTATTATCTATGAGACAAGGAAGTAACATTTCCTCTCTATAAACCAATGCCTATGACAGGCCAAATAATATGACCTGTATGGTACTGTTGGTTGTCTATCCTTTCCCAGGCCCAATTACAGGAGAGTTCTCTGTGGTAAACCTTAGTCTGAAATCACTGGCTTTCTCTTACAAGGTCGCTAAGTTGGAGGCACACATTTGGTTGTGTTCCTCAGTTTCCACAGCAGGTGCCCACAATCATCACAGCCACTCTTGCCTGCCCTCCATCAGTCTGCGATGTTTCTTGTAGAAGCAGGTCAGAAGGTCCATCCATTCTTTGCACTTAGTGTTTGGTCTGTCAAGTAGTGTGTTGTTAATATGTGATTGGTGGCCTCCAAGCATTTGAAGACAAGGCACATCTATCCTAGATTTTTCACTGTTTATTGCCTTACACCTTAGCCCCTTTGCTTGTTTATATTTCTGTGGGCCTGCAATGGCATTTGACCTTCAACCTTTATCTCTAGATGCATACTGGCTTTATCACCACAGCAAGCCAGGCCATCAAGCCCACAGTGTACAAAACTGAAAGCAGATTTGGATTCCCTTGTTTTTCAAGCATATTTTTGAGGAATTTGTCCATTTATCCAATACTATTTGTTGAATGCCTACTCTGTGCTGCTACCTCAGAAGCCTCATGGCAAGACTGGCATGAGCAGCCTTCTTCAGAGCAGTGTTCTTGGGGGCAGTCAGTAAGAGACCAGTCACGCAGTGCCAATTGTGGCTGCATGCTTCCATCCTCATGCTGCCACCAGATCTTTCGTTCTTTTTTCCCCTCACTGCATCTTCTAGTCACCACCTTTATCTTGCTGCTTCCTCAAACATGAAGAGCTGCTAGACTTTCCTCATTCATGGATTCTCATGACTCAACTCAGAAGAACTCTAGCTTGAGAGATCAGTCACTGTTCACACTGATGTCCGATCTGTCCCGCACACCTGAATGGCCCCAGAGCCTATCTCACACATTGAATTGCTTCCAGGTAAATACAGTCCAGCCAGTCCCTGGAGATCAAGTTTCCTGGTCAAGGGGAATTGGGGAACAGAGCCCTTTGCTCAGAGCTCTTCAGCATGAGCCACTGAAGTTTTCACTGGCCTTGTCATGGCTAATTTTATGATTACAAAGGAGCTTCAACTGTCCTGTTCCAGAAGCAAGCTATGTACCTAAACTGCAACCCATCTGCTGAAAACTACAGCATGGTAAACACTACAAGTTTTTGAACTAGCGTGACTTGGGCTCAGGTATCAGTCAATCTCTGTCACTTATTGGCTGTAGGACCCTAAGGAAAATAAGTTATTCAAGCTTTGATTCCACATCTTAGTCTACCCATGAATCCATGAGTAAGTGCTGCCTTCCATGGTCTTGAGAGGTGCCCTTGACAGCAAGAATGTAAAATGTTCCACAAAGCACAGGGGTTTCATGCTGGGGTTTAATCTCAGCATTTGCCTCCTAGTGCTGTCACTTGCATGGCTATAGAGCTAACAGATTTAGTCACCAGCTGATGGGAGGCAGTACTCTCTAAATGGTGAGGCCTTCCTCCTCACCCCTTCCACCTTCATATGGACATCCTCCTACCTTAGTGTTCTCTTCCACTAGATGGTGAACTTTTCGAGAGAAAGAACTTCCTCATCTTCTGTTTCCCTAGCACATAGTTGGCCTCATAGGATGCTCTTTCAAGGCTGAGCTCCAAAACTGCCCCTCTCAAGCAGCTTTGTGTGGCTCTATCTCTCTAGCCTTTAGGGATAGTGTCCAGGACTTTGAGTGTCCCCAGTGCAGATACAGGGTACACTCAGTACATGCCAGCTGAAGGAATCATTAAATGATATTTTCACCAGCCCTGGGCTCAGGACATAGTAGAAACTCATTAAAAGGTAGTCAGGCTGCTGTTATCATCATTAATACCAAAAAATAAAATAAAATAAAAGCAAAAAGGCAAAAATGAAGATGGGCATTGGTCACTCACTTTGGTGTGAAGTGTGGACATTGATTGGAAGGCCATTTCAGAGAAGCAGAATGGCCCTTTATTCGTTTTGGGGAAGGGAGGAGGGTTAACGAGAGAGTCTTTTTCAAGTGTTTGCTCCATCTTGCTGCCACTTTACTATGTGTGGCTGCTGTTGCCATGGCAATTCTTTAAGCAATTGAATAGAGCAGCACTGAGTTGTTGCAAACTGGCTCTAATTGCTCCCATGCACCAGGCCTGCCCACATGACACACTCCACACAGTGCTCCCTCTTTCTCATGCGTATTTTCATAAATCTCCAGGCATTGTGCAGCTCCCTTACCCTTGCGACTTTGCCATCCTTGGGCAGAGGGCACAAGAAGCAAGTCTGGGTGGGAGAGAGGGCACCACCAATTTTCCCTGTGTGAGAAGCCATGCAGACTCCCAGGTTTAAGGGGGTAGCAGGATGTGGGCTCAGCAGGACCTTGAAACCAAATAAAACACTCATGGGATAGGTTTATTATATGTATTTGCCATTGTTGGATAATTTAGTCATCTTTTTAAATCCAGCTGTACCATTGCTGTGACCTCCTGCCATGAGGGCCCTGTGCATTGTGCAGTAAGAACTTCTGGCTTTAGTTTCAGCAGGACCGGGAAGAACCAGGTCTGGGGAGGGGACACTGGTGATTTTGGTGCCTTCCTGCATGTCAGGCACTGAATTGGGTGTTTCCCATGTGTCACTTAGTCCACCAGTACACTGTTCATGGGGTGAAAATAAGGGAGCCAGTAGTTAGGAACCATTACCAGTGAGGAAACGGAAACACAGTTAGTGTGAACCTTTGTAGCCTGTACATGTACGGCTCAGTTGAGTCACTAGCCTGACTGATTCTAAGCCTGTGCCCTTTCTCTTGACATGCTGTCTCCCAGGAAAGAGGCCAGCTTTGAGTGGTACAGAGGAACATTTCTTGTTTCTGTTTATTTCTTTTGTTTTTGTTTGACTTGAGGTCTCTCTTTTGTAGTCCAGGCTGATCTCAAACTCTGATTCCCCTGCCTCAATTCCCCAAGTAAGTACCACTATATCCAGCCAAAGAGCCTCTTGGGGGGAAATTTAAGCACTAAAGTGCCATGTGGCCCTCTCTTGATCTTTTTTTAAACTAAGTTTTTATTCCAGCCCACAATGATTATAGTATAGTTATCAGAGCCAGGGTTGAGAGCCAAGTTAGACTCTAAAGCCCTCTTACCACAAGGCTGTCTTCCATGGGTTTACTTGAAAGTGAGTATTCCATATGCATTTGAAAACTTGCCTGTCAATATTCCAGGAAGCCCGGTAGCCAGTGTAAGCATTTTCTTCCTATTCCTGGGATATTTATAAAATCAATTTGAACCTCCAATGCACTTTGCCCACAGCCCAGAGTGGCATGGAGGCAGCAGAGCCTCTATCTTTGTTGGCCATCCCAGGGGGAAGAAAGGCTGGACCTGCACTAGGGTGAGAGAATCACATTTGATTTTTTTTTTTTCTTTCTCTTATTTTCTGCTTTTTATTTTAATGCATTTTAAATAATAAAAGGTGGAAGGTGGACAAATTGTGGCCTGTTCTCATCAAAATGAGAACAGTAGCAGCAAGGTCATTATTTTAATTCTTAATAGTCTACATTAACCACTCTGAGTCATTGATTCAGACTGGTTTTATTGAATGGCAGAGGACAGAGTAATATATGGAGGTTTCTGCTGCAGAGCTGTGAGCAGTCTTGACACAGCCAGTGGGGTCATCAGATCAGTTCTTGACTAATTGCCAACACCTTGCTGGTGACATCAAGAGCCCCATTCTTTCCTCTGGTCTTCTAGCCCACCCTGTCAGCCGTACTACCAGAACTCAAGGAAGCTTGTCACAGGCTTCAGAGCCTCACCGTTTCCAGTGGCAACATGACCTTGTTGTCTTCCTAGCAGCTCTCCTGGTGGTGTCTCCTGTGTCACTGACTGCTTATGAGTCACATGACTGTGCCATAAGCAGTCACTGGCAGTGGTCTCAGACCACTGGAACTGCCCTGGGAAATGAGACTGGAGCATTTATTCTTGAAGAGAGGATTGGCGTGTATAAACAAACAAGGATCCTATTAGAGACAGGCTTGAGTATTAGGTAAAGTGCTCTCAGGTCCCCCAGGGTCATTCACTCCAGGGAAGTGAAGGCGACAGATAGGTGTGTTCTGTTCTTGAAAGCAAGTCAGTAGGCTTCTTTGGAGAGAAGGTCCACAGGGCACTGCCATCACCACTCCTCTGTATCCTCTGGGGGTCCCAGGCACTCCTTGTTCCTGTGAAGAATCATCATGGCCACTTTGCTCAGAAGGGGCCTGCACCAGGGTGTGACCAGAGCTGGATCCAGAGAGGAGCTGGATTCTGGATGTGTGGATGAGTAGGCAGGGTTAACTTGGTTAGCATTGTGCTGGGATTGTTTGTCTAGCTGCAGCTTTTGTTTTTGAGGGTGATATTTTGAGAACTGCTTTCTCCGTAGGAATATCTTGGTTATGTACAGCAGAGCCATCTCTGTGTCTACATTTTCTTGTTTAACACATGGCTGTCTTTATAATGAGTGCCTTCTTTGTGTGGGGTTATCAGAGTAACTCTGAATCTATTTTACAACTAAATTAATGATATCTAGGAAACATTTATTTGGCTCTTTTTCTATTTATAATATTGTTACCAACTAATTGCCTCTGAATGTTCCTACTTACAGGGTCCTTTGTGCTAGTTAAAACCCATCCCACGTAGGTGAATCCCTAATGCCACTCAGGACTACCCAGTCACTTGTGAAGTTTCTCTTCTTGTCATGATGACAGGAGCAATCAGAAAAATGTATACCAGGGCCAAAGGCCAAGTTGAGACAGCATCTAAAAATAACAATGTGTATTGTTGGTTTTATTCTCATGATAAAAGTAATATATTTTCATTGTAAAACATTTGTGAAAGACAGAAAAGCATAAGGAAGGGAAAAGATCACTCAATGGCCAACAGCACCCCAGGCAATCTGCATTAGGTTTAGCACACTCCTCTCCAAATCATTTTATGATTTCTTGTGTAATTGAACTTACAATGATCAATACAATATTTTTTCTTCTTTCATGGAATCTTTGTCATGTATATTTTTCTTAGGCCCAAGACATTATCCATAATCAGTCACCAATGGTGACTTTTGTGATTCCTTTGGTTACCTATTCCCCTCTGGATATAAACTTAAATTCTCATTGTTGCCATTTCCTTACTCACAGGTGCATATGCAAAACAAAATAATTTTGTTTTAACTCTCCTTTTATAATTTTATTTTTATTTGACTTTTCCTCATACTGTTAGGCGAGTGTCTGCTTTTTCTGTGTCCACAGATTCACTATCCTCTTGATTTCTTTGTTTTGTTTCCTACTGTTTTAAATGGTTTGTTTAAATGTCCATTAGTGTTTTGCTACATGTATGTCTGTGTGAGGGTATCGGATCTCCTAGAACTAGAATTACAGACAGTTGTAAGCTGCCATGTGGGTGCTGGGAATTGAACCTGGGTCATCTGGAAGAGCAGTCAGTGCTCTTAACTGCTTAGCTATCTCTCCAGCCCCTTAAATTTGTGTGTACCCAAGTTTTCCATATACTTCCCACATTAACCTTTTTCTTATAAGTCTATATAGCAAATCAACTTTTTCTGGATTCAGACATTTTTCTTCAAATACAAAAGTTTCAGATGTTAAGGCAGTTCCAGATATTTTATTTTATTCATAAATTATAGTGAATAGGCATCTCTTAAAAATAAATTTTTAACGTTTTTCTTTTTCTTTATCTATTTATTTAAAAATCCAAAGGTACAGGAGAGTTGAAAATAATAGACATTGAATACTTACTTATTCATCATTTGTGATATTTTGTTTTGTCTTCCTAAATGTGTAGATTCTATACCTTTTGTTTTCTTTGAGTTTTTTAACCAGTTAACTGCATCTTGCAAGAGTCATGACACTTCACTACTAGACATTCCAGTCTCCTAAGAATCAGGGCACACTCTTTCTCTGCTACAATCATAAGGCTATTTTCACTTTCAAAATATTTAGTTGATAGAGTATTGTCCGATGTAAGTAAATAATGCACAAGCAACATCCGGTTCTCTTAAGAGGACTCCAAAGTATCTTTCATAACAAACCTCTTCTTTAAAAAATATACACACACAGACACGCATGCGCACGCCTGGGCTCAAGTTGGGCATGGTGGTACACATCATTAATCCCAGCACTTGGAAGGCTGAGGCAGGTAGATTTTTGTGAGCTTGAGACCATCATAATAAGTTCTAAACTGCCAGACATACATAGTAAAACCCTGTCTCAAAAGATAGATAGGCCGGGCACAGTGGCACATGCCTATAATCCCAGCACTCAGGGAGGCAGAGACAGGTGGATCTCTGTGAGTTTGAGGCCATCCTGGTCTATATAGTGAGTTCAGGCCAGCCAAGGCTACACAGAGAAACCCTGTTTCAAAAAATCAGAAAAACAAAAAAAACAAAGGTAGATAGGTAGGTAGGTAGACCGACGGACGGACGGACGGATGGATGGACGGACGGACGGACAGACAGACTTAGAAAGAATTACACATTACATTTTCTTATGGTATCTTCTTAGCTTCCCTTAGACTACAGCTAGCCCTTTTCTCTCCTGCTTTATTTTATCATAGTCTTTCTTGGCATTGGCATTTTTGAGAAGTCCAACCCAGCTGTTATCTAGTGTCCTACAAGATAGTTGATCTAACTGCTGATCATAACTGTCCCAGTAGCCCAGATGCCTCCAGCCCAAGTGCTGGAGGCAGCTCTTTCTTCAAGGAGTGAGGGTTCCTTTTCCTGAGAAGTGCTATTCACAAGCCAGGTCTATGAGCCATGTGTGCTATGCTTACTGCTCATTGAGATTGCTGACACCAGGCCTTCAGTGGTCAGAGTCTTTAAGTACCACACATACAGCCAACCACAGGCCCCCAACATAAGCTGTCATGATCTTCCACATAGAGAGAGGCGAGGGGAGCACAAGACCTGAGCGTCCATAGCTTTACTTTCCCAGTAACTATAGGACTAGAGATAGGAATTCTGTTTTTAAAAGTTTCTTCTGGAACTAACCTGGTAACCAACACCTCTGGAGGCAGATGTTAGACAGGGATGCACTGAAGATGGTAGGTTTTGTGTTCTCACTTAAGATGTATGTCAGGCAGGCACTATGTAAGCAGTAAATCAAGGCTTTGCCACTATGCTCTGCCTCCCAGTCATGGTGACTCCAGATGCACTGACTTGGGCATCCTGTGTATGAGGCAGCCAGCCAGCTTCTTCTGCCTGGACCCAAGGGAGTGCTCTTTATGTTGACACTGGTACCAGCTAGGACCAGTACCAACCCAAAGCACTCTTTCCAAAGAACTGGAAACAAGTTGCCTCACCCTTTGGGGTTCTGTTTCTCCAAGAGTAAAAGAGACAAGATAGATAAAATTCAGAGGCTCTCCACTTCTGCTGCCTTCGGCCCATGAGCCCTCACTGGCCTCCTTAGCAACCAAAGAAAGGAGGAGAAATCTTGCCTGAGAAAAGTCCAGCATAACATCAGTCTGTTGAGAATCCTCTAGTTGCCTTCAGTCTCTCTTATCTCCCTTGCTCATTGGTGCCCACCTTTAGCAATGTGTTTTCTACCTGAATTTCCTATTAACACACAGACAGTGTACAGGGAACATAGGAGTGGACCTTGACCATGGTGGGTTGGTGGTGGGTTTGAGCTTCCAAGTTGAATCCTTGACACCACAGCTCAAGCCCCTGTCCCTGTGGAGAGGGGAGAGATGGCTGCACTGGGAGTGAGGTAGCAGAAGAGCTCACCTTGCCACTCAGACACTGAGACAAGTGGGTATCAGGTGGCCTTTCAGTATTTCTGCAGCTCACTGTAACACAAAGAAATTAGTTAGGAAACTCATGTTTCGTCCTAGAGACCAGGGGTGTTTCAAAAGACAGCAGCATGCCTTCTCTGTTGTTTCAGAAGTCCTAGCTCTGACCCTTGCCAACAAGCATGTGCCCTGCTTTCAAGGCCACCCCACACAGTGCTGTTAGGGATCTCTGCTAATCAGTGGGTTCCTGCTCTATTGAGGGAGGTCTGTGATGCTCCCACACTGCTGACTGCCGGACTAGCCAGTTGCCATGCAGCAAGGAAGGAGTGAAAAGAGACAAGGAACTTGAGTCCCCACGATGCCGAGAAGGACACTCACCTTTCCTCATTTGAATCCTAGTCCCAGGATGCTGTTCTTGCCGGAGATCGGTGTCTGTGGCAGCCTCTGAGCTTTTAAGTGAAGTGAGCCAAGTGCCAGCCCATTCACTCGCACCCCATCCCCGTGGCTAGGGGCCACGCTTCCCCTCGAAGCCAGCACAAGGCAAGGTCCTCATGGGGCCTGGCCCTCTGTGTTCATGGAGGAAAAATGAAAGTTGCTTTATTCCCTGGCCTCTTCATGTCTCCCATTATGAGGAGAGGGCTCCACAGTGAGGTGCCGGGCTGTGATATTTCTGCTTCAGCGTGAGAGATTCATATGTTTGACTAATCAATTCTCTGGCACTGACTTCCTGGCCTGCATTTTGTTCTCTTGCTTTTGATCGTCTGTTTGCCTTTTTGCCATTCTGCTGCTTCTTGTTTGGAGCTTTTATTTTCCAGGAACACTTTGACCTACTGGATCCGCTATATTCTTCTCCCTCTCTCCCTTTGTCGCTTTTCTCTCTGATTCTGGTTTCCTGCATGATTGACCGCACACTGCTTCCACATACAAGCAAAGTAGAGACCTCAAGTCACCAGGCCTTGATAACTCCTGGGCTTTGTTTGGGGAGCCAGGAGACAGTGTACCCCAGTCCTCAGTCCTCAGCCCCCACCCCCCACCAGGCTAGGCTATAGTCCTCTGCTCTACCACCACCACCCCCCATCCAGCCTCACTGTACTATGAAACGACGTGGGCTTGGTGCCCCAGTGGTCACAAAGCAGGATGTACCAGTCACAGCAAACTGTAAGTGGGCATGCACAAATATTAACAAATATCAGTGTGTTTTTCAATAGAAGAAACCAAAAGTTGGGCACTTGAGGTGACTCTTCAGTGATCAGGCTCATGAGCATTCAGGCCAGGACTAGAACCAGGCATGCCCTGAGGGTGACTGTTGTTCTGCTTCGAGAGTTGTCCATTGACTGCTGGCGCCGTCCCTCTTCAGTCAGCAGTGCAGAGCACTTCGTCTTTGTTAGGCTAGGATGGAGGTAACTCAGCCTTGGCATAGTGAGATAGTTTCCCAAGGCCCCATACGGGCCACTTCCAAGGTCAGAGGAGGAGGGACCCCAATGTCACTACCTTAGCTACCTGAGCTCTTAACATAATGATTGGGACATAGTGGAGGGGTCCATGCTGAGAAGGCCTCTGGGAAGGCTTTGTGATGGAATGGAAGATGTAGGGGTTGAATGGAGCTGGCATGATGAGTGGGCTTCCAGGGTCAGGGGAAAGAGGGCAGTGGGCTTTGCACAGCCTGCCTTCTAGCCTGTTCTGAGGTAATCATGTCCTAAACAGCATTTCCATTTGCGGTTGTCAAATGCACAGGATGTTCTTGAGTCTCCTTTTTGGCACCTGCCTGAAGCTCTCCATCATCTTGTAAGACCCTAGTGCCAGGGACCTTAGTCCTCTGAAGCAACATGTCCCACCTCTAAAATTGTCTGTGGTGAGGAATCTCATCCTACTTAGTGGAAATCTCTTCATCTACTCCCTACCCTCTCACTCTGACTTTGGTAGCAGTGAATCTATGCTGCTTCTATTTGTGCAAGGTGACATCGTCTGGTGGGAAGACTCTGGGTATAGAGTTGAGAAGGCTGGGGTTTCCAATCTCTGGCTCGGTTTTGCTGTGTGCTGTCACACCCTTAGCTTTCCTGCTCTGAACCTTCACTGTCTCACCTTTGAACAGCAATGATAGTCCTTACTATACCCATCCTATGTGGTTCTCCCTCACAAAAATGGCATTCTCCCTAATTACAGGCACAGTGCTACAAAATGGCTTCCCCCTCCCCCCACTCCATCTCTTCTCTGTTTGGTGGAATTCAGTTCTCTATCCACTTGACCTCATACTCTGGCTGTCCCATATTTCCTTTGTTGGCTTAGCTTTTGTCTGTACAATGTTTACACAGTTGTGATAAGAAAGATCTGCCCCGCTGGCCTGGGTACCAGTTAGCCCTAATGTTGGCCACACAGAATTGATGTGTGTTGCATCTGGACTCTGAAGTGATTGCAAAGAATGAGTGAAACAAAGGGAAAATATAAAGTGAGTGTCTTCCAGAACCAGGGCAACATGGCAGGGAGGTAAGGTTCCTGGGCCAGTGCAGGTTTCTAGGGCCGTCAGAGAAGTATGGAAATAATTCTGGACTCTAAAACTGAGTCTTTGAAAGAGAAACTCTGCTGGCCCAGGAGAGGAGTGGAGTGAGAGATGCCCTGAGATGCAGGTGTCATCCATGGGAGCTGGCATTCTGTAGCTGGGACAGCCACAACTGCGTTTGCAAGGCTGGAGGGGCCCTGTAGCTTGATGAGAATCTCTGTAGATGTTTGTAGCTGTCACCCACGAGCAGTAAAGGAGCATCCCCTGTGTGCCACCAGAGAGAGCTAGGAAGCTGGGTTATGAGGGAAAACAGCACAGAAGTGACACAGCAGAAGATACTGCTCCATGACCAAACCCTCCTCCCAACTACCCTTTCCAAGCTTCCTGTTCCCACCTTCCATGTGTGGAATGTAGTGTAGACAATAGATCTGTGTGACCCTGAAGCTCATATGCTACCTTGACAGAGTTGGTGTCCCACCTGTGTCCTGTCACCCCCACCCAGGGGTTTCCTGTAGGTGGCCCTCCTCGATATAGTCAGGTCCTTTCTGGTTTGCCTTTCTGCGTGGCAATAGGGGCCCATTCGTGTACGATCAGGGGTGGTTGGACATCCTAAGTGTTCAGATCTCTGGTTATACTACATGTGTCTCAACAAGGATCCTCCAGGGAGCTGCTTCTGGTCAGAACCCATGTCCCTACCACTAAAGCACAAACAGCTTCAATCTCTGCTCCTTCTTTGTTTTGGGGACAGTGATAATATGCTGTGACATGGTTGTGCATTTTCTAAGTTTATATTTTATCCTGTGTTTGAATAAGCAGTGTGTACAGATGTGAGCTGTTTGAAGGACGTGGCTGGTGGTGCTCTACTCTGGATTGGCTTCTATGTGATTTTTTTTTCAAGTTTGAAAATGTGTCAGAAATAACATGATGATAATTGGAAGATAAGTATATCAATCTTTTTCCTCTGTTCTTTTCTATGTTTTTAGATACAATTAACACTTCACACTTCACCTAGTCCCTTCTATGTTGCCTTTGATGCTTCTTTGATAATTATTTAGATGTTCATGCCATCTTTGCTTTGAATGAGAATCAGTAACTTTTAAAACAAGAGTTTGGTTTTTTCCTCCCTCAATGGAGTTTCACACTTACAAATTACATACATGTAGATGTCTACTTGTCTTTTTGCCTTTAATTCGTCAAAAGATCACGACAATATTACATGAAAACTGTAAAGAAAAGAAATTGCCATCCAATCAAAGAACATGCTGTGAACTTGTGGAACAGCTTATTCAGGTAGTTTCCAGAACAGAGAATTCCTCAGGAGACAGGGAAATGGAGAGAAAGAAGCTCCTGGTGTCAGCTTGGAATTTATAATGCATTTCATTTGCAATAGTAGTATTTTCTCTAAGTGTACGTGAACACTGATTTGAAAAACCTGCTAGCATTTGAGTCTCTCTAGTCAGGTGTACAAAGTACAATCCCACCATCATCACTGAAAGTGAGAGTTTTTAAAAAAAATGTGCTTCTTCCCACAACTGCTGCCACCCTCTCCATTTACCTTTTGGAACCTTGTGTCTTGTGACATGTGCTTTGGGGGCACAGCTCTGGTCTCATCTAGTGTAGCCATCTCCCCTTGCCTTTGGAATTCTGAAGCTGTCACATAATGTTATCATTAACCCATTGCCAGTGTGTTTGAAAAAGACTCTAGATGGATTTTGAGAGATAAAAAGGTGTTTTCAGAGTGGATATGTTTTACGGGGAACTGAATAAACAAAGTCTAAAGAGGGAGATGGAAATTCCACCACCACCACCACCACCAATTACTTTAAAACAAAAAGTAACTTTTCTATATTAATATTTTCTGCTTAAATTCATTAAGGAGGAGAAGTGAAAATCTAACATAATCAAGTCAAATGGCTGTCAGCCTAGAACTTTGCATAAACACACAGAGAGCCAGTTAATATACGGGGTTGTGGTGGTTGTTTCTGCAGTGGTAGTGAAGATGCAGCCTTAGACATCAGAGGTCCTTGCTGCACAGATCATGGGTCATCTTTCTGGAGGCGGTAAGAGCTGTTTGGAATTTCTTCTTGGAAAGAAGTTCAAAGCCTCGTGACCAAAAAAGCACTGGTCACTTGTTCTCCTAAGCCTGGTTATCATACAAAAACAACCTTTGTAATTCCTGCTGGAGATGAGGCTCAAGGACAGAGTGCTAACCTAGCATGCAGCCAGTGTGTGTGCGTGCCTGCGTGTGATGTACCCTTTTTAAAAAGCACATAGAAGCGCAAGTTTTGAACTGTCTCCAGATTCTGAAGTTTGAGCTTATATTTATTCTGGTTGCCCTGAAAGAACATCTTTTAGTGGGAAAGACTTGAAAGTCTGGGTTCAGATCCCACTCGTGAGTTTCTGGCTCTGACTCTGGATTAGTAACTTACCCTCCTGAGACAATTTCTTCATTTGTGAAAGGAACTTAATTACCCCAATTTCAGTAAATTGTTATGAGTATAAATGAGGGAATATGAATGAATAATCATACCAACAACAACTCAAAAATTCTGCTTACTCTATACCAGGAACTGCCCCAGCACCTTATATCACTGAACCCTGTAGCAGCCTCATTGGGTGAATAAATGCTATTGTTGTGCTCTTGTGTGGATGAAGTTAGGATCCAAAGCACGGAAAGGCCTAGTGACTGGCCTCGCTTCACATAATTTGCAAGTGATAGGGCAGTAATTCTAACACATGGGACTTTCTTTGCTCCTCGCAGAAGCCCGAGTAGTGCTTGTTGTTCCTGCAGGTTTTCAGCTCAGGTGTGTTGGGGCCATCCTTTCTCACTCTGAGCACCAGCCAGTGGACAGCATTCCCACCTGCTTTCCTGGATTGTGAGGCCTTTGTCTATGGAGATCTCACTGCCAGAGAGAAGTAACAGTATCTGTGACCCAAAGCCGTCAGGAACATCATGTCACTGCAAGGCCTTCAAATATAACATTTTGAAATTCAGAGCTAGTGTGGGCTACATTTACAGCATTTAACATGTGAGAAAGTGGGCTTTTAAGTGGAACGGTTGTGCGATGGGATATTTCACGTTCCGGTTCAGCCATGAAGCTCAGGGCTGATAAACAAAGCATCCGAAGCCAAATGGCTCCTCATCTGACCCCAATTAAAATACAGACTTCATTCCATTCCATCCTGACAGGGAGGAACATATTGTTGCCTTTAAGGGAGTTTGGTTTAGTTAATGAAAGAATTTTGTTTGATTCCCCAACCCCCACCACACACCCAAATACAATATCTAATTAAATAAGATTCAATTTGTTTAGGACTTGTGTAGGGATGTGTTAACACTTTTTAAGCTGCACTGCCTCTGTGTCTCAAGATGTCCAAGATGCTTGTGACTCCCCCCACATTCAAAAGTCCATTGTTTAAAGACAGAGTCAACCCATGTCACATAAGGCAAGCATTATCATCTCTAAGATAGAGCTGTGTACAGCTCAGTCCCAACAACCTGTGTAAGTCATGTGAGTTCTGTGTAAACACCACATATTTTCATAAAGGCCGTTTCCTAGAAGCATTTGTACTCATCCATATTGTAATTTACCAATCACTGTAGAGCTGTCCATATAGAATGTATCACGCAGAGAGTTGTAGCTGCTAAAATATGTTAGGTAACATAAGTTGGGTATTGATGCCAATTATCACGGAGTTTCTTCAGTTATCTTGAAGAAATATGTAGCTGTCTGAAGACTTCATCATTTCATGTGAAGAGTAAACTGCTTTTGCCAGGCTGTTTTTACAAGGCAGGCTGGGAGTGGGGGGTCTTGTATAGTATTGTTGCTGCTTTCTTGTAGCCTCTTCAGTACCCATGCAATGGCTCATCATGGCAAGTGGGACTACAGGGAGTAAGCAGAACCTTTGGGAGCATGATGGAGAAGCTTGCTCCAGCTCAGCAAGACAAGAGAGACATTTGGATTGTGATGGGTCAAGTGCAAGCCCCTGAGGAATTGCCTGGGTGGTCCACTGGGTTGCAGGGATGAAACACTGGTCTGGACGTAGAAGGGCTGGCCCCAGGTGAGCCTCTCTTCTCATCATCTTGAACATGCCAGAGTAGGGTCAGCAGCCTCTCAGGGTCTGCCGCTCTTGGATTCTGTATTCAGTAGAGCAGAAAGTACATGATGTTCTTAAATCCACAAAGAATTTACGGTCAGCTGCTTAGGATTTACGTTCTGAGAAGCAAAAGGTCTTTAAGTCTGTAAAGCCTGAGACATTTTAAACATATCTTTTGAAAAAAAATCTTTTGTTCCTTTCTAGTTGCTCCTTCTGAGCATTTATTTTGCATCCTTGAGTGCCCATTCTCTGCAGGCCTTGCAGGAGGTGAAAAGAGACAAGTTACTCATAGTCTGCCTTCCAGAAGCTTCCTCTCAGTGGGTTTGTAAAACAAGTAAAGATGCCAGTCTAAAACGGATCTGTACAGTGCTCTGAGGAGGTGGGGGTAGATGGAGCAAGGGGCATAACAGGATATTTTGTTGGGCTTCGAAGTGTGAGTACAGTTTTGCCAAGTGGTGAAAGGGAGCTTGTGTCTATCAGAGATAGACAAGAATTAAGAATGTAGCAGGGTAAGTCAAAACAATGAGTCTTGCACTATTGCCACCGAAATAGGCTGCAAGAGATATGAGAAATGCAAATGGAAGGATGAGCCTGGGAAAGAAAGTCTGTGAACATTACTAGAACCAAGATATTCCATCCCACTGGCACTAATGGGTATCTTTGAATAAAAAGGGTCAAGGGACCCTGGGAGGTCATTTGACTGAGTTCTCTTGAAAATATATAAAATATAGTATAGGCCCTGCATGTACAGCGATTAAAGTACAGGCAGGCACTGCATAACAGCATATCAGTCAGTCACAGACTGCATATATGCTGATGGCTCCTAAAAATCATAATAGAGTTTTTAAAAAGTCCTACTCCTCATGCTGTTATGACCATTGTAATGTCATCATGCAACACATTGTTATCATGTTGTGATGCTAGTGTGAACAGATCTCCACTGCCAGTCATACAAAAAACACCATTTCCAGTCAAGCACTGCCCACCATACTCAATAACAAGTGGCTGTGGTATTGGTGAGCATTTTCATCATTATTTTAGAGTATGTTTCTTTTACTATTGAAAAAGTTCACTATAAACCATTCTGCTGTTGTTACTGGCAGCAGCCTCTCCTCCATCTCTCTTTTACCTCATTCTTTTTGTTTGTTGCTTTGGTTTTGGTTTTGGTTTTTCAAAACAGGGTTTCCCTGTATAGCCTTGGATGTTCTAGACTTGCTTTGTAGACCAGGCTGGCCTCGAACTCACAGCAATCTGCCTGCCTCTGCCTCCCAAGTGCTGTGATTAAAGGCTTATGCCACTACGCCTGGCCTTACCTCGTTCTTTTAAAGAGTATTATTAGTGTATGTGTGCACATGATAAGAGGAGCATGTGGCACAATTTGTGTGTGTGTGTGTGTGTGGGCATAAGAAAACAACTTTATTGCTCTCTCTTTCCACCTTTAAGTGGGTTCCAGAGAGTGAACCCAGGCTACCAAGCTTGTACAGCCAGTGCCTTTACCCACTGAGCCATTTCACCATCTCCTACTTCGTCCTTTATTGTGGTTTTTCTTGTGCTTCATTTAGATTAGTGTTATTCCATACCATCACACACACACTACATAGTGTAAGTATGTAGGCTGTGACCTTTGCACTAGTCACTTTTTATTGCTGTTATTAAAACACCACAAACAAGTTACGAAAGAAAGAGTTCATTTTGGCTTATGTTCCCAGAGGGAGAGCTCATAATGATGGACAAGGTATGGCAGTAGGTAGCTGTAGCAGGAAACTGAGAAATCATTTTTTCCATCCCAAACACAAAGCAGAAAGAGCAAACTGGAAGTGGGACAAAGATGTAACTACCAAAGCCTGCCCCCAGTGATGTACTTCCTTCAGCAAGGTTCCCACTCTTAAAGGCTCCACAGCATCCCCAAACAGTACCACTAACCTGGAGTCAAATACAGCTATGAAAGACAGTTTTTATTTAAACCACCACAATATGGGTTATAAAGTCCATGATGTTCTACATAATAGAAACACATACATTGTGGTTTTCAGTGCGTATCTCATCATGATGTGAGGTGTGATTGTTGAATTTGTGTCTCAAACTTAGTGGCCATGAACTCTTCTGACACAAAAGACCTGTAAAGGTGGGGAGAGAATCCTATAAGGATTTTAGAACTCCCTTCCTGGTCTGTGGGAAGCATTAGAGCTAGGTGTGGCCAATATCTAATTACACTTGGAGTTGTCCAAAGTCTACTCCATGGTAAGCTGCTCTGAAGAGAATCTGTACCTTCTCAGTGCTGTTGTTAAGAGGGCTTTCCACTGGTCCCACAAGATTGAGAAAGGCTAGGTGTTGGTATTGAAAGTCACCTGCCCCCAGCCTTTCCAGAAGTCACAGATCCATCAGTGACTTCTTAGCATTGACAGAGCACCTCACAGAAGTATCATGGAGGAAGGAGAGTTTATTTTTGGCTCATAATTTAAAAGGATACAGTCCATCGTTACAAGGAAAGCATGGTGGTAATAGCATCTCATGTCCATGACAGCAGAAACATGAGGCAGCTAGTCACATCGTATTAGAGGAGAGTGAGGACGTGACTGGGACTACGCTATGAACCATAAGCACTACCCTATAGTCCTACTTTGCCAGCTAAGTCATGTGCAAAGAGATCCACAAACTCTCTAAAAATAGCCATCCGCTGGGGACCAGGTATTCAAACAAGAGCTTATAGGGAACATCTCACATTGAAACCATAACAGATTGCATAAAGAATGAGCTGCCTGTTAGGAGGTGGGAGGCAGACGATGAAAACAGATACTAAAGAGTCTTGTAAGCAGCCAGGTGGTGACACACACTTTTAATCCCAGCACTTGGCAGGCAGAGCTCAGAGTTCAAGGTCAGCCTGATCTACAGAGTGAGTTCCGGGACTACATAGAGAGACCCTGTCTGGAAAAAAAACAAAACAAAAGAGGAATCCCCTAAGCATTCTAGGAGATCTTCATGGATTTTCTGGCCCCTTGAAGCCATTTGTTAAATGTCTCCTGTGGACCAAGGGCTGTACTGGGTTCTTTAATATATATTCCTGACCTAAAGAGGCAATGCTATTGTCTTACTTTGATGAGTAAAGACAGAGTCAAAGAGAAGATGGTTGACTATCCCATGGTCATAGGGCTGATAAACAGACATTACACCCATGGTCTCAACCCCCATTTTGAAAACCTGAGGAACTGAGAATTGACTCTCCACAGCAGCCCTAGGTGATGAATGAGCAAGCAGAAGCTCACTGTTCCCCTAAAGAACCCAAGGAAATTTGTCCCTGGTGCTCAGATTCTTTTTCTGTTTTCATGTAGAATGTTAGAAGCTTAAAATAGATCAAATAACCTAATTGCAGTGCTTAAAATTATAAAAAAACATTTAGAAGAAAACACAGAGCAAGAGCTTCATGGTGCTATACTTGTCAAGGACTTCTTGAACGTACCTAGAAAACAACAGCAAAAAACATACAAATTTGACTTCATGTCTTACATGCATTAAAAGACAATCCACCCCAGCCTCAGTGATCATTAAGTAAATACATTGCTTTGGCCACAGTACTCATTCAGATGGTTATACCTAAAACCACAGAGTACAAGTGTTATTGGGGATGTAGAGGAGTTGGGTTTATTTTTATTTGAAAATATGGTGCAGGTGTTCTTGGAAATCAGAGACATCTGTCTAGAGTTACAGGCAGTTTGTAAGTCACCTGACATTGGATGCTGGAAACTGAGCTCAGGTCCTAAGAACAGTATACACTCTTACCAACTGAGTCATCTCTCCATCCCCCAGAACTGGAATTTTTATTCAGTATTGGTAGGATGTAAGATGGTACAGTTGTTACTTAAAAACAAAAACAGTTTGATAGTTCCTCAAAAACAGTATAGAATCACATTATTGTCCAGCAGTTCTGCTCTGGCCACCCTCCCAGGCCAGCTGAAAGTAAAGTCTTGAAAAGGTGCTGCACTTTCATAGCAGCGTCACTCATAGCACTGAACCTTGAATGTAACTCAGGTGTCCCAGAGCTACTGAGTGACAACAAAATGTAGTATTGTGCAGTGTGCAACATTATACAGCTTGAGGAAGGAGCTTATGACAGTGTGGATGAACTCCCCACAGTCAGGGAATCTGAATATTCTACCAAGGAAATCAATTCAAGAGATAAACTGTCCTAGACAGGGCCTTGGGTTCTGCAGGACATATTGTATATATGTCTTCCCAAGCAAGTAAGAATTGACAACAGGGCTAAAGAGATGGCTCAGAGGTTAAGAGCACTGTCTGTTCTCCCAAAGGTCCTGAGTTCAATTCCCAGCAACCACATGGTGGCTCACAACCATCTAAAATGAGATCTGGTGATCTATTCTGGCATGCAGGTAAACACAAGAGCAGAATACTGTACAAATGACAAATAAATCTTAAAAAAAAAAAAAAAAAAGAATTGACAACAGGTGGCCCATTCCTTTATCTCAGCACTTGGGAGGCAGAGGCAGGTGGATCTCTGTGAGTTCAAGGCCAGCCTGGCCTACAGAACAAGTTCCAGCACAGCCAAGGCTACACAGAGAAGCCCTGTCTCGAAAACAAAAAACAAAACAAACAAAAAAGCCAAAGGTATTTAATGCTGCTTAGTAGTGCCTCCCTGAAGAGTGACTGGTAAGGCCTAAAGGAGGAATTAGCACATCCCTATCTGTGGCTGCCACTGTTGTCAGCCCTGAAAAGGAGCAAGTGGTAGTTGAGCACATGGGCTTTGGAGCAAACAGCAAACAGCAGGGTCTGAATAGCAGTCCTGAGTGTCTGTGGTAAGTCTTCCATTTCTTTGTGTTATGTCTCCTCAGCTATAAAGCCCAGCAGGTGAGAATAATAATATGTCTCTTGGGGTTACTGTGAGTGTTAATTGAGTTAATATCTAGAAAGTGACAAACATACTGCCTGGTACTCATGAAGATCTGGGAAGAAGGGAGCAGTCATGGCCCCAGAGCAGACGTCAGGTTTAAGCATCTGAGCTCATCCTCTTCATAGTGTGTGGCTTTGCCTGGCAATTCAGATGAACAGGCAAGGATGAGAGGTGTTAAGTAATTTGCCAAAATCTGTGCATCTAGCAAGTGCTCAAACAAGGAGCTGAATCCTGACCTGGTAGTCCCCAGAGCCCTGGCCCCTCCTATGACACCATCCTGCTCACACCGTTCTGCTTCTTGGCACCTTCTGCTCCAGGCCCTCAGATACTGTGAGTCATACCTTCCATTGATGAGAGTTAAAACTCTCTAAAGAAAAAATTGGTTTCCCTGTAGTAGGCACATACGGTATGGACAAACAGGATGAGCTTCAGGATCCAGGAGATCTGGATTCAAACCTCAGCTCCATTCCTGAGCAGTTGGTAACTTAAACAAGCACTAATCATAATCAGCACATGATGGCTTTACTGCTCCACGCTCCTCAATAAAGCAAAGATCAAAATTGCTACCACACAAAGATGGTTACAGAGGTAAAGATGAGGAAGCGTGTAAAGCTAGCATATTGCAAGGGCCATAGTAGGGAGTCATGTTTCCCTTCATCCTTGCCCACCAGCTCCTCTTTATAGTCAGAATTCCCCAGTAGTTACTCACACAAGGCCATCTCTTGGTCAGTAACATGGAAATTCTATCAAGAGCATCCAGCAGGAGTTCTACACCTGAACCTTGAGTGTCCTCTTCAGGCTCCTTGTGTGGTAACCACACCCTTTATCTCTCCTGGCATGGGGTCTAGGTAGCAACTGCCGACCTTGTTTTTTATTTTACTTATTGTGTGTGTATGATGTGAGTGCAGGGGATTCAGACAACAACTCTTGAAAGACGGTTCTTGCCTTCTACCTTGGCTTTGAGGGGCTGAGCTCAGACATTGGGATTTCTAAGCAAGCAGTTCCCCTGTTGAGTCCAAAGACAACTGTTGGAGCTCTTTACACGGGCCTCTGTTGTTTTGAAGTGAGACTATGGAAATATAACTAAAATGGGCAATGCTTCCTTAGCTATCCACTGAAGATAGACTCCACACATTAACCTCTCAGGAACTGCTCATGGGAACTGCTATCTGACAATTCACAGCAAAGGACTTAAGTATCTTGAAAGTGCTATCAAGCTGTTTAGGAGAAATAAGTTATACAAATTAAATGTTAGTAGGTTAAATCATGCTCATGTCAATTGCTAGTTTATCACAAGAATATACATCTTAGGTATAGCAGTTAGATATGACTCTATAGAAAGACAAGGTCTTCAAAAACCCCAGAGACATGCAGAATATGGCATTTAAAATTGTTTTTATTACTTTAAAGATCATTAACAATGAGACAGGTTAACTCCTGGAAGCACCCAGCCTACCCCAAAGAAGATGATGAGCATCAAAGAACCTCCTTAGGGAGTTGGCTTCAAATGTGGCAGACAAGCCACTGGACAAAAGGTCCTCATTTCTACCACAGACAGAATTCTGCCTAAAAACAGGGCAAGCTTGGATGCAGGCAGAGTCAATGGCCAAACTCTGCCAAGACAGGGTAAGCAAGTCCTCAGTAGTTCCTGCCTCACAAATATGCCTGTCAGATATATTGGGCCTGAAGTCTGAAGAAGATACTCCAATATTATAGAGAGTTTTGGGTGACTATTCAGGTAGAAAACTGTCCCTGTCATCTTTTCATTTGGAAAGCTACTGACCTCCACTCCCGGCATACTCAGATAATCAAGTTTACTCCTTCTCAAGTCTCTGAGGGAGTTGAAGACCAGGTAGCTTAGTTTTACAATGAAGCTTAATTGTTTAGGAGGTAAGATGTTTTTAGGTCTAGATAGGTGTTCTAAGTTGATAATGACAATATGTGATGGAGATTGATTTACATTCAGAAATTTAGATGCACCAAAATAGGAAAGATGTCTTCTTCAAGGCTGTCAAATACAAATAGCCAAAACACTAAGAACATAACATTTATATCATTCCTGATTGTGTCACAGATCTTTTTGCCATAGGTAATCTATTGTATATATGTGTAATAATATGAATGTATATGTACAAAAAGGACTTAAGTATCCCCCTTGTTGGGTTCAGGAAGCCTTCTAGAGTCACTACCAAGTGCCAGATACTATAGTAGGTGAGTCTGAGCTCCACACATCAGCATGGAAAGTCAGACAGCTCCCACGCTGTCACAAAGGAATGTGCAGAGCCTACAGAAGACTTGGCAAATCCAGTTCTTTAGACAGGGCATTATACTTCATGATGAATGTTGATTACTCAGCTCTGAGGAGAGACCCATTCACAAAGGTAAACAGTAGTGCTGGCTACATGGCGCCTAGGTGACTAGGAGGTAGCACAGAGACATACTGGGCTCTAATCATGTGAAATCCAGCCGTGTCCTGTTCAGGTCCTCAACCCCAGGCAACCCAAGCAGTGTGGTCTCAGCAAGTGTGAGCTACAGATACATAGGGCTCTGGGCAGGAGTTGGGCTCCAGCAGCTGCTTGCTTCAGCACATGGGTGACACATCCAAACGGCAGTGCCAGATTAAATTGGATTTCTTGCACCACTAACTTGAGCACTCTTCCAAGTGGGTCTGAGTGGTAGGGCACTTGTGCAGCTCCACAGATCTGAAGTGGGGCTGGTTCTCATCTTTGCCTTCCCCAGTCCTGCAGAAGGCAGCTTTGGCAATTAACAAAGTGTGCTCTGTAAGGTTAGATGAGAACTCAGCATGGGACTCTTGCTCAGGATATCTCTGGTATTTTAAATACCGATGAGAGTCTAAAATCAAGGCCTGTTTGTGTTAAAGATAAAAGAATCCACACCCAGCATGTCCTGTTCAGAAATCACTTGACATGGCTGAGTTATTTGAGTGCTGACTAGTACCTAATTTTAGCTAATTGTTGTTGTTGTTGTTGTTAAAATACCAGGAAAAGCAATGTGACTTTTCAAACTTTAAATCTCCTTTTTTGGAAGTGATGACAATGCTCCCCTAAGTTTTCTTCCTACCTTTCCACCTTTGAACAATTGATTTTGATTAGAAACATTACACCCAGCATTTACTTTGACATCCCTGAGCACAAACAGTCATTTTAATGGTTTTTTTTTTTTTTTTAAACAAAATCATGACAGGGACATCAATCCTTCGCCTAGTGTATGAAGGCCTGGTATATTAATTGGCTGTCAGATTCTGAAGAAGTAATGGATTAATGTGCTTGATCGTAACGCTCTGCTCAGAGACTGAAGTTTGATCCTGATGTCCCCAGTCTCTCTGCTTAATGCAATTACAGATATGCATTCAGGACATCTGAGTGGATTGCATTTCATTAATATGATTGGAGCGGACAACATTAGGCTGCTGTCGGGTCCTCTCTGACAGCTAATTACTAGAATGAAGCGTGTATACCGCTAAGGAACAACGGTGCCCTTATTGGAGCCATTAAGACAATAGAAAAATAGCGCTTTAAGATCCTCAGATAGTTACCTTCCATGCTTGTCATGGGTCATGAAGATAGCTCAGTATGAGAAGTTGGAAGAATGAGATGGGCCAGAGTCTTTAACAGCAGGGCGCCTGGCTATCTTTAAAGATGCCAGAGTCCTTCCATTGTCCAGCTATTCATCTGTGGGCTTTTGTGGTTTCAGACCATATTGACCTGGTAGTTTTCCTATTCCCTTTTGCTTCTGCTTTTCCCGTGATAAAAGAAGTGATGACTTGGAGAACCCATGGATTGTTGTTTTATTTTATTTTTTTGGACAGGGGCTCATATAGCCAGCCTGATTTAAACTATGAGTATGGGCTTGAACCTCCCATCTTCCTGCTTCCACCTCCACACATACACAATGTTTATGTGGTGCTGGGGATCATTCAGGCATGCTGGACAAGCACTGTACCTGCTGAGCTCCATCTCTTGTCCATATTACTACATTTGAGGAGAAAAGGGCACCTTTGGTCATCTGGTGCTGAGACGCCACATGGACCATTTGAATGTCTGAGCGTGGAGGGAAGAGTGCCTTAGGGAAACTAACTCTACTGGACTATTTCTAGTTCCCCCAACCCCTGACCTTACTAAGACCAGGTATTCTTTTAACACCCAGTGTATGAACAGTACTGTTTGCTCCTGAAGATTATTAAAAAATAAAAAATAAAAAAATAAAGTCCCTAGATTCTCAAGCCTTGTTAGAGAAACAGAAAATAAATAAATAAATAATTGATTTTTAGAAAGAAACTGAGATAATAATAGGATTAATAGAGGGACAAGAGAAATACAAAGCAGGGAAGGGTGAGGGCTTATCAGAGGAGATGAATGGGGTGCTGTGGGATGAATAGGAGTTTGCTGAATACCTACAAAGATAGAGAGAGCAGGGCTCCTACAGAGGGCAGTGGTATAGAGCTAGAAATGGACTGCCAGGCTGTGTCCTCAATTGGGTGCCTCTAGCTTAATGAGCTGGCTGAGGACATACTCTGTTCCACTGAACCGTGTTTGGCCGTAACTCCCCAGGGGCTTTGGAATTCCCTCCTATCAGGAGTCCTAGATTCCAGCCTTAGACCTGCCTTCTTGAAAACATGTCAGTCCCGCAGGGTCATGTGGCCTCAATTTTCTCATCTGTACAACTGAAAGAAACACTGTTCCTCCCCCTCCCCTGCACACCCTGCCAAGTTGATAGATAGGCCCAGTTTGCTCTAAGGCAGCAGTTCTCAGCCTGTGGGTTACATATAAGATACCATGCATATCAGATATTCCTAACAGTAGCAAAATTACAGTTATGAAATACCAATGAAATAATTTTATGGTTGGGGGTCACCACAATATGAGAAACTGTATTAAAGAGTCACAGCATTGGAAAGTTGAGGACCACTGGTAAGGACTGCTGTTATATGCACAGGACCCTCAGCTGTACTAAGGGGCTAAACCAATAGTTAAACTCCGACCAGATCAACTCCAGGGCCTACTGCATCTCACTGTTCCAGTTCCTTTGTATGACTGGTGTAAAAAGTTGGTTGCCCTAAGAAAGCAAAGAACTGGGGGCTGGAGAGTGAAGAAGGAAAGCTTCTAGACTCTTGTTTGCAACCTTTTCCAGCAATACAAGATCACATAGATTCTTAGCACTGAATCAAGCAACTGTCATTGAAGAGTCCCTCAGAGGCCCTGGCCCATGAGAAGCAGTGTGTCCCACCATATTTTAGGGACACTAAGCCTCTCTGCTTGCCTACCCACATACTTGTTTTCCAGGACTGAGTGCCTGGGAGGAAGTCCCCCAGAAACCCAGCAATATGTTCTAGAATCCAGAGACAGATCATCTACCTTCCCCACAAGAAGTCTGCTCTTGTCTCACACTGCTGTCAGGAGGAAGGGCTGGGAGCCACTAAGACAGTGAGACAATCATGCCCACTGGTGCCATCCCCACTTTCCTCTCTGTCTCCTCCACATGCCTCCTTAGCCTCCAGGGATTCTCAAGCCATTCTTAGGGGACCACTGGCTAAAGTGTCCAATTCTGACTCCCAAATTTCTTCAAGATGCACATCTGCTTGAGAAGTGCCAGTCCTGAGCCAAGCAGTGTAAGGCCTGGGCTGCTTGGAATGGGCATTTTATGAGCATTTTTAGGACAAAAGAGTCAGATACCTATGAGAATTAGCAAGTGGGGAATGCATGGTGCCACTCTCCAGGTATCTTGTTGGCATTTTGACAGGTCCTCTCACCACCATTAGCCCCTCAGAGGCCTGAGTGTTTACTGAAAGGAGAGACTACTAAGCAAAATAGTGGAGGATAGATGCCAGGTTTCTACCCTCTCTCCCGTTGCCCACAGTTGGGACATGGGGATGATGAGAACTGCCCTACCTTCCCCCCCAGATCCTGTCAAACAGCATGAACTTCCCCACATCCTGCCCAGGCTCTGTGCTTACCTGAAGTCTTCAAATGAACACTGGCAAGTCTGTGGCTGCATCCGCCATTTCTGAAGCAGTAGCCACAGGTGTCACCATTATTCCCCACGAGTCTCATAGTGTAAGCACAGTGTCCTGCTTTCTTCTCTGAATTCCATTTACTAATCTCTCCATGGGTACCACAGCTCTCCCCAACCTGTTCCCTCCCGCCACCCGGCTAACACAGTTCTAATGGCTCCTCTCCTAATGATCCTCAAACAAAGAGCCCATGCCGGAGGGTAATGCATCAATCCTGCTCTTGCTCCCTGGTCATTCTGGCTAACAGGCTTAGCTGTGCTTCACAGTCATTATCACATGTCGCACAGCCTTTGGGATGCAGAGATGATTTGCCAGCTCCACAATGCTTCATTTTACTAAAATAAAGGCAGAACAAAAAAATTACATATTTTTAAAATGCACAATTTCTCCTGACAGGTCTTACACTAAAAGTCACCTGTGTCTCTAATGCCTAAGGGACAGGGTCTCAGTTCTCCACCTGGCACCATCCAACACCCAAATCCCCTTCCCTTCCTTTCCTTCACGTTCTCTTCCCATCACCCCAAGTCCTCTGGCACAGGAGCACTCTGAACTGGTCAACATGTTCTCTTTTTGTCTAGAATACCCTTTTAAATTAGCTTACTAGAGTGCCAAAATCAACCCTCCTATTCTCTGTTCTGAGCAACCCAAGTGGGGTTGTCCCCTCTCCTTTGTAAGCCTTTCTACCCAGTGAGGCTTTGTTGCCCTAACTGTCTGGCAGGCTCTCCCATGAAGCCTACAGCCCCGCTGTGACAGCATGACCAAGTTTTGGGTGTTCCCACCAAACTTGGATGCTATGAAGGGAAAAAGGAAGCTGTTTGAAGGGCCTTCCCAGGTGGGAGTACCACCATCTCTTGCTTCAATGTAGACCCTTGAATATGTCCTGTTTTATGTGACCCTTTTTTTCAGGTAGTAAAATCCAGCCCCTGGGGTCAGTAGCCTACACAACTGGCTCAATAGTGACCTCACCCAAACCCTGAGTTATATGGGAGCAGGTTGGAGGGGGGATAGGAGACCTGTTGATGTTAAGCCAGCTATGGCACATACAGGGAAAGATGAGACAGTCACAGAGAGTTTAGAGAAGTCTGGGCTTCCCTGATGCTTTATTGGGCCAAGCCCTGTGGCTGAAGATTCACATGGCAGTTTTAAGTATCCTTTCTTCATGGGACACAAGAGAAGACCATACACAGGACTTCAAATGGACAGGGGCCAGAGGACCTTTCCAACTCAGGACTGAGGCAGCAAGTTAACACCATTTATTTAGCACATTCACTTGCAGACTCCTCAAAGGCATGAGCTACAAAGTGCAGTGTCTGTGTGGCATCTGACAGTGGGACTCCACAGGTACTTCCAGTCCAAGAATACCTGGGAGGTGGCTTCAGATGGATGTGTTCTGGTTTCCTGGCTAGACTCAACATTTTTACTTAGCCAGGCATTGTGGTGCACCCCTTTAATCCCAGCACTCAGGGAGGCAGAAGTAGTCAGATCTCTGTGAGTTCAAGGCCAACCTGGTTAACAAAGCAAGTCCAGGACAGCCAAGTCTACACAAAGAAGCCTTGTCTCAACAAGCAAACATTTTTACTTAATGATTACACTTAGTATCTGAAAGCCTTGAGTCCCTTCTATTAATCTTAAGTTAACAGGGACATCAGAAGACTTCCGTTTCCTATCAGCATATTTATCCTCTGGCTTCTGCTTGTACACTATCTCTGGACTCAGGAAGAGTCACTCCAAAATAGCTCAGCTTTCATCTTGTAGTCCCTGTGTAATGTTCTACAGCCCCATGCACCAGTGCCATCTGCTTTGGTTATCCCAGCAGTGTCAGGGAAGTGCAGTCCTCACCATCAGGACTCATTAGGTTCTAGTTGATCCCTGCCCCTCCTTCAGAGTTCCAGAAGTGGTCTCCAGAGCAAGCTCGTTAGATTTAGTCCAAATTCTGTTTTAGCCGTCTAGGCCCCAGACAGTAGCTCTGTTGGTTTGTAGCCATAGAGCTCTTAAAATGTGACTAGTCCAGGTAGAGATGGCCTCTAAGTTGAAATGCACACCATTTTTCTGCACACCATTTTTCTAAGGGTTAATATGTGTATATATGTTTGCCTGCCTGTGTGTGTGCTCTGTGAGTAGAGCCAAAAGAGGGTCTCAGATTCCCTGGAACTAGCATTATATAGACAATCATGAATTGCCATGTACACAGACATACATGCAGATGATATACACATATACAAAATAAATAAATAAATAAAATCTCAAAATAAGCTCAAGTCCTTTGAAGACAAATGTAAGGTGCTACCTCAAAAAGGGAAAAGTTGGAGAGAATAGAAAAACACAAAATTTGGTGTTACTACTGTTCTTCACTGCTTTTAGATTACAAATGAACTAATTTTTATTAAAGTGTTAGTGACTGATAATAATAAACCTTCTCCTTTGTGTTAACAAGAACAAGACATAGCTGGACCCTTCAGTACCACATAGAAAAGAACTATGTTTGGATCTCGTACACTAGGGTAGAGTCAATAGGGAGAAACTACAGAGCCTAAGAAGCTTAGGATCTTGTCCGGTGCCTGTGCAGTCCTTTCTCTGGCTGTTTCTGAGATTGGTGAACCTACCCATATCATCTGGTGATAGCTAGCATTCACAGCAGGGCATATGTCCTGTATGTGCCCCTGCTATGCTAAGGGTCCTCATACTGTGCCTCTTTCTGCTCTCTACCTCCTTTAATCCTGGTAAGTTTGAGTGACAGATTCTAACATCAGATCGAGTATGTGACCTTCATCTGTGGTCTCAACACAGTCCCTTCCTTCCAGCCCTGGGTTTCTCCTGCAGGGGGCTGTGTGAGTGTGCACATGTAAGCATGTGTGAGACAGGGAACAGAAAGACATTCTCTCTGCAGGCACAGGGCAGAGGGGAAATCTCTTTTCACTTGTCTACCTTTGAAGCCATCACCATAGGAGCTGTTTGGAGCATGGGGGTTAGAGGGGCACCTCTGCAGGCCTCCTGCCTAGCCGAATTGTAAGCATTAGCCACTTCTCCCAGTGGTTCTGCAGGTCTTCTCTTTCTTTGGGGATGATAGATGAAGGCAGGTGCCACATGAAGGGGTCTGTTTTCAAGCGTGAAGGAGGCTCACTTCAGCACTAGCTTGTGGAGCGTCTCCCCCGTCCCCGAAGGACATTTTACTGTATAGTAATAGGGCCTGTTAAATGTGTCTCTAAGAGAACCACAGCCTCTTCTCCAAGGGGTTTCAGATTTGTGTCCAGAAGGTCTCATCCAATGCCATTTGGGGACCTCTCAGGAACAAACCTTATGGATTTACCACAGAAAGGCTAGGGGTGTCCCCTTGATCACGAATGGATAGAGAGCTTTGTAAGTATCTTGTCACCTAGGGGAGGGTGTTTTTGTGAGTTGGACTGAAGAGTTTGGGCCCATTTTCTAAATTGTCTCCTGCAAACCAGACTGTGTCTCAGAGGACACAGTATCTGTTGCATTTAGAATTAGCTAGAGATAATAAATTCTGGATTTTACATATTTATTACCATTGTCCAGGCTCCCTCTGGTCTTGTAACCACTGCTTCCTCCCAACCTGCCCCTCTCGGGGGAGAGCATGAGCTCAGAGGTGCCAGCAGTTGCAGAGGCTGTGGGAGGGGAAGCGCAGTCAGGCTCGCTGTAGAAGCAGTTTGAATCCTGAGTATGCATCCACAGCTCTGCCTGGAACCAATCGCTGCGCCAGCAGGTGGGATCTGGGGTGAATGAGAAATTCAGTATTCTCCCTCTAGACCAGCACCCTTAGTCCGTACAAGATAGCATGAACCCCATGTATACACTGTTTTCTTCCTATACATATATACCAGTGACAAAGCTTAGTCTGTAAATTAGACACAGACGAAATGAATAAAAACTAGTAATAATGTAGAACAGATATAACTAACACTATACTAAAAGCTGTGTGATGGTCATGTTTCTCCAAAAGACCTAGCAATTGTCCTTCTTGCGATGTGAGGTGACATGCCTGCCTAGTGATGAAATGATGTATGTTAGGTATCTAACCACAGGCTCTGCCACACCATGACACAAGTTCAAGAAACAGCTACTTGGGGGCTGGAGAGATGGCTCAGAGGTTAAGGGCACTGACTGTTCCTCCAGAGGTCCTGAGTTCAATACCCAGCGACCACATGGTGGCTCACAACCATCTATAGTGCAATCTGATGCCCTCTTCTGGCCTGCAGGTGTATATGCCGCCAGAGCACTGTATACATAATAAATAAATAAACCCTAAAAAAAAAAAAGAAAGAAAGAAAGAAAGAAACAGCTACTCAATGATTAATGGGCAGGAAGCCTATACAGTATGGATACATTGGACAAAGATGATCACATGATTTTCTTGTGCAACTCAGAACAACACACCATCTAAAACTTATGAATTGTTTTTATCTGGAATCTTTTATGTAGTGATTTCAGACCATAGTTTTCCACAGAAAACTGAAGCTGTGGAACATGAAACCATGGAGGATTAGCATTAGCACCTGCCTTGAGATCCGGTCTTCTGGTAGCATTTCACCCTCTAGCCAGCAAGATGATATGGTAAGATTCTGAAAGACCTGTCTCATGAAGACACTTGAGCTCAGCCTTGGAGGATAGAGAGGCATTTGTCAACCATATGACTGAAAACAGCTTCTTTGATCCTCTCTGAGCCTCAGGGTTTTTTCATCCAGTGCATGGTAATAATGTATGTGTAAAACATAAGGCCAATGGTATCAGTAATCAAGCCCTCTTTGGTGGTATTGGTGCTATATAATCTGAAATGCAGCTCTTTTGATCCCCTACTTCTTTTCTTGAATTATTTTAAGTTCAAACTATTGATTTAGCAAGATGTGTATGTGATTATATTTTGGTGGTCCTGTTCAGACCCAGGGAAAAAATGGTTAGGAAAACCCCAAGAGATCTTTGAAAAACAGGCTACAAAGTGTCCAAAGATCATTTCCATCCAGGAAAGCCAGCTGTGTTCATTTAGAGGTCAGAGAGCAGCCTTGTTTTGCCTGTTGGTCGGTGAGAAGACAGCCATGAGCCTTGGGTGCTTCAACTTAAGGTAGGGTAGTAGCAGCCAGAATACTGGATAGAAATAAGCAAGGCTACAGTTTGGCTGGAGGGGCCTCAGCTGAGCCCTGGCACCCTCCCTTTCTTGGTTATCGGTGGTAGCAACCCCAGTGAAACCGAGAGAAAGGGTTGGAAGGGGTCCTCGTCCTTTCCCTGCAAAGTGCAAGCTATCTCCTGCTCCCAACATGGCTGATCTGAGAGCCCCATTGGTGCTGTCCGGCCCCTTTTTGCTTGGCCATTGTTTGGCTTTGTTTTTCTTATCTGTTTGTTTTGTTTTTAAACACTATCTTTCTCTGCAATCAGGGTAGAAGGGTCTTTGTGGTCCTTTAGCTTGAAGTGAGTCTCTCTCACTACTGTGTTATGCACCAGTTTGCACAAGAGATTCTGGACCTGAGTCATAAAACATGTGTCACACTGGGCTGATTATTGTGATAAAAGGACCAAACTCCACCCCTTTGTGCTTAGGTGGAGTCTGGTAGCACCCACCCCAATGGGAAAAGTGAGTTTCATTGCTGTATTAGTTACTGTCCTCTTTTCTGTGCCCACGTACTTGAAGCAACTGACGAGAGGATTTACTTTGGCTACAGTTTGAGGGGATACTGTCCATCATGGTGAGGAAGTCA
Organism: Acomys russatus; assembly: GCF_903995435.1. Taxonomy (NCBI): domain Eukaryota; kingdom Metazoa; phylum Chordata; class Mammalia; order Rodentia; family Muridae; genus Acomys; species Acomys russatus. The sequence continues at coordinate 46,053,298 of NC_067160.1, forward strand.
TGGCTGCAAGAGAATGAGGAGTCTGGTCACACTCCATAATCAGAAAGCAAAGAGCAGACAGGAAGTGGAACAAAGCTATCAACCTCAGGGCACCACCCCCAGAACCCACTTCCTCCAGCAAGGCTCCACCTTTTAAAACAGGCACACCAGCTGGAAACCAAGTGTTCAGACACATGAGCCAAAGAGGACATTTAACACTGAAATCACAGTTAGAATCCACAGTGGATTAAAAGGGATACAAGTTGTAAGCAGTGGTTGTCAGCAGTACCCAGAGGGTTCAGGGGCCAGAGAGGACAGATACTAATGGAATAGTGGAGTGAGGAGTAGCTCACTGCAGTGCTGTCAAGAGGACAACTCGCACAAGCTGGTGCTCAGGGCTGGCTGGCTATACGCATGCAGGTTCATTGGCGCCAACTTGCTGAGAGGTTCCTATGGGACTGTAGCTGCAGGTTCAGGTGAAAAGGTGCTTTGAGTATTCTCCAGGGCAGGGCACCAGCCAGCTGCTTCCTTCCTTGCCTCTCAGGCAGGGGAAGTTGCAGCACCTGAAGCCAGGGTGGTATGCTGTGTAAACTGTTTGGATGCCCCTGTGGTGCCAGGCCTTGGAGAGTCTAGTATCTGTCTCACAGGCCACACTCAAGGACACCACCCTTTAGCTCACTCGAGTCCTGTGTAGGGGACTTTGGAATTGGTTGCCCATGTCCCTGGTGCTCAGCCTCTCCTACACAGGTCGAACTCACAGTAACTGATAGCAAGCCCCTTCTTTAGGTAGTTCTCTCTTAAACACTCCATCACCTTCTATTCCTCTGACAAGTAAGAACTTTAGAGGTTCAAGGGTGACTTGGCCAAAGCCAAACAGGAAAAAGTGGTGGTACCCAAATCTGCCCATTCCTACCCACTGATTAGTCCCTCATGTATCCAGCACAGCTAATGAACTGGTGATACTGGGGTGTGCATCACTGACATGGTGGTGAGAGGAGTCAACATGTTGTTCCCAGACCAAGGAGGAAAATCATAAATAAAATCAGCCCCTTGGACTGGCTTAATAGTGGTAGTGGCTAGAAAACCTAAAGTCTAGACATTAGAGCTTATTTTCCATATGTGGAAGCTAAAAAGAACCTTTGATCAGCTGGGTTTTGTTTGTTTTTGTTTTTTTATGTTCATGGAGCCTTGCTATAAACAAGCACATGCTCCTCACAGGTGAGAGGCACGAAGAAGAGTCCTCTGGATGAACCTAGATGAACTGGCCTAGCTGATCCCATGCGTGCGTGTATATGCGTGCGTACGTGTGGGGGTGGGGGGTAGGGGAGAAGGAGAGTGTAGAGGAGCGCCAGGGTCTCCCAGTGGAACATGGCAGGGGCTGGGTGAGGCCTTCAGCCCTCCAAAGCATGTGCTTGGGTTCTCAGGTGCGGGAGCCCCTACACATCCTGAGCCTGGTCTGCCTCTGCTCCACAGAGGAGATTACAGAGCTTAATGATTCGCTCCTCTGAGCTGCAGCTGATGCCAGCCTCTACCCCCTTTCCACCTAATTAGTCTCATTAATGAGCTCCTCTGCTCTCCACAGAGAGAGTTTCCTCTTTGGAATAAGAGGCAAAAATACCTTGCCCAGGTAGATTGCTGAAGCCTTTAATTATTGCCCACACCTGCTAAGCCTTGTGACTCACACCCAGTGATAGTGCTGAGCAGAAATGGAGCTTGCTTACAATCCCGAGCTCAGCTTAACTCTTTCAGCACCAGAATAGCTTGATTCTGAGGGGCATGATTTCCACCTACAGTTGACACTTGCTCATCTCAAGGCAGCAGAGCCTTATCCTCACAGTGAGGAGCCTGAGAAGCAAACGAATAGTTCCTACCCAAGGGAACTCCCACTCCCAGGCAAGAAACTGCAGATCATTATAGCAACCACCTTTACTTCACCCTGACTTGTATCTTGCTAGGCTTCAAAATGCAACTTTTCTATGGGAATGACCAACTCTATGTTTCAAAATGGGTGGAAGAGCACGAGGGTGGGAACATCACCTGCCCCAGTTACTGAGGCTGAGGAGGAGGTAAAGAAAGTAAGTCAGGTCTGGAGCCTCTACCACCTCTTCCTCTGGGCTCCAGTCACACCATAACATACAGAGAACCTATAACACGGCTAGTGCAAGACACTGTGACATCAAGAGGGGGCAGGATTCACAGGCAAATGAACCCTGACACCCAAGTAGACCCAGTATGAGCAGAGCTTCGGTGATGAGATAGAGCCTGCCTTGTCAGGCACATACCATCAACACTAGTACAGCAGGAGTGTGCACTATAAGGGGACAGATGGAAAGCAGATGGAATGGGCAAAGTCTGAACAGGAAGATCCTCACACGAAGAGTCAAGACTTTGTGCTTCTGTCCACTCCACACTGCAGCACCCACTGTGGAGAAGGGTTGGTGACTAGAGGGCAGCACCATGAAGGTAGGGAGAATATCAGACAACTTGAGGGAAGAATCCTGGATGGTGTCCAGCCACATGTTCTAAAGTCTACAGAACATTCATGCAAGGGCACAGTCCTTCATCCCCACAGAGAGGTTCATGGGTGCATCATCAGTTGCCAGGGGCTGGAATTGCAGTCCAGATCCATCCCTCTCTTTCCTTCACCCTGTAGCCTGCTAGATATAGCAGCTCATTAAGTGGCTTAGACACAAAGACTAGAGTTTCCTAGCATGGGAAACTCTTGGATGTGAAACTTTTAGGGTAGAAACACAGACTTCCAAGAAATCAGAGATGCCAACTCAAACAGAACCAAGTCACTCAGACCAGATTTAGTCATATTGTAAAATGAATAAAAGTAACATTTAATAGCACTTATTGGCCGTGGCAACAAGCACTCGGAGACACTAGCCACTTTGATAGTTAGTCCTAAGAGACAAAGCATGATTTTTTTTTCTATTAAGAAAAAATGCCTCAAAGAAAGACATTAAGAATACCTACAGACCCTGAGGTCTCTGTGGCATGTCTATGTCTGGAATCAGACACTTCATATAAAGTGACCAACAGCCGTGTGAGGCAGGTTGGCATTATACAAGGCAAACTGAGGCTTGGAGAACTCTTCCACAGTCATGCGGATGGTAAGTGACAGAGCCAGGAGCCTCAGCCTAGCGCATACCAGAACCCATATTTCCCCATTATATACCTCATAAGAACATCAATCCCAGCAGATGGGTCATAGGGCAGGCTCTGGCAGAGCTAGGTGTGTAACCATTAGGCCAGCCAGGATCTGAGGCCCCTGGCTCATCTGGGACTCTATGCTTTCCAGGCAGAGACAGTCTGTAAGGTCCAGGCTGTTCTGCGGGAACATGTGTTCTTGTGGGACAGCCTGGAGTTTCCAGGCAGGGGACAGAGCAGATCAGAGAACAACTTGACATGACCCTCTTGCCCTTATGGAGCACCTCTGAGTGCCAAGCCCTACTTTTGGGGATTCCTCCATGCCCCAAATATAATCCTGGCCTAGACCTCTGCTGGACTCAGGAAGGAGGCAGCATCAGTGAATCCCATACTCCTACTCACCTCTCCAGAGCTCTTTCCAAGCAAGTCAGTATGCTAGATCCAGGCTGTAGTAACTGTCAGCTTGTACATCCTCAAATCACTCTTGATCCCATTGCTTTCCCACCCTACCTTCCACCCCCTTCCTAGATTCCCTAGGCAGCCTGCTGAACAGGAACCCTGCCTTCTTAGCAGAGCAGAGGCCAGGGCATCCTTCAGAACAGTAGCCATCTACACCCCCACCTCCTCCCTGACCACCCAAGTTTTAGAGCCCCTGGTGCCTTTGAATAATGGTAGCTCCGTGTTGCCCTGTGACCTATGTCTATACCCTGCTCTATGTGTCATGGCTTTGGCCACCTCCTGCCTTTATATCTCTCCATCCCACTCAGCTTACTCGCCACTTTTGGACATACGTCATTTTCCACAGGAGTTTTTTACAGCCCCCAGACCTACCCTAGGAACCCTGCTACATGCAAGCCCTCCCAGAAAGTCACAGGTGACGAGTGCATGCCTGCCTGTGAGATAGGTGGGCCCCCTTTAGACCATGCTAGTTCAGATAGGCTCTGTGCGTTTACCTACTAAAGTAGTGGGGAAAGTCTGTGAAATCTCTCCTGCCTTGTAGATAGATGTACAGTCGGCTTCCCAAAGGCTGGGCTATGGTGTATGAGTGCATGCTTGCCAGGCCAAAGGGATAAGAGATGAGGAGCCCAGACTAGTCACTGTCTACATGGTTGTGCTTAAAAAATAACAATAAAGATAATGAGCTAAGCATTGTGGCACACACCCATAATCCCAGCACTTGGAAGGCTGAGGCAGGAGAATTGCCAAGAGTTCAAGGCCAGACTGGAGCTACATAGTGAGGTACAGGCCAGCCTGATCTACAAGTGAGACCCTGTCTCAGAAAAACAAAACAAAAATGTTTATACTGAGTTCCATGTGTCCTAAAAGCTGATGATCTATTCCTAAGCCACCACAAAAAAGCAGAGTCCGCTCTGCATAAAGGCTCTACCTTCAAGGGGCCTTATGATCATTTCGCCTCCAACAGGAGTGATGGAGTCGTGGAGTGGTCAAATGGAAGGAACCTGGCCCGCTCTTCCCTGCTCGGGTTTCCTAGTCTCACAGAACTACAGTTGAATCCCTTTAGGAAAGAAGTGATGACAGCTGCTGGGCAGAGGGTGGAGAGGGCCATAACACCCAGCTTCCCTGCCCAGGGAGGGGAAGAAGAAAGTGTCTGTGTGCTTCCTGTGTGGCCTCAGCTTTCCCCACCACTTCATTCTCTGGGCCCTATTTCTTGTTCCCAGTCTTGTTATGCCTGCTCATCATTCTGGTAGGTTTCTGGGTGGTAGGTAGTTGTCACCCCACCCCCTCCACCTCCACCACTAATAGCTGCTGTTTAGCACACCCGCACATATTTTAGCCTCATAATTTTTCCTCCTGAATCAGCCTTTGTAGATTCTAATCACCTCACTTTCTCTTCTTCCCTGAATTCCCTCCAATTTGGAGATTCAAAAGAGGCGCTTCCCTGCATGAACATGCTGTGATTCAATTTGAAAATAAATTCCTCCTGGCAGCAGCCATCTTTCTGGAGAGTGACATTTAAGACTGACAGTGGACAAGATTGTAAACAGGTTTCCAATAAGAAAAAAAAAATCCGTGTTAAGTGCATTCTGTGAAATTTTTTTTAAATGATGTGTGCATGTGTGTGTGCTCATGTCTATAATTGCAGCCTTGCTGGGGCACCGTCTGCTATAGGAAGAATTCAGGGACCATGTGGGTCTCTTATAAACTCTGTTAGTGTTCTTTCACTGTACCGAAAGCCACTTCATTTTATGAGGCTCACTCCCATAAAAAAGAATGGACAGTTCATTCAACACACCCTGCGTTCAGTCTTACTTCACACACCCAGACGTGTACCAAGTAAGGGAGCACTGGACCCAGTAAGACAGTTCACCCCTGTGGCTGAAGAGCTCATGTCCTTGAGTGAAAACAGGAATAGATAGTACCTGATATGTGGTGTCATATAGGTAAGCTTGGGGCTCTTGGGGGTTCAGAGGCCCTAGCAGTGTGCAGGTGTGGGAAAAAGGGCAGTTTTGTGGAGGCCATGATGCTCAACTTTACCTGTAGGATAAGGAGTGGTTAGCCTCATACAGAAAAGATTAGCATTCCAGACAAAAGGAATGGCATAAGCCAAAAGGACTAAGGCATAGCGTTGGGTACAACTTACAGAAAGCTGAGGACAGCTGGCAGGAGTGGAGACTTCTGCTTTGCAGAAGTTGTGGCTGGAGAGATGTTGCAGGCTGGCATACCCTAAAAACAGCCTTAGAGCTTGTCACAAAGGCAGGATAGGACTTAGGCTGAAGTGATAGTCAAAGTCCCTCTTGGGTAGCAAAGCAGCAGGAGCAGGTGAAGCAAGCTTAGAAGCAGCACCCCAGAGAGGAGGCAGCTGTGCTAGTAGGGGCAGAAGAGGAAGAAGCTGGGAGGCAACGGATACAGCCAGGCAGAATCAGAAGAGCCTCGGGGTAAGAGTCTTGGTGCAAGATAGAGCATCTGCAGGAGTAGTTGTTATCTTGTATCTCTTCTTAAGCAAACGAGTTCAGTGTTCACAAGCCCCACATACTAGCTCCTTCTTGGAGGCTAAGAGACTCTATCCTGTAACCAGGTAATATCACCAGTAAAACTAATGTAGCCGTCATCTGCCTTACCCAGTCTTCACTTCTAAATAAAGCTCTTTCCAGGCTTTCTTGGGATGGTCTTTGACAATTCCTTGCCGACCTACCAGTTAGCATGGGCAGCTTCTAAAGGGGGTTCGTAAAACCATCCAGACCAAACACTGGCATCCACACACTTCTTTGAACACCTCTCTTTCCTTCCTTCCAAACTAACCAAGGCCAGAAAAGGGGGAAGGCACAGTACTCAGCCTTAACTCCCACCCACTGAGCTCCCAGCTTTCTGGCCAAGTGGCATGTAAGCTTCAGGAATTCCAGTGTCCTTCCAGAGCTGTGTGCAATCAATGAAGCAACCACCTTCAAAGGCTAAAGTGTCATCTGAAGAGCAGAACTCACCACCACTGCTTTTTGTAATGTTCTGGGTTGTAGCTGACAGTGGGCAGGAGAAGAGTGACTGGGATGTGATTGGAAAGTGATCTCCGGTGTCAGTCTGCCCAGCTGCTCCTCTCATCAAGAACAAAGGAGGGCTGCTGATGTAGGTGACCTTTTGAAGGGTGGCAGGTGACAGAGGAAAGATTCAGACTTGCGTGATTGAGAACCCACCCCTACCTGCTTGTTACAGGAACTTGGGCAAAGTCACTAGACCTTCCAGAGCCAACTTACTAACCCTATAGCTAACTCATTTTCAATAGTGCCCTATCACTGCATTAACAATAAACACACTAGATTAGCAGAGTGCCGTGCTTGGCCTCCCCTCCACTTGTGGAATACCCACCCTGCTATAATGCTTCCCCTCTGGAGTTCTGGCACTTACACTCACCCTGTAAGGTTTTTTACCCATACACACACACACAAATAATTCTTTTCTGTAATACACAAGCAAGACAGTTACAGTGAAAACCTACATGCCTGCCATGTAGATTACCCATTCACATTTCTGTACACATGCTTTCTCACAAGCTCTGTTGGAAATGTGGCTTGGTGGTAGAGCCTTCACCTATATGGAAGGAGTCCTGGGTTTAGCTCTCAGCACTGAAGAAAAGCAGGCTTATATTATGTATGTATGAATGCACTGTATCTTTATGCATTTCAGAGTAAAAAGACATTGGGATCCTAGCCCCCAAAATATTCAGCACATCTGCTGGTAACTAGAATAAACACTGTTGGAGCATGAGGAGTAGGCTCTCAGTAAACCTATCACTGTTATCATCGTCATCATTGTTATTGGGAATAGATGGTGGTGGTAGTGATTCGGTACTTCCAAAGGTGAGGCATTACTAGTCATATGGTGAAGAGGGGCTGCTCTTTCCTAGCATCCAAACTGATCTTTATTCCATGGGCTAGCCTCGGGAAGGAGATGGCCAGAAGTCCAGCCACCATATGTCCCCAGGCAGAGACTTCACCCCATTCCCTAAATGCTTATCTCCCTGACCATCACTAAAGCCCTTTTAAAAGCTCAGTGTTGTGACCCTAACAGTTTTTGCAGTACGTGGTCCATTTGGTTCTCTGGGTTTGGTCCATCCCAGGTCCCAAGGGGTCAAGTACAGTGCCCCCCCTCTCAGAACTATCACTGAAGGGACTTGGTGCATGATAACAAGACCCAGGAGTTCAAAGGCAAGGCTGGGGAAGGCAGAACCTGAGGCTACCCAGCACAGGCGTTGGTCTTGGGTAGGACTGAATCTTTCTACATCTTGTAGACTTGGAGCCCAGACTAGAAAAGACTCTGACCTTACTTTTATGCAGAGTCATGTTGAACAGGAATCAACAAATATGCCTATATGCCCCACATCTCTGTGGCTCAGCTTCCCAACTGTAAAATGAGAGAGAGATGATGTCTACCTCACAGGGCTGCTGTGAGGATTAAATCATTGAGTACAGACAAAGGAAATGCCTAGAAAGGCTTTAGCACAGGAAACACAGAGTACCCATTACCCTTGTCAACACATACCACCACTGCTACTGCCCTGCTTACTACCCAGGATTGCAGTGCCTCAAAATCATATGAGCAGCTATGTGCAAGGAGGCCAAACCATGGCCCAAGAATGAATGAACGAAACTTCCCTGGGTAAGTGTGCATGGGCCACCAGATGCTAAAACCTTCTCAAAGTGATCAGCAATGTTAGCTTCCCACCCAGTGGGAGAGAGGAATGTGGGACAAGAAACATAGCCATGAGGGCAGAGTCCTAGAATATCACTGCAGATCAGCAGCCCCTATGAGTCGGCTCTTAGGGCCACACCTGCCCCAGATCGGCTTGCCATCATGCTGGGCCTTAAACCAAATCTCGATTTTCCCAACACTGTGACAGTGTTCATGGAAAATTTGGTTCAGTAGAACTGAACCAGCTATTTGGTCCAGGGGAGATCATCTGTCACAAAAGGAAATTCCCGCCCACTGCTTATCAAGACACCACCAATTATTTTAATCAGGAACCTGCACATAGTCAGAGCCTACAAGCCCTTGAACTTCCCAGAGAAATGGTATAAAAAGCCATTTACCTAAACGATTGTTTCACCTACATGTTTAGACACAGAAGCATGCATGCCACTCTGGCACTGTCTGGGTAACTCATAATTAATATTTACTTAAAACAATCATTAGTCTCTGCTGGGTGACATTAAACCCATGTTCGCAATATTTTTAGCCAGGCCTTCCCCACACCTGCGGTTGGCAGGCAAGTGCGTGGCAGCAGGAGCCCCACGGTGCTTCATAAACAAGCCAGTACACCTGGACCAGCCATGCTGCACACCACTCAGACTGCCGGCTGGGACTGCTGACAGCCCGCCCCACACTAGTGGCATCCTTCCTTCCCTATACTTCTAGACATCAAAAACAAAATATACTTCCCTTTAGTCAGTGTGGCATCAGTGCCCAACCACACCTACAGAAAGGGCATGGCTTTTCCTGAACCATGTAGGATTTCTCCAGTAATGAAAAGGAGGGCTATAAGGCCAGCTGTGACTAAATGCTAAACACCCTCCATGTTCATTGTTTCCTTTTAAACTGTACTACAACAACAACATGACGAGGCAGCCCCTCTCACTTTCTCAGAAGAGGAAACTGAGCCCCATCCAGCTGAACCTATGCTTGCCACTGTCCTACCCAGCCTCAGTTGTATTTGATCCCGCCAAATCAGTAGGAAAGATGAAAATGAAGCTAATGTACTGAGTGCCTCCCACTGGCTGGGCAGCTTACAGCAGGACTATGCTCGCAGGAGGTAAGAGTGAGTACTCTCTCTATACAGATGGGTAAACTGAGGATCTAGAGTATTAAACTGCCTAGCACATAAACAACCAGAAATAAAATTAAAGCCCCAGCCTAATTCTCCAACAGGAAACATTTTTCCACCTTACAAAAGACCTTGAGAGACATGCACACAGCCACTAGTGTCTACTTTTGTACAGACCTGAGCTCCTGCTATTTCCCTTCTCAGCTGATGTGAGGGATCTGCTTGAGATGTTTTAGGTTTGGGCTGTTGTGATGGCTCAGCAGATAAAACACTTGCTACAAAGCCTGATGGCCTGGGTTTGAGACCCAAGACTTAAGCGATAGTAGAGAACCAGTTCCCATAAGTGGCTTCTGATCTCCACATGTGCACAAGCACATAATCAATATTTGAAAGAAAAATACTAAATATGGTAACGCACCATTAATCCCAGCATTCAGGAGGCAGAGGAAAGCAGATCTCTGAGTTCTAGGACAGCTAGAACTACACAGAGAAATCCTGTCTCGGGGGGAAAAAGAGACAAGAAGAGTTCTATGAGTTCATGACTAGCCTAATCTGCATAGGTCAGCCAGGAATATGTAGTGAGATACTTTCTCAAATGCATATATATGAAAAGTTTGATGTTATATTCCAACAACAGTTTTTTAAGTTTTAAAATTTTTTATCCAAGTCAAAATTATCATTTGTTCAGGAATTTATAATTTTCATGATTCTTCCATTATCATTGCATTGATTCCATTAAAATAAATCTATGAAGGTGGATGTTGCAAAGCCCACTTCACAGAGCATTAAACTGAATTTAGAGCGGCCAGTAGCCTGCCCAAGGCCAGTGTAGGTAGAATAGGAGCTCAGTCACCAGAGCTCATATCCACATACCTTGCAAAAGATTGCCTACTCTGTTAGGTAAGACCACATAAGACGGATTTTATGTACTTTGAATTGAGAGGTTGGGGCAGTCTTGCAGCAGGGAGTCTAGCTTCAAGGGCCCCTTTGATAAGGTGGTAGCATCTCCTCACCTGTGCCATAGGACGAGGCTGGAAATTGAAGTGGTGGGAAGTGGGTACACAAGTAGTGGTGCCCATGCCAATCTGTGAGAGAACAGGTGGATAGAGGCAGTTAAGAGTAACTTTACACTGGGACTGGAGAGATGGCTCAGCAGTTAAAAGCACTGACTGTTCTTCCAGAGGACCCTGGATCAATTTCCAGCATCCATATGGCAGCTTGCTACTGTCTATAACTCTAGTTCCAGAGGATCTGACATCCTCTTCTGAACTTCATGTATACAGACATCCATGCAAGAAAAAACACCCATAGATAGACATACATACATACATACAAACAATAGAAAAAATAAATTTTTAAAAAGTGACTTTACATGATGAAAATGATCAGCGAGGGCATGCAGGTTCTGGAAGCGAGCAGAGCTGGCATTTTTTGGCCCAGCAAATAGCTGCCCATCTGCTCTCTGTCAGAATATGTTAGGAGTGCATCTGGATTGCTGCCCCAGAGCCTCCGCTCCAGGCGGGTCATGTGGTCGTCTCCAAGACAACTCCAGGAGCGCTGGAAACTGCTGTACTTGGAGCCAGATGCTTCTCTGCACATGTGGTCTAATTAGCCAGGGTTCCCTGCCTCCTCCGCTTCCCACCCCTCCCAGCACATACTACCTTCTCTTTTCCCTGCCTCTCTCTCCCCTAGCCTTCCTCACATCCTCTGGCTGGCTGTGCACTCTGTTTGCCTCTTCTTCAAGCATGCCTGTTGTCCTGGTACTGTGCAGGGAGCAAGCAATGCTTCAAACACCTCTGCCCTTGAGGAAGACAACTCTGGATTGGGAACTGACAGGTGACTAGGCAAGGCCATGACTAGCCACAAATGCCCCTCGCAATGGAGAGCGTGGGTGCTCAGGACCCACAGGAAGTTCAGCCATGGCAAGTGTCCTCAGTCAGCTAGATCTTTCGTTAGGCCTTACAAGGCATGAAAATTCCCCAGCAGAAGACGTGGCACATGAAAGAGCAGGAGTCACTGGTACCCTCTGGATAACTATGGTTTGTTCTGGTTACTAGACCACAAGGTATTTGGAGAATGAGGAGCTGTGGCCGTCTATTAGGCTTCTCTCTACCTCTGAACTATACTTGGTTCTACAAGCACTAGGACCAGTGGGTTGAGGGGTGACAAGGTGGCTGTTGGGAGGTGAGCCTCTGAGTAAACAAAGCCCCTTCAGGAAGCTCCTGAAAATTCTCCTTATGACTCATTCATTGCTGCCTGGGAAGTGCTTGCAAAAGAATAGTCAGAATGTGCTGAGAAGTGAAATTTGTGTCTTCTGAGACACCAGCGTCCACCACTTCTTGAATCACTAGCTCTCAAGAAAATGTGCCCAATGAGGAAGGAGCAAAGTAGCGTCTCCCTCACTCACCCATGCATGATATGCTTGCATACCCCAGGATGCCAGCTCCTCTCTGCTTCCCGCCCAACCCACTCTCTGCTCACAGCCTCTCATCTTGCTCCACTTAGCCCACCCCTGCCTCTCATTGGTGCTTTGCTTTGTTTGTTTGTTTGTTTGTTTGTTTGTTTCCTCCTTGTATAGCGTTTCCCTACTCTTTCCAGACAGGAGCACCTTGATCATAGATATTTTTTGAAGGGAGGGTGTAGAATTTGCCTCCTTAGACATGATGCCAGCTTCAAAAGACATCTAAAAGAGCCACGATGGACATTGATTACCGACCCTTTCGTGTTCCAGCAGGGAGTAGCATGTCACTTAAGACCTCAGATATGAATTAAAGCATCTTTCCCTTATACACCTGAGGAAACAGGCTTAGAGAGGCTCTCTCACTTCTCTCTTCTTGGAGTTCTGGGCTGCACTGAGCCCTTCTGAGGCTGAGACTCCAGGTCATCCAGACTCAGCACAGAGCCACTAGCCTCTTTGGACTAGGTAGTGACCATAGTACACAGAGAAGGACACCTTCACTTGAAAGATTAGTGGCAGTCATTTGAATTCTCCAGAAACCTGGAAGAAAGCCCCTGTCTGGGCAAATGAGCCTGTTCTGAGGGTTTTGCCCTGCCATGAGAAATCTGGGCCTGTGGCTCCTCCTAGTCTGTAGACTTGGGCCAGACACATCTCTCTCTCTGAAGGAGAGGGATAATAAGCCCATCTCCATAGGACTGTCACAAGAAACCAGTCTTCAACCAAGAGTCATCATGGGGCCCCAAGCAGGGCCACACTCTAGGCAGCTTTTGTGACAGTCCCCTTTCCCCTGGCTCTTGTTTAGTCTTGCTTCCAGAACCCATCATATGCTAGGTATAGATTGTACCTAACACATGCATGGAGTCAAGGCTGCTTGCAGTACAGTCAATGTATGCAACAGGCAGAAAGCCACCAGAACTTAGGAGTTGTACCCTCAGCTAAGCACTTGGCATGAATCACTTGTGATCCTCACACAGCTGGGAAGCAGGGTCTCCCACCTCACCATGAAAAAGCATCTCAGAAGACTTGGGGCCTGCCCTGAGTTCCAGACCCCATGGGTGGTGGGCCTGCATTCTGCCTCATTTCTTCCATTCCTGCATCTGCATGGAGTGCTGATGTGGTGGTCTGTTTCTCTATGGAGCCACTACCTCCTCTATGTGTAGAAACAGTGCATGTCAGTGTTTGAAATTTCCTTGAAGATTTTCTAGTCACCCAACTTTACAGAGGAAGATCCTGAGGCCTAGGCAAGGAAAGGGAGCAAGGCCAGTCAGGTGTAGATCCCATGCTCTTCACACTTTGCAGTGCTACTGTTTCCTCACAACTAGAAGCTTTCTGCTCCCAGGGCTCTAGCCCGTGCCAAGTACTGGCCATGCAGCACTAGACAGAGGGCATCCAAGAAAGGGGTGATAATGAATGGAGGAGCCAGAGGCTAACAGGCAAGCCCTATAATTCAGTATGTGGACACTGCTGTAACAGCCCCTCCAAGGGCCTTGTCACCAAGGGACTAGTGTCTGCTCTTTGTATGACTCAGGAGGTGGAGCTGCTTCTGTTTTATTCACCATGTCCCTTTGTCTTTGCATAATTGAGCTGCAGATTTGCATAGGCACAGCCAGCACTGGCTACTCTATTGATCATCTCTCCCAGCGACCCATGAGGCACTCAAACCTAATCCCCTCTCTGGTAGGCTTTCTCAAACCACGTTTTTCTCACTGCCAGGACAGACGTTCATCTCTGTCCTGTGGAAGGGAACATTAAGATGAAAAGATCACTGTGTTACTCCAGATCTAGCTGCCAGTGGCCCTGAGTTGACTGATACTGGTTGATCGGGAGATCTCTGTGTGTCCCATTTGATTTCTGCCCTCAGAGAGAGCTATCATTGTGCTGCAGCAATGAGCTACCACTGCTACTCCACATAGAGACACACACACACACACACACACTCAGAGCACCAGGTAGGGATTGGATTTGCATTGTAGCAGTCAGAAGCCAGAAGCTACATCAGGCAGAGTGAAACCACAGCCGTTTCAGCATTACTTGGCTTGGCTCTAGAGCAGCTCCAGCTGGCAGCTAGGTGACAAATATACTCCTGTGACCTATGTCTCTTAATACAAGAGACATAATATCATGCTATATGTGCCCAGAACCAGATAGACTTTGCCTCCAAACACTGGCCAGGCCCCTGCTCAACTCAGTGGTCTCAGGCAGGTAACCTCCCTGGCAGAACCTCAATTTCCTTGTCTGTGAAATGGAGGTGATCATAAGACCTGCCTCACAGGTTGCCACAGAGAATAAGCGGGATAATGCATGTAAAACCAGCCAACACTCTGAGTGCTCAGCAAGTGGTAGTTGGTTTTAATCACTGCACCTGCTTTCCTCCAAGAGCTGATTCCCATCTGCATGTCTTAGGGGAGGAAAATCTTGAGCTAGTATGCACGAAGACCAACTTCATTGTGTCTCCTCAGCTTCCACAGGCCTCTCTGCTCATCTGCGTTCCTGTGCTAATCAGAATTTCCTGACTTCTCCCTGTTTGTCTCTGTTAATGCTGAAGGAAGGGGCTCCTGGCACAGATGAGCTGCGGCGTGGGCTGACGCGCCTGTGATTCGAATGTCTTTACTATAATCTAGCGAGTGTGTGCAGGGAGCCTCTGTCAATACTGGAGCTGTGGCCGGAATGGGCAAATACCAGCAGCCCGGCCATCTCTGGCCCACAAATCATCTGAGGAGCTCTGGGTGGGCGCCCACATTTGCCCTAACTTAAAATCATCCAAATGGCAAGGCGGCTTCACAAGGAGACATTGATTCTTTGTTTAGGGCTTGTTACAGGGAATCAGCCCCCGGCATGCCTCACCTACTCCACATTTGCTACAGAAAGCTCTTTTGGTCCTGTCATTCCAAGGGTGTCTTGGCTCAGCCCTGTCAGGGTCATCTGATTGGTTGTGCAGTGATTCTCCTCCCTATGCCCCCCTCATGATCCCAGTGTGTACTGTGCTTGCATTTGGAATTGGAAGTCATTAGACTGGAAAACTCTGAGATTTGGGGCTAAAGGCTTCTCCATGTGGGTGTCCCTTCCTCATGAGATAGGAATGATAAGTGAAGGCCTTGGCAAGGGTGGACATGCTGGCTGGCACACAGTGAATCCTGAGCTGACAGGCTCCCTTCTCTCCGTGCTCATGCTGGCGGTGCTATGGCAAGGGAGCCCAGCCATCTCTCCCACCTTTTTGTTGTTGTTGTTGTTGTTGTTTTGTCCCTATAATCCAGTAAATAAGGATTAGGGCACTCTATGCTCCATACCACAAGGGAAGCCACATTGATCCCTTGGCAGCTGCCTAGCTGACCTGTGAGGAGTGACCATCAGACCAGCACAGCCTGTCTTTCCACCCTAGGAGTGGAGGGAATTTGGAAATACGTCAATGAAATACAACCAAGATGAGGACTGCTAGTGATGAGTGGGGCCAGACTTTCCAGCATTCTTAGGATTGCTCTAAGCTGCTGACTCACCTCTGCCAATGGTTCTCAGCTTCAACACTGGAGTTAGTTTGTAAAGTTGTGGGATTGGAGCACCCCACATGATTGTCAAGGTTGAGGCTGATTGACCTGCAACATTCCATTCATTCCAGCCTGGTCCCCAGCAACCCCAAGAGGCATGTAGTTATGCCTGTGCTGAAGAGGATGGCTAGTTATAGGACATGGGGCAGCAAGAACACAGCCGGGCCAGGAAGCTGCTGTGTATCCCGCTCTCCCATCCACCTCTCCAAAGCAAAAAAGCTGAGCCTGTCATCTAAGAGCTTGCAGGAGTCTGAGAAAATATGTCTGCCCATGGGTAGTGTTTGTAGAGACACTGGAAAAACTGGAACCCTCTTCACCTGAGCCACCTAGCAAGGTTTTCTGAGGAAAGTGACAAGATGGAAACCCAGAACTTCTGCAAGAGGATATATGAGTGTGGGGGAGGTAGATTGGATGCCACTTTACAAGGGAAGGGCAGCTATGGAAGGCCCAAGAACCCTAAATGTTATGCTCAAGATTCCAGAAACCCCAAAACCTAGCTAAGATCCTGAGTCAGATCTTAGGCAGATAGTCAGCTGCAGAACCACCTACTGAGCTCTTACTAATCTAGGAGAGATGGGGTGAGGCGGGGGATGGTCTCCTCTTGGCAGCCTGTACTTTATGCAGTCACACAAGGCCTGTCCTCACTTTGATAATCTGCCATCATATTATAATTCTTAAAACTTTCCCTGTGAACTTGTGCATTATGTTAAGTCCTGTGGGACAGTGGGGATGAACACCAGCAAAAGAGCTAAGCCTGGCCATGGCAGTCCCATAACATCACAATGCCCACATAGCACACATGAAAAGTGAGATTAGAAAAACTCAAAGCATGCACTAGTTCAACGTGGTAAGATCTGCAGTGGAGCAAGTGGAACCATCAGCCCGTGGCCACACTCTGGTTAGCACCAGAACTTGCCTCAAGCACAGGAGGAGAATTGGTTTCTCAGTGCTGTGGGCGATGTAGGAGCTAACGCAGGAGCCATCATGCGCTGTGTTCTCATTTCTTGTCCTAGCCAACTACTTACTCTGAAAATGGCATAAAAAGAAAAAAGGAGATAGAGCAGTCATGCCCCTCCTTCCCTTCTGATCACTGAGACAGAAAAGTATGGACTATGCCTGTATCGGGAAGTAAAATTAAAACAGTTGAGTTAATCTAGTGCAGCATTTCCATTGACTGATGAGAACACAGGAGCTAGTTTGCCCAGTGGTTATGAGTACATAATGCCTTCCAGAGGACCAGAGTTCAGTTCCCAGCACCCAGTCTTGTGCACATGCATATAACTAAAAATAAAATCTTTAAAAGAAAGAAAAAAAACACAGGTGCATATACCAGCTATGAAATATGATGCCCATCCAAGTTAGTATTTTTTAAACCAGTATCATATGACATAAAATTGAACAGCAAAAGTCATGCTAATAATTAAACATTTTTCTTCTTTACTTGGAATGTCAGTAAATAATACACAAAAAAACAACATAACAGATTTTGAAAGAAAGAGCAGAAGGAAGGGAGGGAGGAGGAAGAGAGGTAGAAAGGTTAGATTTTAGCAGCGTTTTTTTTTTCAAGAGTGTTCATTTTGCATTGGGGCCTGCTTGTCACACTACCAGCCATGGCAAGACCAGTCTCTGCCCTTAAGGAAGACTATTATTTGTGAGAAATTTAATGTGGGATCATCCATCTGTGATCATCTACTGTGAACCTCACACTGACACTGTGAGGTCTCATTGCAGTTATTACCAATGATGAAAGACAGGATGAGTTGCCAGACAGTACAGGGCTGACAGCTGAGTCAGGGTTCAAGGACAAGCCTTTTGACTCCAGGACAGGTTCACTCTTCACCATGTTGAGTTGCCTTATAGAGACTAAATCCACAGTTTCAAGGTTTTTGTAAAGGTGCCCTTAGCGAAATCAATCCCAGTCCTCTGGCTGCCAGGCGCACTGCCACACTGTGCTTGTCTGTTTCCTAAACTTGACTTATGCACACTATTGCACACACCCACTCCTCCTGCAAACAGGATTCCTTTGAAGTAGTTGGCTTTCTATTATGGAAAATTTCAAGCCAATACAAAATAAACAATCACCTACTCTACCATGTTCTGTTGTTTTTTATTGTAATTTAAATTTTTTATTGTAAAATTGCCCATCTTAACCATTTTATACATGCAGTGCTTTGCCCTTCAGTACATTTACTCTGGCATGCAACCAAATCTATCTCCCAAACTTTGTCATCTTCTAAATCTGAAACCCTCCACCATTAAACAGTTCCTCAACTGCCAGAAGCCACCATTCTAGTCCTCTCTATATATGAATTTGATCACTTAGAATTACTAATCTTAAAACGAACGTGGTGGCGCACACCTTTAATCCCAGCACTCGGGAGGCAGAGGCAGGCGGATTACTGTGAGTTCAAGTGCAGCCTGGTCTACAAAGTGAGTCCAGGACAGTCAAGGCTACACAGAGAAACCCTGTCTTGAAAAACAAAACAAAACAAACAAAAACATTACCAATCTTTTGACTATTTTATTTGAGTTAACATAGTATTGTCGAGGTAAAACCATGCTAAACATATCAGATTCCTTTTTATGGCATATGTAACGTATAGAAATACCACATTTTGACTTAACGGGTAAAGCACCTCCTGCTCAAGCATGAAGACCTGAGTTTGGGTTCCTAGCACTCACATAAAAGAAAGGCCTGGCCATATCCCTGTAATCCCAGGGCTGGAAGGCAGACACAGCAGGATCTGAGAGCCTGTCAGCCAGCCAGTCTAGCTGAAGCAGCAAGCTACAGGTTTGATGACAGACAGTGTCTTAGAAAGTAAGGTGGAGAAGAGCCAGAAAGATGGCTAAACAGGTAAAGGCACTTGCAACCAAGGCTGTTACCTGGTTTCAGTCCCCATGACCCACACAGTGAAAGGAAAGAACTCCCAAAGGTTGTCCACTGACCTATGAACAACACTATTGCACATACTCACTCCTGTACACATAAGCTATTTTAAGAATAAGGTGGAAAGTCATTGCGGGGGATGCCTAATGTCAACCTTCTATACACACAGAGAATCACAGGCCCACACACATAAACACACACACACACAAATAATGTTGCCATGGACAGAATAGTCTCCCATTCCTATATGAGCTATACTTTCAATATACTTCCCACCTTGTACCTAGTATTTTTAGGACCTGTATTTTTTTAATTATTATTCTTACACAGAACCTGGCTTCTAAGAGCTATTTTGTAGAATGTTTGATTAAATGTAGGAGTCTTCCAAAAATGACTTGTTTTAAATTTGAAACAGTTTGTAAAGAGGATAGTCGTCTTTTTGTCTTATAATCATATAGTAAAAGTAGAGTTTTTATAACAATTAAATTTTTTAAGGAACAGAGGAGTCAACAGGACAAAGAAAGTTGTTTGAAGAACCTGGTGGGGGTTGTATTTTCACACCAGCACTGAAGATGCTGTGTGGATGAAGCCATTATTTCTGGAAGATTCAAACCTTTGGAGTCACGGGCTTCACCTGCTAACAAAGATTCAACTCATTAGTGATGGAGTTTTCGATTGATTCCATATGTCAAGAAGATAATCCAAGAGGGAAAACTTGTCTTTTTGTAACAGAGTCCTTGATGGGGTTGAGCAGCTGTGTTTTACTGTCCTTGGGGTCAGAGATGGAAAACTCTCCACTAATGCCATCTAAGCGCAAATGCTCACGGCCTGACTCCCTGGAATTAACATTGCCATCAGCAGGTTGCCCCAGCGCCTACAGTGTCACCTAAGAAGACAAAAGGTTTAATCAATCAAATAAGAGAACTAAACCAGCAATGCTTGCAGTTTTTGTAAAGGAGAAAATTAACAAGACACTGTTCTGCAGTCTATTGAAGAGTGGAGTGTGGGTCGCCATGACAGCAATAGGACATGGGTGTGCGAAGCAGAGGGTCTGAGCTCTGTGTGTTAACCCTGGTCCTATGGCAGGAGTCTTTGCCGAGTCCTGCTTATCCCCAGAAGGGCTGGTGTTCTGCATCCTAAATGTTTGATGAAGAGACCTTTGTGCTGTACATTCTTAGACACATTAATGGTACATCTATAGGCACCCATTGTATCTTGGAAGAAGAGTCACTCCAGAAAATGAGCCCTCCCTACTTGACTCTGGGTGACTGTCCATTTCCCTTTGGCAGTATTTGCTTCCATGCCTGAGACCACTGATATTTTTAAGATGATCTCAGAGAAAACCCTGTTGGGGGTTTCCCATCCATACCTATGTCCTTTTCTCAATCTTTATGGCATAGATATATGATCCAGGGGGATGCCACCTCCAATGAGTGGATAAGATACCCAAAATAGCCAGGCATGGTGGAGGCAGAGGTAGGTGGATCTCTGTGAGTTCGAGGCCAGCCTGGTTGACAAAGCAAGTTCAGGACAGCCAATGCTACACAGAGAAACTCTTTCTGGGGGTAGGGTGGAAGACACCCAAATATCATGTCTCCTGCAAAGTGAGAGTCTCCTGCAGCTAAACCCTACCTCAGGCTAGCCTCATACACAAATCCAGTTGCAAGCGTTCTTGAATTCATCACTTTAAGCAAACTCCTGGTGATGCTGTGCCAAGGCTCCAGGTACAAGTGAACAGCTAATCTGAGCAGCTCTAACACCCTCCACCCTGAACACAGCACCCTCCCACCCTGCATAGTGCCCTCAGAGTTCATCATCAGGCCAAGCAGGGTCTGTGTCACACTGAGGCTACAAGTCCTGTGGCAGAATCCAGGGTTGAACTAATTCTGTGGTTTAACTCACATCCCTCCACTTCTAACTAGGACACAGGCTCTTCACTGTCCCCAGGGACTGTGGAGATATGTTCAGCAGAGACTTGCCCTCCCAGGCTCCTTGTCAGAGAGGACACTGGGAAAGACTGTTCTAGCACTAAGGGTAACGATGCCTGGTAGCACCAAGCAAGGATGAGGTACTGCCACACCCAAGCCTGAGCCCATGCCAAAAGAAAAGAACTGTGGAAGGGAGGGTGGGAGGAAGGAAGGATAAATATGATGGACATGTGGCATGTGATCAGAAAATACCTTTGGAACAACAGATGTGGAAGAATAGACACAGAGACTCAGAGGGTCTGTCTGAAGGACTGCTGGTCTGGCCACAGTTTCCCCATCTTCTCCCACACAAGACCCTTGTGTGTGTCACACACATTGTGAGGTGTGCAAAATTATGCAAACAAGTGTGTCTGCTCACAGAGAACACAGTAGAAGGGACAAAAATCCAGTCATCACATGAAGGCAGTACCTGGGGAGCCAGGATTTTTGAGTAGGATGGTGTCATGATTGAACTTTGGCCAGAATTGATATGGACCAGAATGAGTGAAATAGGACAGAGCATGAGGATGAGCCCCCAGCATAGCAGTCTGTGCCTGTGCCAAGGTCATGGCTGTCGAACAGTGAGTGAATGTGTGAAATATCTCCCAGACTGGATGGGAAAGTCACTGGAAGTCTGACGGGTCAACTGTGCATGAGTGAGTCTCTGACAACCAAGAAAAAGAAGGAGGCACTGATTTGAATGGAGATAACATCCCATAACTGAGAGTGCAGGCAGTAAGTTTTAGGTGCCTGATGTAAATCAAGACACATTTTAGAGGCCTAGCAAGGTTTTGGACTGGTGTCAAAGTCATCAGTATGTGTAAAATCACCCAGAGAGAATATTGCCCTTTGTGGGCCCAACAGTGAGGAGAAAGACATGCAGAGGTTGGGACCTACCACCCTTGCCAATGTGCTGTGAGCAGCTGCAGCTCCTTCCCCGGGAGCTAGGGGCTGACTTCTCTCAGGTGCAGCTCAGTCTGCAGTGTTCCCCTTGCCTCAGCAGCCAGAATACTTCTATAACTGAAGCTGAGAAACTGAGAAGCAGCTCATCCAAGAACTGTTTCTAAATCATCTCACCATGTCTGTGTTTCTCAGCAATCAGTTTTCTTATTTGTTGTCATAGATGCTTGCATAAACTGCCTCAGGTCCTTTGTGAATCTAGGGCGGGCTGAACTATATACAAACACATTTCCCCCATTCTCATATTTCTGGGCCATCCTTGCAACCTGAGCAAGGCTGCCCAGTTGCTGACTTAATATTGACTAAATTGAAGCAGAAGTTCTTGGAACTTATAGGAGCCAGACAGCAAATTTAACACGTAACTCATTAAAACAGGATAAAAGCAGAGCTTCAATCATCTTTGTGTTTGCCACCAAGTCCGTGAAAGGAGGGGGTGCCCTTAACACTGCTCGAGATGTAAAAGTCAGATCTTTCAGAAGCAGGAATGCAAACCAAAATTAAAAGCATGTCTGCATACACAAGTACTGCAAAGGAGTTCAAAGAACGAGCAAGGCGTTGACAACATAGGCCGCGGTTATTTGGTTGTTTGTTTTAAAACTGGGGGCATCATATTCTTGACTCAAAACATACTTTGTGGACAAAAACTTATTCATCAAACAGCTTAAACACAAATTTGTGCAGGTAGTAAATTATACTTTTGATTAGCCAGTATTTCGTAAAATATAACTTGATAGAGGTGAGGCCAGTGTGGTAGGCATGGTGGAACATGCCTGTAACCCTAACACTTGGAAGATTGGGGCTGGAGGCTCACAAGCTCAGTGCCTGCCTGAACTGCACAGCAAGACCCTGTCTCAAAAACAAACAAAATAATCATTTCGTAAATGAGTTTAAAACGATTTTCCATAGTTGGTACCTGAGAAAAGGCCACCAACAAAGAAAGCACAGTGCCACCTTCTGCCCCAGCTCTGAAAGATTCAGCTCTGCCTTAGCAGGGCCCCTTCAGCATGAGGTGCTGACTGACATCAGGGCACCACCCTTAACTATGGAAGGGAAAGTTTGGAAATCATCACACTGCCAGGCACAGCACTAACTTACCATAGGTTGCAATTGTCGTTAATAGGGAAGGGGTGAGTGGGGCTGCACAGCTGAGCTTGGCTGCCCACCCTGCCACTAGCCTCTCTTTCTGACCTGGCATATGATTCTCACTTCCTAAAATAGCTTCCTCGCCATAAACTAGAATGATGATCACAGATTCTGTAGTAAGGAGTAAAGGAGTAGCAGATGTGGGGTCCCTGCCTCTGACCATCACGTTTCTCCACTTCCCAGGAAGAACCCATCACCTTCAGTGAGGAAGCCTTCGTGTCCCACTACCGCTCTGGAGCCATGAGGCAGTTCCTACAGAATGCCACACAGTTGCAGCTCTTCAAACAGGTGCCCAGCCTCCCTCAGGCCTGTGCCAGGTCCCTAGTGTTCTACCTTAGGCACTAAGAGTGAGGGGAGGGAGGGGACAGGCCTGCAGAGGACCGGGGCGCAGGGGAGAATTTTTGTAAAAAGGGCATCAGGTGCCAGACAGGTCCTTGGCTTGCCATTTTTTGAGTTAGAAACACACAACCAGCATTTTCAAGAGACTTTTGGTTTCCAAAGAGCCTTTCCCATCTTGAAAAGCTGGGCTGGTTTTGGCATATACCACAGTGCCTAGTTGGATTGCTCCCTTGTCTATAGACAAACTGTGGTGCATTTGCTTTTTCTCTTTCCAGTTTATTGATGGCCGACTAGACCTTCTCAATTCCGGCGAAGGTTTCAGTGATGTCTTTGAGGAGGAGATCAACATGGGCGAATATGCTGGTAAGAAGCTGCCTGCGGCCCTCCTGATACAGAGGACTTTTTTTTTTTTTTTTTTTTTTTTTCCTTCTACAGGAGATGGAGGGAGGAGACTGACTTGGAAGAGTTGGCAAATTCCTCGTTTTCTGACAGGATGCACAAAGCTTGCCCATGTGAAGCCTCTGATCCCAGAGCAGTTGCTTCCCTTGGGTAGAAAAGTCTGGCAAAGTGTCATGATCAGCATGATGCAAGGGTCACTTACCAGATTCTGAAGTAGGAGAGCTGAGCTCAAATGGGACCCCTGCCTCATTGCTAGCTGTGAAACCTGGACCAAGGCATTTCCCTTTCCAGCCAATGCTCTCCTGCTTACGCACTGGCAGTGCCACAGATGACCTCCCAGGGCTTCTGTAGTGAGGAAGTAAGTCACCCCAAAACAGTCCCTGCCATAGGGTCAGTGCTTAGCACATGTTTCTGTACAGTGTGAACATTATCAAGCCAGCTGCAGTGATGTGCAGTCCTAGCCATCAGGAGTCTGAGACAGGGGATCACTTGAGCCTAGGAGTTGGGAGCAGCCTGGGCAGTACAGTGAGAACCTTTCTCAAACAAACAAGTAAATGAATAAAATGTGAACCTCATGGCTGGGTGGCCAGCCTCAGAAGGATCATCCTCTCATTTTTCAAGGGAAGCCTCTAGAGCACTGGGAGGTGTCAGTAATGAGCATCTCCTGAGTCCCAGTCTGGCCATCGGTTCGGTCTTTGATGGCAGAGATAGCAATGCGTGTAGTTTCAGTCTTCAGAGTGGAATAATGTACCCTCCTACTACTGAGCCTGTCTACTCTGGCTGTGCTGATGACCTTGAAACATACCCAGACTCACAGAGGCAGCTTCACATCCACCTGTTTTACAGGTCCAAGCAGTCCATACCACAATTTTAAAGCCAGTGCAGAGTCTCTGGACAGTCACGGCAGACTGTTGACAAGCATCCCCCGAACACTGCACCCGGAACTGAGTAAGCAGTGTGAGCACCAGCTTTGGTCCTCAGGGAGAGAGATGCATGACTAAGACACACACAAGTTACGCCAGTGAAGGATGAGAAAGGCTGAAGTGTGTGTTGTTGGCATGGTGCTCTGTTAACTCTCACTGCACCATTCAAGAGCTTAATGAAGAAGCAGGTTCTGACCATGGGAGAGGAGTTCTGGGACATGCACTCTGTATATTGCTAAATAAAGTCTCCTGGTGAGACCTACTTGACCCTCAGGCTACAACGAACAGGGCTCACTCACAATTCCTGTCACCAGGCAAATGTATCAAAGGTAGCTTGTGTGTCCACAGGGTTTCTATACTGAGTCATTCCGCTCTGGCACGTCACAGAATATAGATGTGACCTAAGCTAGAGGGCTGTTCTCAGGGAAGAAGAAGGCTGGAGCAGGTAGAGCGCTTCCCTAGCATACATAATGTCCTAGGCTCAAGCCCCAGTGCCACATAAACATGCATTGTACCAGGAGGATCAGAATTTCAAGGTCATCTTGGATAACATAGAAAGCTGGAGGCCAACACGAACTACATGACACTCTTACACACACACACCAAAAAAAATCAATGGAAAGAAGAGAAAGAAGCTTCCAGAGAATATGACATTTTAGCTGCCTGTTCAGTTCACTCTGATGCAGATGGCAGGGTATGGTGGCCAGAAGAAGGAAGCACATTTTTATGTCTTAAGGATGGACAGACAGATTGCTCAAGAGCCCAAGCTAGTCAAGTTGTGGGGCTGTGCAACTGGTAGCACAGGAAGGAGAGCTTTGCACAGTGGGCCATGATACAAAAACTCCCTGAGAATGAAAACCTGTGGCCTGACTCACTGCCACATGTTTCAGAGAGTGGGACACAGAGGTCTCCTAGCCTTTCTCTAGATTGTGAGCTTACCAGTCCGCATGAAGACAAGTTAAAGACATCTTTAAATGACAGCATCTCTCACTTCTCTTCCCCTAGGCAGTGATAAACTGTACCATCAGTGGCTGTCCACAGTCCGGGTAAGTGTGCCCCACTTAGAGCCACCTGGTTTCCTTTGTGGCCTCCTGGCAGCCTCTAGACTCTGTGGCCACCTACAAAGCTGCCTCAAGGCATGGGACATGCCTTTCTCTCAACTGAAGATGCTTGTGTCTTAATGCCAGGCCACCTAGAAGGAGACAGTCTCCCTTAATTTAGTGGGGGGGTGGGGGGTGGAATGAGGCAGGCAAGGCTTGCTCCTCTTGAGGCCAGCCAAGGCCTGTAGAGTGAAGTAAGTATTGTTCTAGAACATTTCCTTTCATGGCCAGTTGTCATTTTCACAGGAAAGCCAAAGATGTGTCTTTCTTGCTATGCTGCAGTGTCTTTCACAGCAAGGCTCCTGGGAAAATGGAAAACACATATCTGGGAGACTTTTCTTCACTCTCTTACTGCTACTGTGAAAAATGTCTTGTTGAATTGGGAGCCAGATGCTCAGGGCTCCCGTGGCTTCTAAGGAGCTCAAATTTTGCCTGACTTTTCCATGATTTTCTAATGAGTGTGTATTCAAGGCCTACTGTGTGCCACAGACAGCTGGCCTCTGAGAATCCAGAGGGGGGCAGATCCTGCCCTGGGCGAGTTCCCCATCTCATTAGGGAGGTAGGCACGTAAACAGGCAACTCCAGCATAATGTGATAAGTGTTCTCTCCTGCTCCAGGCCAACCGCAGCTGCTGCCAAGGCAGGTCCCCTGGAAGTGGCTGCAGTTGGCCAGAGTAAGCAGCTCCCCCATGAAAGACTGCCTTTGTTCTTGGATGGCCAAACACAGCACTTGGCACATCAGAGGCAAGCAATAAGGACCTGTTGACTGATTGATAAAGGGAGTTTCAGTACTCCAAAGGACCCTTTAAACAGTGTTCTGAGTAATTTTGGAAGGCAGCATGGAATAGATGAGTGGGTGAAATTTTCCTATTGTCCTACAACATAGGATGCTTTCTAGGTCAAACTGTGATGTTTGTCACTAAAACTCAAAGTCTTGAAGGCAAACAGTTACCAAAAATCTGCTAAAAATTAAAGTCAATGCCTACTGTCGTCTCTTATATGACACATTTGATTAAAAGTCCTCCAGAAACGTGATCCCCTGGGTCCAAGCCACCCCATCTGGCTTCCCAGCCTCATTTCCACCGTAGGTCAAGAACCCCTGTCCCTCTCAGAGCATACCCATAGCTCCCAACTTCTGTCCTTTGTTTCCTACTCCAAGAACATTCCTATCCTACTGTGTGCTCCACATCAGCCTGTACTCATCCTCCATGGTCTAGGTCAAATGCTTTCTGTCCTGAGGCCCTCCCCAGTCTTCTGCTCTCCAAACTCCTTGTATGTAAGCAGTGTGACTCTTAACATCCATATTGGCTCATTTACCCTGCTCTGCCCCTCCCCCATACACACAAAGCCTGGTGGTCTTCAATGAGACACCCCTTGGCTCAGGGCCCTTACAGCCTTACAACAAGCTACCAGGGTAGAAATGGCCTGTGTACTTGAGCTCACTTAGCTGCCTCCTAAGCAGTGGAAAGCCTTCCTCCATATCTTCCTCCCATGCTCCCCACAGAAAATGATGAACCATATTGCCAGAAGGTCTTGGTTGACCAGGACCTTGTTTTCTTCCCTGACATGGAGTTAACTAAGTAGTTCACAGTTACAAAATATAACAGAACACTATCTATGGTAACTAGAAATTCTCTAAAGAGTTTCTGGTGACCATAAGGAAACCCTTGCCTCAGAAAGCATAGACAGGAGCAGGTACTGACAGGAGCCTACTGTCTTCCTTTGACTAGTTATCACATGTCTCTTCCTCGGTTCCCACACATGTGCACGCACACACAGAGTGAGTCTGCTATAGCCCTAACTGACCCCAGTAGCCACCTGGGCCTGCTTCTCTTCTCATGTCACATGCTCTGGAAATGTTGTCTGGCTTGATTAAAGAGAAGCACTCTTTGTTGGTGCTGGCCCACTCTCCCTTCAGCCCACATTGCTGATTGACATTTTTATTACAGAAAGGAAGTGGAGCGATTCTGAATACTGTAAAAACAAAAGCTAACCCAGCCATGAAGACTGTCTACAAGTTTGTAAGTACTGGTCGCAGTCTGGAAACCATGGATGGGTTCCTTCACGATACCTGACTTTTATGTTTGATTGGTTTTGAGTTTGCGGGGGTTGGTTTGGGGGGTTCTTTTATTTTGTTTTTTGAGACAGTCTCTCACTATGTAGCTCTGGCTGTCCTGAAACTCACTCTGTAGACCAGGCTGGTCTCAAACTTAAAGAAATCCCCCTGTATTTGCCTCCCAAGTGCTGGAATTAAAAATGTGTGCCACTATGCCCAATACAACCTGACTCTCTAGTGTGTCAATGCCTTGATTGCAGAAGTGACCAAAGGGTGGCCATGCTGTTTCTTAGCAGTCTCAGTGTTCTGAGAATTGCTTGGCATTGCTGTTTTATGACCTCCCCATGGCAGGTAACATGTATGGTTATATATGTTGAGTGTAAAGTCCAGGGGATTGGGAGGGCCTCTGTTTTACAAGCATGACTGTGTGCACAGTGGGGAGACCTCCCTCAGTTCTGTCCCGAATTCTTCATCCTCTCTCTTACCACTGCCCTGTAGGAAGTGTTTTGTGAGACTCCTGCCCACCACAGAGTGAAAACAGGACATCTGTCAGTTCCTGGTACTCTGTCTCTCACAAGCCTCAAGTATTTGTTCTTGTGCTTTTTTCTACTTGCTCATTTGACTCTGAACCACATACATGGAGTGGTTTTGTTTTATTTTCGTTTTTAGTTGTGCTAGTACTTTCTGCCTTAAGCTCTAGTTCCTATACTGAATGGGTGGCTACCAACAGAGATGCACAGGTCAAAACTGACAGAAAATAGAAGCCAAGGTGTCTTCTAAAATGAAATTTAGGAAGTGGCACTATAAAAACCTGGCAATTGCTGTTTTGTTTTAACCCTCAACCTGGAAAGGAGATTGACCCTGAGGCCCTGCCTTGGTAATGTATAGTGGGGTTCTGAGTCTTGTGGCCGGTAAAGCTGCTGTTCTTTTACTGGTAGCTGTCACCAAGCTGCTGAGAGAAATAATTATAGAGAACAGAAGAAAAGCTTGGGAAGGGAAAGAGGAAAAAGAAGTCTTTGCCATCAAAATGCAGAAAATGAAATCCCTGCAAGAGCCTTTAAGGGATTTTTTTTAACCTTTTACCTTTGTATTTGTTTTCACAGCCATTATATTTTCAACTTGATGATCCCATTTTCCTTCATTTTTCTAGTAATCAGAGAAGGTGATTCATTGTGGACTGAAATCAAGCATAAACCCTGCTGGAAACAGAAAGGGAATCTTAACTTAAATTAATTTTTCATGCAGGCAAAAGATCATGCAAAAATGGGAATAAAGGAGGTGAAAAACCGCTTGAAGCAAAAGGTACTTGAAGTTCTTATTCAAAATGTATAAGCACCGTGTATGAAATGCGTGGCCACAAAAAAAGTGGGATGTGATCAATAGAGGGCTGTTTGATACAGTGTTGTTAGCACACTTCAAAATGCATTACCAGCTGTCCGGGAGTTTCACACTGTTATAAATATTCACAGACAAAAAATTGTCTTCAAATAACATTAAGACTCCTTGTGGGCTTAAACCCACAAAGGCAAGTGAGTTCAGAGTTACCACTGTCTCCCACACTGCCCCCACCAGGCCTGGGGTTTGCAAGTGCCCAGCAAAATTGGCTCATTCATTCATATTCCCTACCACCACACTATCGCTCCATTCCTACAGCCGCCCTCTGCCCAAGGTCATAACTTAAACCCAAAAGCATGGCCAAAGAAATGACCACCGTTTCTAGCACACACATGGTCCCCACATAAACACACACAAAGACACTGCACAGAGCAAGAGTAGCCTAGCCTATATCTAAGGTACATGCAGGCAAACAGAGGCTCTAATTGTCTCTGTGGTCCATCAGAAAAATTATATGTAGTCACTGTGGCCGAGATTTCCCCAACCTGAGTCCCTGAGGGGTATAGCAAGGTGACCAGAGCTTGAGGGGGGGGGGAAGAGACAACACTATTGCAACATGACCTTTGATATTGTGGTTGCCACTCTTTGTTAAAGATGGACCAGACTAGAACTGTCACCCCAAATCCATAGAACAAAGTGTGAGTGAAAAGACTGGTTCACAGGTGAAGTAATTTGCCCAAGGCCACAGTTTGTGAGCCTGGCAAAAACAGGATTAGATTTCAGCTCTGTTGACCTCCACTGTCAGAATGCTTCCACTCTGTACTACCCACGCTTTCACCAGACGTGTGTTTTCTTTTGTAAAACATGTCTAGGATCATTTTCCCCACACCCCTAAATGTACCACTATCTTAGCAGTTTGTTTTTGTTTTTGTTTTTAATTGAAAGCAGTTTCAACTTTATGAAGTCAGAAAAATCCTCATTAACTTGAAATGGGTCGAAGGAATTGATTCCTTTCTTTTAATTGGAAAATAATTTGCTCTGACTAAGCATTTAAATTCCTAGCTTCGGCTGACAGTAAATGCTTAACAGCTGAGGTTCTCATCCTGCGATACAAACCCTGTAACACAAATCCACGCAGCCCCCGTGCCAGTCTGTTCACCCTGGCAGATATTGGCAGGTGGGACTCTTTACATGGGTGTTATTTGAGTCACTCATCATACCTTTTCATCTCCTGTGTCAGTCACGTGGAAATGAACTGGAGGGGCTTCCCCCAGTGTCTAAATGGTAGACTGTGGTTGGTTAGTGTATCGCTGAAATAAGCAAAGGCAGGGTCCCTCCTCATGCGCCAGACAAACGGCCTCGTGGGTCTCCTTGCTTCTGCTGACTATGAAGCCAGAGCCTGCCCTCCAGAGAGTTCCTTCCCACCACACAGTCTTTCCACAGCAGCTAGTGAAGTTCAGTTTTTTTCATGTGTTTACCCAAAGGCTCATTTACACAATCTAGGTCGTGTTCCTTGACACACTGCACCTTTCCACTCCTTCATAGAATCTAAAGCTGATTTTCTTTCCCTCCCCTTCTCTCTCCTCAACCCACACCAGTCTTTTCAAGAATAGCTTCAGGAGATAATGTTCTATACAGAGTGTCAGTGCATCTCAGGTGACACAAATGGTGAAGGCATTTTATAGAAATGTGACTTGTCACCATTGGACTGTTGACAGATCTATTAGTGCACCCTTTTCAATTTTCACTTTTTCCCCCTTGGCTCTTACAGATTTCCACAGACTTGATATTTTGCAGTTGTTCTTAGAAGAGCTGTTTTGTAATTGAAACCCCAGGATTGTTCAGTGCATACAGGCCCCTGGTCTCTGGTGCTCTCTAGCTTTCTTTCTTGAGCTAATTTAGGATTTGGCTTCGCGTGACCTATCTCACTATAGTGGAAAATATTTCTTTGGCCTTTTTTCTCTCCCTTCCAAGACCTGCCCTCTTCATGCAACATAGAACCTGTCTCTGTGGCTCCCCGAATACACCTAACACAGACATTGCAAGTTTTGTTTCTGCTATGAAATTGAAGCAGTTGCCAGACCCAGTTTTCTAATGCACTGAGTGGCCACCTGGCCTCCCCTAACTCTACATAGCAATGGTGACCTCACACACATAACCAAGAACCCAATCTTACCCTCTTTGTTCTTGCCTTGGATTTGAACTGCAAATAGAGAACGTGGGGTTGACCTGTAGAGAGGTCACCATGGTGTGTATAGGGTCCATCTCTAATATGGCTGAGCAAGGCCCCTTTTCTATCCCTTGTTCATCTGTGCTATAGATTTTTCAAAGCCTCTGAAATAGCTTTCAGGGTATCTGTGACCATTGGCAAGTGATTGTTCATAGATCCTATAGTGTGGCTTTATTCCATGTCTGCTCTGCTTCAGGCCTGGAACAAAAAAAGAAACATGGAAAACCTATTTCTCTGGATAAATGGAACAAAGTGGCCAAGTTCTGCTATAGCTTGGCCTTCTTTGAGGTTTGACTGCACAGTTAGAAAGAAGGAGAAATGACAGGGATTCCAGCCATGGCTTCCTAAGGAAGACAGTGGCACTTCCTGGGAGCATGCCCTCACCAGGCCTGACCTACAGAAGAACATCAACAAATCGCATTCTGCTCCCCTGGTTCAGGCTGTCCAGAAAATGCCACTTTAAATCCAGCGGGTGCAACAGGCTTCCTCTTCACCCATAGGGAGCGCTAATAATTTGCCACCCAACGGAACTCTGTCTTCCTCCTGTGTGACCCTTCAGGAAGGAGTTGGCCCACCCATCCCTGCAGCCCCTTGTTTTGCTTTTTTTAATGACATTTAGAAGGTCAAGTATTTTTTTTTTCCATTTGCCAACAAATTCCATGTTTATTGGGAAATTTCGCAAATCCAAGATCCATGTGCCCTTAAGGAATCCCTGATTTTTTTTTTCTTTAGTATCAAAATGCTTTAACCAAATAGGCCCATTTTGTAGCCATTTGGAAAGTTTCTAAATCACTGCTCTTTAACCATCAAGTTGAGCTTGATTAGTGTCTGTGATTGAAAGGAGCAAATTCACAGTTGGCTTGACTTTCTAACTAAATGCTTACAATTGCAATGAAGGGCATGAGCAAGCATGGGGGGGGGGGGGACAGGTAGACTCTTACCAAACAGACATTTCACACTGTATCACACAACTGTCAGCTCTCTGTCTTTAAACACATTAAAATATGCTGCAGCCTCAATCAGCAAAACTCCAATTTTGGCTACTAGTTTGATATTAATATTCATATTTTAATTTATGTTTGCTGTTGTGGGAAGCAGGCTGGGAAAAGACAGGTACAACACAAATCTCAAAGTGAAAATAGGTTCTCTCACAGAAAATGAGAAGGTGCTGGCCTTGGCCATACACACCTCCAGTGTCCTTTCATGGGGATGTGGCATTTGGACTTCTGGGGCCAACCAGGAGATTGAGTCTGGTTGTGTAGGACAGTAACTGTTACAATAGTAACGGCCTGGGGGCATTACCAGCCCTCTTTGTTTTCCTCATCTGTAAACTAGGAAGGTGTTTTAAGCAGTAGTACTTAGTAGCAAGTCCATAAATGAGAGTACATCCTCTCCATTTCTTTGGCCTCATACCTAAAACAGACAGTCTACCCAAATGCTATGGGACCCCCTTCCTTTAAGTTGCTCACATACCCGCAAGAGGGATATTTCCAGAAAGTGGCTCTAACACAGCTATATTTCTTTGGCTAAAGCCACCCTGTCCTTGCCAACCTCAGCTAGCCCAGCAGAGAGAGGGATGCTCTAGCCATTCTGTGAGTGCTGGACCCAACTCCAGTTGTGAATGCCTGGCCTGGCCCTGCTTCTCTGCCTCAGGAAGCCTGACCCCAGCTCCTCCAAAGGCCAAATAGCCCACTTTGTTCCCCAGGTTCACCAGCCCTGACTTTATGGCCCTGCCTACTCACAGACACTCATCCAAGGAGGAAGATCATATTGTGTGCCCATCTTCTCCACAAAGGTAGAGGTTAGCTGTCAAGATATTTTTTATTCCAGGAAGTGCTCTGAGAAGGTATCAGGAAGAGAATTCTGCTCTGCCGAGGGTTGGGGCTTGGTGGTACTCTTTTTGCTCTTAGCCTTGTGGTTCCTAGGAAAAATTTGCTACCCTGTGGTGGCCTCTTGAGTTGTAGTTCTGTCTTCCGCCTCCATGACCCTTCAGAAAGGAGCTGCACCACCTGTCCCTGCCACCCCTTGTCCTGCTTTTTTTAAATGATGTTTAGAGGGTCAAGGGTTTGTTTGTTTGCCAACAAATTTTGTGTTTATTGGAAAAATTAGCAAATCAAAGAAGAAAAATAATGTCCCTTTTCATCTGCATTTTTACATGGTATACCCTGAACATGTCCCAGCCTTCTAAAAATCATATACTCTGGGGAGGCAACAGGAATAGAATTCTCCTCTGGTCCCTCTGACCTGCATAGGGTTGGGACTAGGTGATAGACTTCTTGCTCATAGCCTTGTGGCTCCTAGGAAGAATTTGCATGTGTTTTTTCCATGTGTCTTTGTGTTGGATAGCTCATATATTTTATTGTATTGCCATATAAACACACATACTACACACATGAATGCACATATACACACACTTTAATCAGTTTTATTGTTGGACATCTGAGTTACTTCTAAGTGTCTTCATTTGAAAACATTTCTAGAAAGGGATTAGTGGACCACAGGGCATCCGCATCTTGCAGTATTTTGTGTAAACTTCCAATTTACCTTCCTATCAAGAGGGTATCAGGATACCCATGTCCAGTCCCTTAGCTAATGGGTCAGTTCTTGGGCCACAGTGTCTTTAATCAAGGAATACAGAGTCACTCTTGTGGCTCCTACTCATGCAGTGTATCTGCTAGTAGATAGAAATGAAGATGTTCACTGTTTTCATTGTTCTCTTGACCTGAGCTCCTCCCCCTCTGCTCCCTGTGGCATCCTACAAGGAAGCAGATGTCCTTCCCCAGATGGAGAAAATAGTGAAGACACTAAACATTCAATGGGGGAGCTGTGAGAAAGTATAGAAACATTCGTATCTTTAGATGTTCTAACTAAATGATACCCTGCTTTTAGGCACCCAGGCACATTTTCCTTTCAAATGTTTAGTTCAGCTTAACAGATATATGTGAGAGCTCTGCTAGACTCAAGAAAACCCAGGTCCCAAGGAACTTACGTTCTGGGACGCTTCACAGTAGATAGCATAGGGCATGGTAGCCTGTGACCAGTTTAGCAAGAAGGACTTCCAAGGAGGAAGAGGAAGTCATTTCTGATACCTTCACTTGGGCTTTTGTTAGAAGGTGATAAGATCTAAATGTCATGCGTCCTTATTTTAGGTTATGCCACTTTGTAGCTCCATGGTCTTGAACAGGTTATCCTTTCTGAATCCTGTTGCCTCATCTATAAAGAAAGAATTATCCTATATATTTCATGATCATTGTGAGAAGTAAGTATGAGAATGGAAATCAAGAGTCTGAAAAAGTAGCCACTGAGTTAGGTGTCCCCACACAGGGAGCATCGTGTCTTTTACAGGTGGTAGATCCAGCCGGGCATGGTGGCGCACGCCTTTAATCCCAGCACTCGGGAGGCAGAGGCTGGTGGATCTCTGTGAGTTCCAGGCCAGCCTGGGCTACAAAGCAAGTCCAGGACAGTCAAGGCTACACAGAGAAGCCCTGTGTCGGAAAGCAAACAAACAAAAAATACAGGTGGCAGATCCATTATCCAGTTTGCATAAGACTGGACTATCTCAAAGCCTCGTCATAGCTCATCTCATTTAAGCTGTTCTCCATGGGCCTTTGCCAAACAACTGGGAATCTCCCTGTTGTAAAAACAAAGAAACTGTTGTAGAAAGTGAATGAATCTGAAAGGTCAGGCAGCTAGTTAATGCAACAGATAAAGCTAGAAGACAACAGTGTTTACTTAAAGCTTAAGCTAAGACACTTTCCCCCAAAACTACCATGTGTTCTTTTAAAAATAATTATTTTATAGTTTTCTAGTTAATATATTTTCCTACCATGTTACTTTATAGCTCTATTTTTTTTTTCAGGCACACACACACACACACACACACACAGCCACACACGATGTGTGTGGAGGGGATTATCTTCCTGGACCAAAACTGAGTTTGTTACTGTTTGGCCTCATTCACCCTGTGTTAATCCTCTAGATGCACATGCACACGCCCCGAAATGCCCCTTTTGCCCTTTTGTTGCTCTCTGACACAGAAGGAACCCCTCCCCTACTTTGTTCCATTTGACCCAGGCACCTTAGAGCAGCCTCTTTCCAAACAATCCATTTCTAATTGGCTGTCAACAGCCCCTTTCATCACTGAGCTTTAGCTTAGCTGAGACTGGCCAATCCAGTGTGGGCCACATGACCCAAGACCTGTCTGTAAGGTCAAAAGGCCATCACCTTCCTATATCATTGACCAAGCAGAGACTCTTCTGGGCTGGCTTGCACAGCAGCTGGTCCCTTAGGAAAGGAAGCCAGGAGGTAGGCAAATGTATAACACTGTACACACATGCACACATACACACACATATAGGTGTACAGACACCTATAGAAAAGCTATGTATTTTGGGCTGGAGAGGTGGCTCAGAGGTTAAGAGCACTGGTTGCTCTTCGAGAGGTTCTGAGTTCAACTCCCAGCAACCACATGGTGGCTCACAACCATCTGTAATGAGATCTGGTTCTGCAGGCATACACACAGGGAGAACACTGAATATATAATAAATAAGTCTTTAAAAAAGTAAAAGCTGTGTGTTTCATTTCAGTAGATTATTCACTAGCTAATGATGCTCTATGTTATGTTACCTATTTCCTTTTGTCTCTAGCTCCAAAGTCCCCACTTACAGATAGAGAAACTGAGGCTCGGGGATCTTACCTTTGTCTCCTCCTTAATACATCCCATATTTTCCAGTGTATAAGATGACCCACAACTTTAACTTTAACTTTAACTTTTCCAGTTAAAATCTAGAGTTTGCAGACTGAGTTGCTGCACAGGATGTACATTAGAAGAGGGATAGTCTTACACAGCAAGTATATTCCAAATTCTGTATTTTAGCTGGAAAAGTTAAAGTTGGGGGTCGTCTTACATGCCGGAAAATACAGTAATTAGTTCCTAAGTTACCACTTTTCCTCTGCGTCATGATTCTCTCAGTTCAGTTGAAGAAGAGTGGCCAATGATCAGAAGTCTCTTACATGCAGAATTTAAGGAATATTCTATTGTCAGAAATGTACAATTGTGAAAAATGATAACCTAAATGTTATATTTTGTACCTTTATTCTCTGACTTGTTCTAAGCAACTTACTTGACCTCAACAAAACACATAATGCTTATTGCAGAAGGGGAGCACATCCATGTTTTGCCCAGCCCACACCAATGCTCAGCTGGCAGCCACAGCCAAAGAAGCCATGGCCTGCCCTTTGCACATGGGGAGTTTTCTTAACTTAACTCACCAAACACACAAATAAAATGTAAATGTTTAGGCTTAAGAATATTCTCTTGGTCTTGTAGATACTCTGCAGGTCAGGGAGTCCTTTAGGCTCTTCCACAAATACAAGGAGAAGAGGAGAAGGCCAGGAATGTGATCAGTAAGCAGACAGAGAAAAAAGGCCACACTTGCAAATAATCAAAGTAATGCAAATTAAAACAACAATGAGGTCTAATTTTTCACCTATTAAATTAGCAATACATTTTTTAAATGATAAGGCTAACAAGTACCGTGAAACTGATAGCACACCCATTGCGGGTAGTTGGTGTAAATTAGAAAGCAATTTAGTAGAATGAATAAAAAGCCTTAAAAAATATGTATGTTTGACCTCATGCTTTCATTCCTAGGGATTTCCACAAAAGCAAAATATAAAAGGAAAGAAAAATGTGACATTTTTTGCTAGCATTTAGAAAGGAAAAAATAAAAAACAAGCACCCAATAGTGATGGGATGAGTTATTAAATCAATAGATGTCTGCTCAATGAAAATATTATGCATCCATTAAAATTATTATTTTAATGACTATGTAGCACCATGGTGATGCTTATATTGAAGAAAAACAGGATATAAAATTATGCATGAGCTGTGATTACAAGTAATTTTTAAATGTCTGCATATAGACAAAGTGAACATGTGAAAATGAAAATAGGCATAGAAGAATGTAGAATTAAATAGGGTTTTTCACCACTGTAAATTATTAATGTTTACAGTTTCATGTAGATAGTTAGGCTTCTTTGGTGCTTCAGTATCAGAAGGTGTCTTAATGTTAGCGTCTGTTTCCTCCACCTCTCCCAGGGATCAGGCTTAGAATAGCCTAGAGGGAATTCTTAACAGGCCTCTTGGCTTGTGGGGATGAGATGAGAGGGTAAAGGGCCAAGACCCCAGTGTCAACCGCAGACCTTCCTTCCCCTACAGGACATCACCGAGAATGGCTGTGCCTCCTCTGCAGAAGAGCCACTGCCAAAGACCATGCCATCCCCACTAGTGGAGGCCAAGGACCCCAAACTTGGAGAAGACCGGAGACCAATCACAGTCCACTTCGGGCAGGTATGTGCCCTGCCCTTCCACAGGGCTGTTGGAGCCTTTTGGTTTTGTTTATATCAGAAGCTGGAGTGTGAGCAGCCCATGAGTTTACACCCAGCAAAGCACCTACATGCTCTTCAAGCTGTCGAGCATTTGACATAAACATATTTTAAAGGTGAATTTTCAAAAACTGGATGGGGACAACATGACTTTTGTCATCACTAGCTCCACCGTTAAATGGAGTCCTTAAAGTGTCCACTCTCTCCTCTGACTTCTAGGCTCTACATTTAAGGTGTCGTTAGCTAAGCATCTCATTAGAACACTTTGGCATCCCAGGCCCTTCTTTGCACCTTCAAATAAAAGGCGACATGTAAAGGCTTTTTTTTTTAAAGTCAATTAGGAGTTCTTTATTAATGTACTTCCTGAAAATCAATATTGGGAGTTTTTGCTTCTCGAGTAAAAACCCATGCTGTGATTCTAGAGATCCAACTCATTTCCAAACTGCTTGCAAGGATCTGAGTGCTTTAAAAAAATTATCTATTCATTTTATTTTATTTCTTTTCTTTTAAGTAATACATTGTACTCTTCACAGAAATTGAAATTTTCATCCATTTCCTACTATGGCTATATTTTTTTTTCAATCAAAAAGATTAAGTACCCTTCCTTCTCTCTCTCTCTTCAGTCAGCTGCCTCAGTCTTCAAACATAAATGTATTGTGTGCAGTGTGTGTGGTTTAATCAGGCGCTTTTGGTATGATTTTGATTCTGAAACACAGCTCCTTTAGTTATAGTTGTAACAAGAGTTTGCAAGGTTTCTTCTTGTTGTTGCTTGTTTGTTTTTCTAGTGTTGGGGCTCTAGCCAAGGACCTGGTGCTTGCTCAGCAAGCTCTGTTGTACTACTGAGCTTATTCTTTAGCCATTCAGTAGATGAAGTATGATCAAGCTAGTCTGTATGACTTTTATTTACTATAAGTATGTTTGCTATTTCACCTCAGGAAGGACCTAGAATCCTGCATTTAAAACAGTTCTTATTTTGAGAGACATTCATTGAACTACTTAAAAATAGAGGGAGCCAGGCCCTTGAGGTGGCTCAGCAGTTAAGATGCCTGCAGCCAAGCCTGAACACCTGAGTTCAGTCCCAGCCACTGCATGGCAGAAGGAGAAAGCCAACTCTTTCGATGTGCCCTCTGGCTTCCACATTTGGGCCTTAACATGCACACGGCCCACATACATAAGGAAACACAATACAAGAAAAATAAAAGTGTAAAAGGGAAAAAAAGATCTAGCAAAACAGCCGCTGTGGGTTATTGTAAAGCATGAGCTGGCTGCAGCATGAAAATCACTCTTTCCGGGTGCTATGCCCACACCTCATCAGTTGGGGAAATCTGCCCCTTTTCCAATTCTACACTTACATGTAGGGACTTCTGAGAGACTGGCACATTCTATAAAGCAGGAGCACTGACTAACCAGCCGTTCTGTTCAAAGCACACAGATGTCGGCACCCTGAAGACCTGCCTCCTGCCAGGCCCAGGCCCTGTTGAAGCAATCCTCACCCCAGTTCCTGGCCATGTTTGCTGAAAGCAGCCCTGGTCGTCACCAGTGTGGCAT
The DNA here is from genome assembly GCF_903995435.1 of Acomys russatus. Lineage (NCBI taxonomy): Eukaryota > Metazoa > Chordata > Mammalia > Rodentia > Muridae > Acomys > Acomys russatus. The sequence continues at coordinate 46,091,974 of NC_067160.1, forward strand.
TCCAGAGTCAGCTTTCCTTTGTCCTCATTCCTGCACATGTGAACCTGCCCATGAAAGGAGCCCTCACTGGTGTTGGGAGCCCATTACAGAGAAAGAGGAGGCGGGGGAGAGAGATTTCATGGTGTTAAACATTCCATTTTCAAAACACACAAAAAAGGAGGCCCTATTTGAAATAGAGAGACCTTCTTTCCATTTCAGCAAGAAATAGAGAGATGCTTTAATGTCATTCCCAGCTAAATGCAGAATAAGAGTGTGCGTGCTCACACGGGCGGGGGATAAACAATTAAAAAGCCACCCCAAACTCTGTTGAAATAAGAGCTGTCTGTGCCTTCACAGGTCTGCAAACTGGAGAGGATGAAAGTGGCTTTTTTTCCCCGTTTGTCACTTCCCTCACGTGGCTGCCAGCATTATGCAAGTGTACAGGAAGGCAGGAATTTTTTTTTAATGCATGCATGCGGATTAAGGTCAAGCCCCTAGTATCAGCCATGCAGCGGGCTCTCCCTTCCAGCTGCAGCCACAGAGCCTACCCACAGCCGAGAGATGCCTTAATTGAGACGTGCTGTCAAAGTGACAAACACATTTGCATACAGTCTACACTCTATTTATTTTCTCTGGAAAGGTCTACAGTCTGCTGTTGGTTGAACATTCTTAATCAGTTTGCTGTAAGTGAACTGCCAGCTAGCTCACTTGTGCCGGCCCCTTCTTATTAGGTGACAGATTAGCTAGAGTGGGGGTGGGGGGCAGAGAAACTACAGCTACCCCTTCCTTTTTATTTTTTAAATTCTTTCCAGCTTTGCCCCTTGGTGGGTTGTCCTTCAGTCCTTCCCTGTGGCCTTCTCTGATGGGCCATTGGTCGCAGGAGTACAGTTCTTTTGGCCAGCCTGACTTGTAATGGTTCTTTCTAAATGTTTGCTAAGTTCTTTTGTTTTTTTGTTTTTTTTTTTTGTTGTTTTTTTTTTTTTTGTTTTGTTTTTTTTTTTTTTTTTTGGCTTGGCATGCTTCTCTAATCAGTTTGAACCTGGTATGCATCCAAAACAGTAGCCTCATCTCATGATGTCTCTAAAGCCACAGACTTAGCATACTAGTCCAGTTTTTTCCATCTGTAATAAAGTTTAAATGTCCACCTATGATTCACCAGAGCTACTCATATAGCCCCAGTATGTAAATTCTCTTCTTGGGGTGGAGGAGCAGACCTCACAACATCTCATACGAAGGAAGGGACCATTGGCCTTGTTTTATGGTTCGAGAGCTGAAATACCTGAAAGGACCTGCCCAGACCCACATCACCACAGCCTGACACCCACACTCCAGGCAGCCTGACTAAACCCCAGTCAGATCATACCTACTAACCCCCTAAACATTCTCACCCTGGGCTTACATTCCCATGGATTGCTTCAAGTCCACTTACCTACCTGGAGCAGGCTCAGTAATACTTGTGTGTAATCCTGGGCCGTGGGAAGCTAAGGGAGGAACAACACAAGTTTGAAACCAGCCTGGGATGCATATGATATTCTGTCTCAAAGGTAAATAAACAAAAGGTTCACTTATCTGTCCTGTGAAACCCAGGACTGTTGTTATAGCTATGTTAATCCTTCTACATTACTGCACTAGTGCAAGTTCCTAGGTAGGCCAGCCCCAATGGACACAATCCTACAAGGTGAGCAGCAAAAGGCCCTTTGCACAGTCCTCAGCAGTGGTGGGTGTAGCTGACAAAAGGGAAATTCAGTGTCAAGAGTGGCCACTGTCAGGGAGAAAAGATGGTTTCTCATAAGCTGCCCACTGTTCTCTTCCAGGCTGGAACTATGTCTCTATTTGCATACATACTTTTTCATCCACTCACCATGTATAAGATAAGTAAGCAGCCAGGCATGGTGGTGCATGCCTTTAATCCTAGCACTCAGGGAGGCAGAGGCAGGTAGATCGTTGTGAGTTCAAGGCCAGCCTTGTCTACAAAGTGAGTCCAGGACAACCAAGGCTACATAGAGAAAACATGTCTCAAACAGCAAAACAAAAATGATAAGCATCCAGTCTTACCTTTGTAAGGCATAATAATGGAGACAGGCCTGTAAATGGAGAGAGGGAAGTGAGGGGTGGGGGCGTCAGAGGACAACTTGCAGAAATCAGTCTCTCCTTCCACCATGTGAGTCTTGGATATCAAACAAGTTGTCAGGATGGGCAGCAAGCACCTTTACTCACTGTTCCATCTTTCCAACTTCTAAAATGCAAACCTTTTAAATGAAAACCAAAGCTAGGAAAGATGTTGGACCCCTGTAATCCTAGCACTTGAGGGGAGATGCAAGGAAGAAGATCAGGAGTTCAAGTCTAGCCTGGGCTACATGAAATGCTGACTTGAAAGAAATAAAGAGTAAAAACGAGAATATTACCTAAGTCCTAAGGCCAAATGGTTGCTAAAACATAGCTTCAGAGTTTAAAGGACTGAGTTACTCCTCACGGAATCAGTAGACAGTGGCAGAGCTGCCCAAAAGCACTAGCAAGGAAAATCTATAGGTCCTCAAGGGAGGAGAGGGCATATCCAGTCCCTTCTCAGACTCCCAGAGAAGAGGTACAGAAACCAGTTTGGCTGTGCTGGAATGAGCTAACAGCAACACCTCTGCTTCTCTTAGCCATATCCAACTTTCCCTCCCTGCTAGAGAACTGGACAAATGCTGGAGTCCAGGGACGCGTGCTGCCAGCCCTGGGTGCATGCTGCCAAGGCTCATTGAGAAAGAAGTAGGAGGACCAGTTCTCAGGCCTTCCAGACTTGCTTCAGGTTTCCCACAATTCGTTGATCTATAAAATGAGTAATTGCTTATTTTCCAAAGTACAGATTCCAAAAAATACATCTTCTTAAAATTTATTTATTTTTATGTTATGTCCATTGATGTTTTGCCTACATATATGTCAGTGTGAGGGTGTCAGATCTTGGAGTGACAGACAGTTGTGAGCTGCCATGTGGGTGCTGAGAATTGAACCCTGATCCTTTGGAAGAGCAGTCAGTGCTCTTAACTGCTGAGACATCTCTCCAGTCCCTCAAAATACATCTTGATATGTGCCTCTCTACTGCTTCCATTTGAATTGAGAATTATGAACTTTTTCGATGTAAAGTTTAAAAGCTGTTTAGAGGCTAGAGTGATGGCTGCTCTTCCAAAAGACCTGAGTTCAATTCCCAGCACTCACACGGAGGCTTATAACCATCTGTACCTCTAGTTCTAGAGGATCTAACATCCATTTCTGGCCTCCATAGGCTCCAGGCATACACATGGTACATAGACATACATACAAGCAAAATGCCCATACATTTAAATTTTTGCTTTGTTTTGGTTTTAAGGCAAAATCTCTATAGGTAATCCTAGCTATCCTGGAACTTGCTTGCCACATAGACCAGGCTGGCCTTGGATTCACTAAGATCCTCCTGCCTCTGCCTAGGATTAAACACATGGACCACCATGCCTGGCTCTTTTTAAAAAAAAAAAAATGTTTTTAAGCTGTTTAAACCAGAATCCCAATGAAGTACCATCTCTTTTACTGCCATGCTGAGCTGCAAATGCTACCCAGCCAACAAATGCCCTCTACACCCTTGGCTCTGAGTGTCCTGAGAAGTCCCTTCTGCCCATTCAGCTTGAAAGTCACACTTAATTCCCCGAAGTTCAGCAATTCATCATGCACACCTGCAGAGGTGTCCTAAGTTCTCCTCATATCTCAAACATACACTCCCTGCCATGCTCCTTCCACAGCCTCATCTCCTACCTCAGAACCTGACACCCTGAACACTGCTCAGTCCCCTCCTCTTCATCACCTCTCTCACAGCCTTTGGAACAGGACACATGACCACTCAGTGTACTGTGCCTCCTGATCAACACTCTTACTGTAGAACCCATATGGCCTTGTAGGCAGCCACTTCACTGCCATGCTCCTAGTACTCCCTAACAATCCCATCTACCCCCTTGACACAGGAAGTCCTTCACGTCTGTATGTTCAAACCCAGAGCAGGTCCTTTGTAAACCTCCTGGCTCCTGTAGGAAGAGGTGGTTGCTCTTCTCTGTATCTACCCCAGGACTCTGCACACACAGCCTTATGACTGTTTCTTTAGTGCTTATCTTCCCCCATGAGAACATGAACCTCTAGGAAGTCTACAGTCTTCAACAGGACCTGGCATGGAGAAGTCTGTAAACACACAGAAGTTTTATTATTACTATAGATGTTTAAATTGGATCATAATTAATTGACTATTGTTTGACTTCTCCCTATGTATCCCACAAGGTATTTGGTTTCATTTCAGTTGCGATACTTACAGTTCTGTTCATTTGGGGGGAAAATATTCCATTGGCACTCAAAAACTATTTGCACACTCCCTTTCCATAAATAAGGATCCGTTTCCAAGTCGAGGCAGTGGTAAGAACTGGGAGCCTGTCACATTGTACTGTTTATGTCTTTATGATGTCCTAAGGCCAATCATAAATGTCCCATGGTAGAACTGGGGGACCAGTCAGAGGACTGAGACACCCTTCCTCTGAACCCCAAGGTCACATGGACATATTTTAAGAGAGGGAGAGGAGAACTGTTAGAAAAAGAGGCCCTCATCTCTGAGTTATATGGAATAAAATTGCAAATATCAGGCCTGCAAAACCAGCACTTGGAAGGCTGAGACAAAGATTGCCACAAGCCTGAAGCCAGTCTTGGCCACATAGGAAGACTCTGTCTTGAAAACTACATCTTTGAGGGTTGGAGGGTAGCTCAGTTGCTAAAGTGTTTGCCATGCAAACATGATGACGTGAATTTGATCCCCAGTACCCTTGTACAAAGTTGTGAGGCATGACAGGGGTGGATGGGTCGGTCTATTGAGGTGGATCCTATGGACTTGCTGGCCAGGCTCACTGAGAAACCCTGTCTCAAGGTAGAGAATAGTTGAGGAAGATACCAGACATTGACCTCTGGCCTCCACTTATGCATAGGCAAGTAGGTGTACATGCCCACACACACATGCACATGCACTACACATACTCCCTCAGTCAGTCATCGTAATAAAGAGAGCTCAGATGGTGGAAACTCAGAAGGCCTCCTTAAGAAGCACTCCTCTCATTTTCGGGGGCTAGCAGTACTAGAGGGTTGAGCAGCATGAGTAGGGCAGTCATCAGAACTCTGCCTCAGAACAGCGCCTGTCAGACCACACCAGTTCCACTCACTCAGTTGAAGGGTGGTTGCAGAAAGTTGAGGTGACAGTGCATCTCCCCTGACACCACCCTCCTCTTGGGACCTAAAGGCCAGAGCATCAGGTTGAACCATCTTACTGGCTGGTTTTAAGAGCAGCTGAGGGAGAAGAATAGCACTGAGCTTCTGTGCTGTGCTGAGACCTGAGGTCTCTGCTCTAGTGTCAGCTGCCACTGCCATTGCAATGGACTAAGCCATGTGATCCACCAGGCCATCGTGTTGGGAAGGGGTCTCAAGGCTTATCTCCCTTAGTGAGAACAGGAGAGGCATGGAGATAATGAGGACTTGTGCAGGGATGTGCAGCTCAGAGGCAGAAGTCAGAGTTCATTTCAGGCCATGTTATGGCCTAAAGCTTAGATCTCCTCCAGCTCTGCTGAGAACATAGCAATTTCTTGATAGTGCACACCATTAATCCAGTGCAGAAGCTGGGCCAGTGGCCCTGGATTGCGGATGTTGGACCACAGTAAGGCTTTGTTTCTGGTTACTTTCCAGACCTCAGGCCCTCCTTAACATTTCTGTGCCTCACTTGGTGCTAAAGCAACGGCACTGGTATCCTGCACCTGGTGGAGACACCATAACCCAAATCCACCAATAATTACAGAAGCATGCTGGGTGCTTTCCTGGTGGTTGTGAAGGAGATAAGTACAGAGCCACGTGGGTATGTGTAAGAGTTGATGATATTGGCCAGGCCAGGTACCAGGTCAACTCTGAAGACCAAGGAAGGACATATATTAGGAATTTATGTTGATTGGGGTATGTGGACAAGCAAGAGATATAAAATCCAAAAAATAAATTGTTGGCTCATATCAGCTATGATTGTGGTTCAACTCTGGTATCAAGTCAAGTTAGCCAGGCCTTCCCCCACTTTTTCAAGGACCACTCTCAACAGACTGTCCTATGTGGTGGCCATATGACCTACCACTGCAGAACACACCCTTCTAGCTATAACTTCCACATAAGTTGTGACCATGACTAACTGCACCAACTTGGATTCTGAGCCTTTCTCTCCTAGCCAGTCACCATGGCTGAGGGTCTCCTGCCTGTTGTGGATAAATCCCATGAGTGCACACACCTCAGAGATAAAGAACCAGTACAGGAGCTAAAAGGTTGTTCTCAAAAGCAGGAGGACTAGATCAAACTAATAATGTGCAGAAGGCCCAACAGAAAATCGTCCTCACCTTTTATCCTGTTCCAGAGAAAAGTTCATACCCAGAGCTGAGGTGAACCTGTGATCAGAGGAGCATGCAGAGTCAAAGGCAGACATCAAGTAAAACTGCAGATTTAAGGAGGCAGGGTCAGGTGGTGATGGTGGTATATGCCTTACATACCAGCACTCAGAAGGCAGAGGCAGGTGGGTCTCTGAATTTGAGTCCATCCTACAGAGCTAGTTCCAGGATAGCCAGGACCACATAGACAAACCCTGTCTCAAAACAAAAACAAAAATAGCAAAAAAACAAAACAAAATGAAGCCAACCAAAAGAAGGGGGTGGGGGAGAGATAGAAGGAAGAGGACAGGCATGCAGATATGTCAGTGCCAGCCAGGGAGATTAGAACTGGGTCTCCCAGATGAAAGACTTAAGCCTGCCTTCTTCGGATGGAGAGTGGCAGGGTCAGCAGCAGTCATAGCTAGGAGTGGGGAAAAGCCATGAACCAGGTCATGGGTGCTGTGCCAATCTGTGAAATCAACCACTGCAATCAGTGTGCCCCTTACTTCACAGAACCCCCAATCCTGTGGCTGCTAAGAGGTGTTCCCGAGGCCTTGTCTGCCCTTTGCAGTTAAACCCCAACTGTTTTAGTTTAGGCCTTGTTCCCTATCCAATCCATAGGAGGGGCCCATTACTTTCTCAGAGTCAACTTGATCATGTCAGAACAACCTGGGTGCAGTGTTCAGTAACCCTCTCACTCTGGACCAGATCCTTTAACCTAAGACCAATGGGAGCAGCTTCTTCCAGCTGTGTCTTGGATACCTGGGGAAGGCTCCAAGCTGGAGAACCTACACATGGCTGCTGTTTAAGCCATTCTAGAATGGGTAATTGACATCATGTGGAGGCCTAGACTCCCCACCCCTGTCCTAGGTAGCCCACACTTGTTTTGTCCAGTGCCTACACTGGAGAGCGCTTACCTTTTAAACTGTTGCATTAGCCCAAGGTCTAGCCTCCAGAAAGGTCCAACTAAACTACCAAGTAATAGAATCTGGGCATCCTAACTGGTTGAAACTCTTGTTCTAAGCAGGAAGAAGGCCTGAGTGGGCCCTGTGTCTGCGAACTGTGTTTTGTCCTCCCTGCCCATAGATGGCATCCTTCCAAGGTGCTGACATGACCTGGTGCAGAGCCCTAGGGCTGATGTGCCTGCAGTTTCTAGCACCACTTTTGTTCTGACACCTCCTAATGACACTCTCTTTTCTTCTAATTTTATGTGTGTGTATGTGTGTCTAAGTGTACATGCACACCATGTACATGCAGGAGTTTGTAGAAGTCAGAAGAGAGTGTTAAAGCCCCTGAAACTTAAGTTGCAGACAGCTGTGAGCTGCCTTCTGGGTGCTAAGAACCAAACCTGGGTCCCCAGAAAGAACAGTAAGCACTCTTAGCCACTAACTCTCTCCAGTCCCTCCAAATGTCTATTTCTACCTTCTTTCTGTTTCAGAAGTTTCAGCTACTATAATGGCTTACTCTGTCCTTGGACTTCTAACACTGCCCCTCCCTAGCTCAAGCAAGGGGTCAGTGCAGCAGTCCTCTACACCCCAGGGGCATTAGAAAACCCTGCAAGGAGTGACATGAGCCCTCCAGAATGTGCTTCCCATCCCCGCTCTGGGTTCCCTGTATGAGCAGACTAGCACACCAGCCTTCACTCCTGCCAGTTCCTGCTTACTCAGTAAGACTCTGTAGGGCTCCCCTACCTTGGCCTAAGTTCTTCCTCCTCTCTAACCCTGGGCACCTTGTATCTATTTATTTACCAGCTCTTTATGAACACCTGCTCCAGGCCAAAACTCCAGGCTAGGTGTAGGAAGAGCCCCAATATGAATCAACTCCTGCCATCTCCACCACCAGGGAACCTTTCCTCTTCTGCTGTATCCCCAGAATCCCATAGCCCTACCCAAGCTCCCCTACTCCACTAAGTCCTCCCCGGCTTCTCCCAAGTCACTCTGGTACAGCTCTGTCCATGCCAGCTACTTCCTGCTGATAATTTAATAAGGTATAGTGTTGGCTTCATGGCTATATCTGGCGCAGACAAGCCCCCCTTGAAAATGTGGGAAGTGACCTGGAGCTGAGTGAGGAAAAGGAGCTGCAGGCCTGCCCGCCTTGTGCCTTGAGTGAGCCATATCCATTCAATGAAGCAGAAGCCAAGAGTGAGAGGAGTTTGTTCCCTGGTGCCCAGTGCCCATATGCTCCAAAATCCCCTTGTGTATAGCAGTGCCCCTAAGCCCAGCCCCACTTAGCAGCATGACAGTAGGGTGCCTTTGCCAAGACACCGACCAGGACCTAAAAACAGCATTCCTTTAAGGCCTGTGTCAGAGCCACTCCAAGTCCAGCTCCTGCCATGAAGATATTGAAACTAGAAGGACAAGAGCAGGGAGTCTGATTCGGTGAGACCAGAGGAGGCATCAGATTAGAATCCTTGGGACAGAGGTGGGAAGAGGGGTCACCTTGGTATCCTTGGCTAGGCCAGAGGTTCTGTTCAGTGGCACTGTATGTGTCCAGGAGCTACCCATGGCACATTCCCCCATCCAGCCCTCATTTGGACACTGCCTATGGACCAGGGAAATTATTAACCTGTCCGTGCTCTTGAGAAGGGAGTCACAGGACCAACCAAGAGATGTAGTATCAGAAGGGGTCAGGTGCACTGAAGAGGCTCTTGGACAGTGTGGACCTGCTGTGCTGGAGCAGGCACCCTCCAAGCCTCATGACACTTAACCTTCTCAACAGCCTTACACACTGCACGCAAGTCTTTTTCTAGAGAGGTCAAGCACCTGACCAAGGTTGTAGAGTAAGTGGCAAGACAAGCATTCAAACTAGGCATAGCCATCTGAGCCAGAGTCTGGGTTCTCCTCACCTGTCACCAAGCCCTCTCCATCACCTTTACCTACTTCCCCAGGCATTTGGTTGACTAGAAAAGGTCAAGGTCACTTTGCTGCATTTCTCCCTTTCCTGCCTAAGACCTATGCCATCAGCCTGTATGTGGAGCTTTACTTTGTCCCAGCACCAGTAGCTTTAACACAGGTATTTTCTAAATGCCCACCAGGTGCCTGGCAATGTGCTCAGAAAAGACTCAGGTGCTTTCGTGCCCTCTTCTCCACCTGGCAGAGCTGGGCGGTACCAGGAGTTCCCTGCATCCAAGGCTGCGTGCCAGCCTCCTGCACACATCACTCCCACCTTAGGAGCAGACAGTCTGAGACCTTAGTCTTTCTGCCAACACAACACTAATTCTTTCTAGACCTCATAAACTCACTCTTTAACTCATCAGACATACTTGAGGTGTGGCAGGGGCTGAGGCCTCTGGGTCACAGAGAATGAGATGTTTCCTCCCTCCATGGTTCAATGGCTGGGAGAGTCTGTCCACAAACACCACAAAGAGAAAATGATAATGGACGCAAGTGTACTGGCCATAGTGGGCACAAGTGCAGGAGTGGAGAACAGAGCAGGCATCTTAGAAGAGGGAACATCCTGGGGACTGGGAGAGATGGCTCGGAGGTTAAGAGCACTGGCTGCTCTTCCAGAGGTCCTGAGTTCAATTCCCAGCAACCACATGATGCCTCACAACCGTCTATAATGTGATCTGATGCCCTTTTCTGGCCTGCAGGTGTACATGCAGGCAGAGTACTGTATGCATAATAATAAATAAATAAATCTTTAAAAAGAAAAAGGAGGTGAGAACAGAGCCAAGGTGGAGATTAGCATTCCAGACAAGGGAATGAGACTTCAGGGAAATAGGGCCAGCATGGGCACCACAGGCCAAGCAGATAAGAGCTGGGAAGTGGCCAAGCCTTAGGGGAGCTTAAATTATACCCCATTGTTGACTTAGAGCCCAGAACAGGTTGTATTCAAGAGACTGACATCTGGAACCTGAACAGCTGGGACAGAAGTAGGTAAGCTAGAACAACCACTAATGACATCACTAATATTTCAAGTGAGAACTTGGGGAGCTCAACCAAGGATGCTGATTACATGAGTGAAGGTGAGGAGATGTTTAGGAGACTCAGGCCAGAGCACAGCAGGAAGTAAGTGCCCTCCACAGGAGCTGTTGGAGATTGAAGTGGAGTGACATAAAGCTAGACACTGGCTGCACTTCTGCTCTACACACTCAGCTGAGATTTGCAGCACAGCCTGTGAGAGGGAGTGTCCATTGGGCTGTGCAGTCGGTGAGTAGACCTCCTCTACAGTCCAAAGCTAAGACCAGCTGAGAGCTACCATGCCTATGTCCCTGAAATGGGTGCGACTCTACTGTCCCTGCAGCCCTATTTGTTCTCCGAGTCGTGTGCCTTTTCGTCCAACTCCCCATGGCTTCCTCCTTCCATCCCAGGCTATGGGCTATTGTGGTCTCCCTGCCCAGATGGTGAGCTCTTCACCATCCCAAGATGCCTTTAAAAACTTATACCTGTGCCATGCTGGGTAGAGAACATGGGTTGTTTCAAGCCAGCCACTGGCCATTCTTGCAAACCCATTGGAACCCATTGGCAGCTTGTTAGGCCTTTTACGCCAAGGATCCCACAAATAAATACCACTGTATCTTGGTGCATCAGGGCTGGAGTATGGAAATAGAGGCACTGTATAAATAATGTATATTTACAAAATAAATGCAGCAATATTAATGTTCAGCCATAACCAAGTCACCTAGTTTAACAGTGTAGGGGCTGCAAGGAGCTGCCATCCATCAGTGTGCATCAGCATCAGAAGTGGCCACTGAAATGGAGGGAGGGTCCTGTGACCTTGAGGCCTTTAGTTTGAGGCAACTGGTGAGATCACAGGTGGGTACCCTAACACACAGCCTTTCTGCCAAGGTGTGACACCTACTGTGGCCGTGTGTTCCTGCAGATGTCTTGAGGTCTGCTGCTGAGCAGAAGGCTGATTAGCACCGAGTTGCAGGATGTAATAGGTTGCACCTCCAGGAAGATGGCTGGCTGGGCCAAAAGGATTTTCTAATTATGCATATTCACTCTGGCTTGCAAAGGGAGCCAGTGAGTAGACTTCCAAGTGACTCTTCCAAAAGCCCTGTAACTTTCAGCCCCTCACCATGAAAGCTCGGCTAGGTTTTCACAGGGTCTGTGTCCATCTCTGACAACCCCTCTCTGAGCTCTGACTCCCACTGGGCATCTGGTTCCAACATCTGGAACTCGGGAGAAGTAGCTGACAGAATGGCTAGAGTGGGAACCCCTCCCCTTGGTTGTAATGGCACAATGCTGGATTTCAGTATTTTAAATGAAAAATATATGCAGTTAGCTGTGCGCTGACAGTGTCCTTGAGGATTTGACAGTGAGATTTTCCAGCAGTTGGTCTTCGTTAGGATCCTGGCGGTGTTTAATAAGGCAGTGGAACTGCTGGCACCTTGGGCTCCTGTTTGTTCTCCGAGGGCTCGGGGCTGCTGCGGTAAGCACAGCGACCAGAGCTGATCATTACAAGGGCGTACGCCACCATGAATAAAAATGTCACACGTTTTCCCATCTCACAGCGGTACAAAATGTCAGTCCTGTCAAACACACATTGCAGGGAGCTGTGTGCAGTCCGTACAAATTGGAAAGCTGCATATTCCCCCAGCCTTCTGATATTCTTCATTTGAAGCTGAAGAAAAACAGTTGTTAACCTATTAGCTGGGATTTTAAGCTCTGCTGAGGCTCTGGATGGTAGACTCTGACACAGATAGGAATGTGTGCCAGGGTCCAGGAATTTTAAACCAAGTTCTCCATCCATTTGTTCCTAGAAATGGAGGAGAGAAAAAAATCCACTCCCTGTCTATCGAACCCAACTGTCTTTCTTTAACAGACACACTGGGGAAATTTTGGGATATTTCACGTCTAAGCTTCCTAATACTTCAATGCCTGTATCCCACATAAAAGAAAGAAAGAAAGAAAGAAAGAAAGAAAGAAAGAAAGAAAGAAAGAAAGAAAGAAAAAAGAAGAAAAAGAAGAAGAAAGAAGAAAGAAAAAGAAAAAGAAAAAAGAAAAGAAAGAAAGAAAGAAAGAAAGAAAGAAAGAAAGAAAGAAAGAAAGAAAGGAAAGAAAAGAAAAGGGGTCTTGCAAACAGCCATAGGGCTCAGCTTGGCAGATCAGGGTAGCTCCAGGTTGAGAGTTGTTCTTGGCTGGGTGGTGATGGCACATACCTTTAATCCCAATACTCAGGAGGCAGAGACAGGTGGATCTCCAAGGCCAGCCTGGTCTATACAGTGAATTCCAGAACAGCCAGGGCTACACAGAGATACCCTGTTTGGGGTGTAGTAGGTTCCTGATCAGAAGCAAGCCAGGAATGTTACTAGTGCTAAGGACAAAGTAACCTGAGTGATGGGGACAACTGGTTAGTATAGGTGCTTAGTAAAGGCCTGAAAGGACCTGCTGCTAGCTACTCACTCATGAGTGAACATTTATTATGTCCTTTACCATATGCTGGACCTGTACCAGGACCCAGAAGTCTCAATGTAAGCCTCCCTCACCAAAGACTGCCCCTCTTAGGGAAGAGAGGAGGCAAGGTATGCCACTCTTTGGAATGGGAAGAGTGGAGAGCACCTCAGGGAAGAGAAAGCACCCTGGAGGGGCAGCAAAAGTCGTCAGATGAGTATGTAAGGCTGCTACAGGACCAGTGTGTGTTGAAAAGGACAGGGGCACATGAGCGCTAGAGTAGGTACTCTAAGTGATGGCAATAGAAGGCCAACTGTGATGGGCTAAGAGGTAAGGCCCTGTGGGCAAGGCCTGTGTCTTGATAGCTTGCTGAGCATGGAGATGTGACCCGTTCCCCAGTTCTCATGAGTTGGGAAGTGAGAGGTTATGAAATGTTCCTATCTATACCAGTGCAAAATTAAGTGGAAGCTTTTCTTTTTGTTTCCTACTGCTGTACTGTTTGGAGTAGACGCCATTGCAGAGATGATAAATGAGCCTTGCTTTTGCTGAGCTGGTCCTGGCCCTTAATGTACCGAGCAAACTCTCACCACCCAGGGCACAGCCCTAGAGAAATGCAGGCGGCTCTTCAGGCAGATCTTCCCATGGGGTTGAGCAGACCTCACAGTACAGAGAACTCCAGGATGTCAGAGAACAGCATCATTGCGGGGGAGGGGGGCAGTGCCCTGGGCTCATGGAGTATATGTCACCATCTGCCTTCCACTGCTTTGTGTATGTGTGGTGTTATCATGAGAAGTATGTGTACTCATGGGCATAGCTGGGCTTGAATTGTGCCTGTGCCACCTGTTAGCTGTGAAGCTTGGTCTCGATGAGTCACTGAGCCATGTTACCTCACTGTTTCTGCCTTTTAAGGCAATATTGCTTTTTCTGGCATTCTTGAGACCTGTTATCTGTCAAGCTCCTAGCACAGACCTAGTACACAGCATGTGCCAAGAGCCAGCAGCTCCTGTTGGTATCAAAGAACATCTGGAGGTCTTTCCTCTCACCTCACCACTAGTGAGACTCCTGGAAGATGTTGCCCAGGAGCCCACCCTTGGTGGGACCCCAGATGGCCATCAAGTGGAGGGAGCAGCAAGGCACCTGCCTCCTGCTTCTGTTTGGGCAAAGAATGGTACAGTCAGCAGAGCCCCCTGCCCTTGCCCAGCGACCAGCCGCATCTGGTACCCGACCTTCAACAGCCAATGGATGCCACCTATTCAGGCCCTGCACCTGCACCAACTAAAAACAAAGGACTCCCCTCCCACTGGCCCACGTCTGGCCCTCCTCCCTCCCCTGCCACTGTCCCCCAAGCTGGCTAGGTCACCCTGCCACCATGCAGCCTTCCCTCCCAGCTGCCTGGCTGCTTTTGTTCAGCATGTGAACTTCCCCGTCAGCGGAGCTCCTTGCACGGGAAGTAATCAGGAATCTTGACAAGGCTTCAAACCACAAATGCCACTACAAATTAACCAGCACCACTACAAAATACTACTCCTGTCAACATCGGAAAGAGTGTGCAGCTATTCAGGGCAGCCTGAGTGGCTTTCAGTGTAGCACACACGTGTGGAAGGCAGGGGATGGCAGTGAGCCTGGATTGTGAGCCTAGCCTCTCTGGAGACCACTTGCCCAGACCCCTCCACAAGTGCTACACTCATCCCTCAGAACCACCTTTTGTCACAGATGTCCCTTCAGCCCATACACAGGTGGCACCTCAGGATAGCAAGCTCTGGACATAGGAAAACCAGAGGCTGAAGCTCATCCCCAGGTGTAAGTCTTCTTGTATGCTGTGAGAGAAGGTGAGAGACTTCTGTTTCCCTCCTGGAGAATGAGACACTGGCAGGGCCTCCATCCCAGGCTGGTCAGCACGACTGGCATGTTCTGGGTACCTCTGGCCCCTCAAGAGGGCTCTGATGTACAATACCCCCCCACCCCCTACCTCCCTTCTATAGAAAGAGCCCCTTCCTACCATGTTGTGTGGATGGACTCTCAGCAAGCAGATGGCCACTCCATCCTCAGCCATGAGGTCAGGGTCCCTCCTGTTCAGCAGTTTTGCAAGAATATCCATCAGATGAGAGCTTGTTACCTCTGAAATGCTTTGGGACCAAGGATCCCCCATTTCTTTCTCAAGCCCTGCTGAGCCACTTGGGCCCAGAGCACACATCACCAGGGCCCAGTATGCTGCAGCTGGCCTGGCTGAAACTCTGAAGCAGAGACAAGCATTTGATCCTCTCCAGCAAGCAGGATCAACTCAGTCGTGGCTGGGCAAAGAGAACTGGAAATAATGACAGGAGTTGGGGGACAGAAGAGAGCCATGCCTCGGAGAGCTGGTTGGGCATTTCAAAGGAAACACTCCACAAAAATATCACTTCAATACACTCCCTTTTGGAGGCAAATCAAAAGAAGCCCTCTTTTATTTCCATACCTTGCATAACAGCAGATTTCCAGTCCCAAAGAGTAGCAGAGCCTTGCTCCTGGCCCAGAGGCCCTTTGTAAAGCCATAGAAAGCTTTGTCTTCCCCTCCCAACAGGGTCCACTTCACATACAGGTCAGAGTATTGATGTGAATACTAGCCAGGAAAATTAACCAGGTGAACTCTTCCCTCGTTAAACAGCAACAGAGTGTAATTGTGAATTCTTTCACGCCTGCTCTGTTCCCAGCACATTCCCAGGACAAACTGAGAAACCCAGGCTCCATCCAGCTCCCCCTCAGCCCCCTCTATGCAGCCAGATGAGGTCTGGTGAGGAAGGAAGACTGATGCATGCAGACCACAAGGAGCACAGAAATGACTGGGGCCACCTTTGGAGTCGATCTCTCATAGGCAATTGCCCCACTGGTCAGACCCACCTTTTCTGGCTCCAGAGTAGCAGAGCTTCCTCCCCTACTATCCTCCCAGGAGAACTGCTGCTTCTCCCTCTCCCTCTCACATCCCAAACTCGATGTGCAGAGCCCTTGAGTTTCATCAAGCATTTGTCCTCTTTGACCTCGGTGACTGCTCCATCTCCTAACTAACATTTCATATCCTTTTCTTCACAGTGAAGTGTGATTTTTTTTTCTTTTTTCTTTTTTTTCTTTTTAACCTCATAAGGACATTAAAGGGTTAGTCCGAGGATGTTCATCCATTAAGGATGGAGGGATTTCATATCCCAAAGTAGACATCATAGAATTCCCCGTCTACCAGTAGCCAGTAATTGTCTTAAGATGGTGACCTTCTTCTGCTGGCCTGTCTCCTGTGTGTCCTGGGGCAAGGCCTCAACTCCCCTCACCTATGTAACCCAAGGCAGCAGCTCTCACTCCCTTAGAGGACTCTGTGAAATAGCAAATGTGTCAGATGGACAGGCAGTGCCCATGGCATGTACAGACTGCTCCCCAGACATCCAGGGTGCCCCCTCCTTTCTCATGTACACTAAGCAGTCTCCGCCCCCACCCCAAGTCAGTGACTAGCAGATGAACAGTTTCCATTCCACAGCCATATGCAGGATGCCTGTTCATCTGTGCAGGGCGCCCGCTCATCCGTGCCGCCCAGGTAATTAAGTTGATATTCCAATGCCACTTCCCCCCTGACCTTTTAGAAACAATGTGTTTTGCTGCATCAACAAATTAACTGCAAATCAGATGCTGTCCTTGTAAATATGGATTTCATATCCAATGAGCATACTTACCTGGCCCACACAGCTGACAGAGAGCCAGAGGCCAGAGGCCTGCTCTTCTCTGGGACCTCTGTGCCATTCACACTTTCAGGCCCCCTCCTCCTTGTGTTCACATCGTCCAGTGGTCCCAGTGGAAGTTGGGCAGACCTCCATGCCTAACGAGGAGCAGTTACCATCTACCTGGCTTCCCTTCCATTTCCTCCTCAAGAACACTAAGGTTTCTGGTGTTCCTGACTGCATCCTTCCCACTATGTTAGAAGTAAAATCACCTTTTTTAGCCCAGCTGTCAAGGCCCTCTTGTATCTGCCTCCCACCAGTCCCTCCATGTCTAAGCCTGCCTCAGGTACATCTTTGGCCTCACTCTACCCTTGCTGGAGTACTGTGGCTCCCCTCTACCATGCACCCACATCTGGTAAAAGAATGCTTCCTCTGCCCCTGTGCTGACCATGGTGTCCCTGTAGTCCCCTTGCCTCTAGTCCCTGTCACCCATGGATGCTGCATCTGGTGCATTTTAGACTCCACTATCTGATGAATGAACAAACCAGTCACCTGTTTTCTCTTAAGGCACACAGGGGACAAGGGGATTCCAGATGACGTGGGAAACTCAGTTGGATAAGAATAGATTAGTCCAATGAACTAAGAATGCTTTCCTTAGTTCTTGCTGCTGTGTCACCTCATATCAGTACTGCAACCTCTCTGGGCCTCTGTTTCCTGTCTATACTGGAAATAAACCTGTAACTTGCTTCACCAGGAACCAGGGACTCAAAAGGCAGAAACAAGATTTTTTTTTTTTTTTTTATGTGCACTGGTGTTTTTGTCTGCATGTATGTCTGTGTAAGGATGTCTGATCTTGCAATTACAGACAGTTGTGAGCTGCCATGTGGGAACTGAACCTGGGTCCTCTGGAAGAACAGCCAGTGCTCCTAACCGCTAAGCCATCTCTCCAGCCCAACAAGATTATTTTTTAAATAAGCTATTTAAATTATTTTATGTGCATTGGTGTGAGGGTGCCAGATCCCCCTGGAACTGGAGTTACAGACAGTCGTGGGCTGCCATGTGGGTGCTGGGAATTGAACCTGAGTTCTCTGGAAGAACAGCAGTGCTCTTAACCACTGGGCCATCTCTCTAGGCCCAAGGTAGAAATTCTTTGATTATGTCTAAAGTCTAGTGTCCTTCAGCAGAGCCTGGCTGGCTGACAGCACACACCTTGGAAAACCAAGGTCCTTGTGTCCCCAGTATTTTCCAGAAAGACCTGAGAGTATGACAGGAATGTGCAATTGGGTGGCTCTGCCTCAGCCTCAGAACCCCACGCTGAGCCTCCCATGGCTCTAGTTGTGCTCTTAGAGTGTCCACAACAGTGTTCTGACAAAGGAGTTGTTTGCAGCTCCAGAGAGGTCAGCTGGGACCTAACACACACATGCACAGAGCTAATTCTTAACCTGCCTAGAAAGAGCAGCTGTGAAGATAGAGTCCTCCTCCTCCTCCTCCTCCTCCTGCCCTTCCTCCTCCTCTTCCTCCTAAGACAAAGACTGTTTCTTGTGTGTTTAGTCAGATCTCACTAGAGTATCCACTGCTGAAGGGGATGTGCTGTCTTGTTCTTCCATGAGTCTCCAGCCTTAGCCATACATCTCTGTTCTAACCGCATCCAGGGGAAGAACCCTTCCAATGTGTGGCCTTCAGGAAGGCAGGTATGCTGTGCTGACCTTCAGGAGCTCCAGCCCTGACCCTTCTTGCCACAGCCCAGCTTAGGAAATGCCAAGTGCACTATTAACAAAATTCTTAGCCAGTGGCCCCCAAAGACTGTGCAACTTCATGTCCCTCATCAGAGTCCTAAGGTTTACATACAATGTGATCACTATGCCACCTGCTCCTTGTTAAAGCCATTCTGCCCTCCCATTGTGGACCATTGAAAGGGCCCTACTGTAGCTCTGTACCTTAAGCTTCTTACAAGGAGCCACAGTTGGTAGAGCAGAGGGTTCAGGAAGCTCCCAGTTCATGGTAATGACTGTCACCAATCCTGCCCAGCTCTGCAGTCTCCTCAAGCCCCAACTCGAGGTGCTGTGGAGCCACATTCCCTCAATCCCTATC
The DNA here is from genome assembly GCF_903995435.1 of Acomys russatus. NCBI lineage: Eukaryota > Metazoa > Chordata > Mammalia > Rodentia > Muridae > Acomys > Acomys russatus. The sequence continues at coordinate 46,110,493 of NC_067160.1, forward strand.
ATGGCTGCCTTCTGGAAAGCAGTGTGTTTCTCTGCATTCATCTTTTTCTGGTTTTCTTCGTCCCCTCTTACCACCTGAACTGCATCCATTCATTTGCCCCCTTCCACCCCCGACAGCTTTCCCCCATGCCCATCTTTGCACCCATGGCATCTGTCCTGAGATATTTGGGAAACTGCAGCCACCATAGCCCAGCATTCCTGCTCTGCCGTGATTACACTCAAAAATGAGGACACTGAGGCCCAGGGTTTACCAAAAGTCACCAAGCTACCCAGATAGAGGCTGGCCTCTATGGGATGATCAGAAAGGCATCCGAAAACCACATGCTTTAGCATCAGAAGCCTGGAACAGACTGCTCACCACTGTACAGTCAGTCCTTTGTCAATCTTTCAGGTGCCGTCTTGCTTCCACACAGATCCCCAGGGTCCCACCCACTTGGTGGCAGAGTACCCTAATAATTGGCACTACCACCTCCTTCTTTCTCCTTTAGCCCCTGGGGACTTTAATGCACACCCCTGAGAGCACTTCATTCTCCTTCTAGTGCCCACTCTGGGAAAGTGGCACTGGCCTGTGTCCCCACAGCTGTGTGCTTTAGGTTAGCGTATACAACTGCCTCTCATGTGTAGCTCCCCAGAGTTCTGTCCTCAATGATGGTAGCCTTCAGGGAAAACTCGTGATCTCAGAGGATCAGCAGGGTGTCCTGTTTGCTTAGGCTGGGCTTTGTTTTTACCTATCTGGTCATGCCAGGGCAGCTGTATCACATTATCCTTTCTTGGCATCTTTTTTTTTCCTGAGGCAGGGTTTCTCTGTGTAGCCTTGGCTGTCCTGGACTCACTTTGTAGACCAGGCTGGCCTCAAACTCATATTTATCTGCCTACCTCTGCCTCCCCAATTGCTGGGATTACAGGAGTGCGCCACCAAGCCAGCCCTTCTTGGCATCTTTAAACTCCCACTCAGTCCTGCCAGCTTCTGGGCTGAGCGTGGCCACCAAGCTGCTGTCCAAGTTCAGTTGTAAAAGAACCAGCACATGCTCCTGATAGTAACAGCAAAAATCAAATGCTTACAGGAATCTGCAAAATTAACATCTTCGTCACTGGAGGTGGGACTCGGTAGAGTACTGAAACCCTGGGCTCTGTCCAGAGCGCTGCAGAAAAGCAGGTGTGGAGGCACACCTGTGATCACCATACTCTGGAGGCAGCAGGAGGATGAGAGATGTCCAAGCTCATTCTCAACTACAGAGCAAACTTAAGGCTAGCCTGGGATACATGAGACCCTGTCTCAAAAATAAAACTAACATCCCTTGGGTTTCTAATGTAGCAGGAACTTTAAGCCAAAATCACTCACTGAGCATTCATCATGAAGTCTTATGACTACCAGAGGGTAAATGAAGGAGTACGCTGCAGGCTGCACCTGCCAGGGATATCGGAGAGTGTTGTAGGGAAAGAAAGTCTGTTCTAAAGAGGTTAGGTTGAGTCAGGCAGTGGTGGCACACACCTTTAATACCAGCACTTGGGAGGCAGAGGACGGTGGATCTCTGTGAGTCTGAGGCACAGAGAAATCCTATCTTGAAAAACACTTGGAAGAGGAGGAGGAAAAGGAAGAGGAGGAGGAAAGAGAATTTAAAATGCAGCTTTTTTAAAAAGTTCATGGTTTGGGCAGTTTGGTGGTGTTGAGTGTAAGACACAGAAGCTCTAGCTGTGCTGACAAATGTGGTTAGTCTCCAGAAGGGACCAGACAGCACACAGCGTTTCCCAGATTCATGTGGCTGGAGAGTTCTAACTCCCCTTTGAGCAATGCCTCTCCCAGGACCAGGTTCTCAGGAGACACACTGAGAGATAGCCACCTTCCCCTGAGATGACTTCAGATGGCAAGTGGATGGTTGGGCATGTGTGTGTTTGTTTCTTTAGGTGCAGAAGAGAGAGCGGGTAGAGGAGGGGAGACTGGCTAATGGTGGCAGCTGCTGATATCCACAGGCAGGGATATGTAAGATCTCACCAACCCATTCTAAGAGCCCACTAGGGGAGAGGTGTGGTTGCCCACGCTGCTCCTATGGGGACAGGGAAATTTGAAATGGTTATGTCATGGCCTAGAGTAACCTGGAGAGTAAGTGGGCAGCTGGGCTTCTATCTAAAGCAGTCTAATCCCAGAGGCCACCTGCTAAGCACTCTGCCACCAGCAGGGATGGCAATAATGCAGGCTAAAGGTGACAGTGGGACAAGACAAGAGGCCTATGCAGCAGTAGAAATCCAAGCATGAAAGAAGCAGTGGAAGTGGCAGGGTTGGGGCAGGACACCTGTCCTGAGAGAACCTGTGCACCTTAGAGGTGACTTAGGGGCTCTGTGTCCCTCTGCCCTACATACTTCCTATAATCCATGAAGAGGAGGAAACATGGCAGCCATGCCCATCGCCAACCTCCAACTAGCAGCCAACTACAGCTTAGCCCTCATCCAATTATTGACCAAGGAGCTGGGAAGCCACAGCTCATTTCTACCCACATCTGCTCTCTGAGTGCTGCTCTGCCAAGACTCTCTGGCCCTCAGGCTCCAGGGATGCCTATGACATAGATCCAGACTTCTATGAGTCCCGTGAAGAGACCATACCAAGGGAGGCCCGACTCAGCAGCACTGGCTGAGAAAAAAATGTAATGTAAGCCACACATTTGAATCACATGGAATTCTGAGTAAAGCATGTAAAGGGTAAAAGGAACAGGTGGGGTTGGTTTTTATAAGATATTTTACACAAAGTTCCAAAAATATTACCATTTCAACATCATATCAGTATAAAAACTAGCAATGAGATCTTTTATATTCTTTCCTGAGTCCCTGAAATCTAGTGTGTATTTCACACTTTCGGCACATCTTAATTCAAAGCCACCACATATGTACATTGGCTTCTGCACTGGCCATTGCTGAGTAGTCATTTTCAAATGGTGGTGTGTGTCTGTGAATTAAGTGACTGAATGGATGGGAACCAACTAGGGCTCTGCAGGGCTTGCTGGGAGTCTGCAGTCTTGAACGTATGCAGATCTTTTCTGTCCCTTGCTCTGCCTGCCCCTTTTCCTTCTTGTGTTCAGGACATGTCGCCAGGCTGTTAAGAGAACAAAGTCTGGCTTTGGAGATAGAATTTCATAAGGAAAGCTAAGAAATTACTCCTCTGTTGATCCACATCCTGACTGCAAAAGCCAAGCATGTTCTTCAAGTTGTGTATGTTCAGCAGAGCAGGCTCCACCCTTCCCAAGTCCCATTCAACCTTTTACAGGCACAGCAATAGATCCTTCCAAGAAATAGACTGTTCAAAATGAGAGAATGAGGATAGGAGGCCAGCAGAGGTCCTTTGACTTAGAGTACGGGAGCCAGCATCTGTCCTGGGCAGGTCCTTGCTGGACAAGACCACATTTGCCAGGAGAGTCAAAATGGGAAGGCCACTCCTCCTTTAGGCAGAGATAGGAAGTGAGGCATAAGAGCCCAGTGCCACTTGAGGGTCACCTTAGGCTGGGCATGAATGAATTTTTGGAAAGATCTACGTGGTGCTACTAACAAAATCTAGACATGCCAGCTGAGGACAGGAGCAGCCACTGATGGTTTTGAAAGTGGGTGTGGTGTGGTGTGGTGTGGTGTGGTGTGGTGTGGTGTGGTAGTGTCGTGTCCTGCTGCAGTTTACAAAGTCCCCCTGATGTGAGTAGAAAATGAGGATCAGAGCAAGGGATCCTGCTGAGAAAAGATTGTGATGATCCAGGCCAGAACTAAAATTCTAGCAGGGGAAGGACAGGGCCCATTCAGGTGAGGGAGCAGAACATCCCCCATTGACTCCAGACTCTAGTGCGGGCGCCTCAAGGCTTTTCCCCAGGCCTTGTGTAGAGATGCATGGAGCCATCTCAATATGAACTGATGTTTTAAGTTTCCACTTTAATGCAGCTACAAAGACTCCATCCCACTCGGCCGCCGCCTCCCAAGATCCAGCGCTCAAGGCCCGTGAGTAGCCGGTGGTGTGCCCTCTCCATCTAACACTGCCTGCCCGCCCCCCCCCCCCCATCCCCTGGCCTCACTAAACCTTAAGAGTGTGGACTCTCCTGCCTGGCACAAGGAAACTGGGAAATGGGTTTTTCAGCTTCCCTCGCTGCGTGGCATGAGCTGGAACTTGCATTTTCTGGGCTTCTCTCTTCTTTTTCTGAATCAGCTCAGTGACTTGCAGGCTGTAGCCGTGGGTAGCCAGGCTGCTGTGTGCAGCTTCGCATCATTTAAGCGAATCTCCCAGGGAGAGTTGTATTTCTAGCCACTGAGCTTTAATGGCTCACTGCAAATGCCTCTTCCTCACAGAGGAAGCCACAGTCAGACGGCAGGGGTCTTATTCCCCCCAGGTCTTGGTTGGGAAATACGTTTGCTCTATCTTCCCAAGAGCAGAAAACATAGTGCCCGTTAAATGGAGACAGGCACCACCCCCTGCTAGGCTTCACAAGGAGAGATGCATGCCCACAAAAAGTAATAAGGGAGACTTAGAAAACAGAGGAAAGTACAGAGTACTAACCAGCCAGCATCTGTGAACAGAGTAGGACGTGGAGAAAAGCCCATGGGCTTTTTAAGAGAAATACCTTGGCTGTAGTCATGGCCCAGAGTGACAGAGTGCTTGCCTAACATGAGCAGGGCCCTTGGTTTGACTTCTTGCATCAGTGCTGAACATCTGTGAGCTTCTTTTCCCATGCACACAGACCTTGACCATTCTGGGACATAACTTTCTCAGAGTGAGAAACCTACTAGGACGGTTTGATGGGATGGGAATCCCAACAGAAGGATTCCCAGCCTATTGCCCGAGGCAGCCATGCCCAGGCCCCAGACTCATAGTGCCTCAAAAGCTAGTATGCTGGCCCTTCTCAGTGCATCCCTCCAGATCCATCTTATGAAGGCACAAAGACCATGCTATGCTAAACCAAAGTCACGGTGTACATACCCAGCATCCATTGAGTAGCGACTGTCTGGGTAGATGTCAGATGTCCTGTGGTTCTGTTTCTTCCTCTTGCCCACTGAGTGAGGAAGTTAAAGGTTTGGGGTAGAGAAGGGGAATTTAAATGACTGCATCTGTAAGTTGGGAATCTACCATTCCAGCCACATGAGGTGATAGAGCCATTCAGTGCCCCAGTGAAATGTGTGTCACACATAGCAGAAAGAAGGAGCAGGTAGCTTTGGGGGCCGGGAAGCACTTTTGGGTCAAATCTCATATAATACAGCAAGTATTTCATACAAGCCTTAGCAGTATGGATTTGGGGATTCATCAGACCTGGGCTTGAGTGCTGAGGTGTATGACTTTGGGCAAGGACTGAAGCTCTCTGACCCACCCTCCTCTATTTTATACCAGGCCCTCATTCACAGTAGCTTTCTGTAAAGATGAACATTAATGCTATTTGGAAGGCATTCTTTCTAACAGGTTTTCCATCTTACCACTTCTAAATAATCACCCAGTTTATCAAAGGCCATTGTTTGCCTAGGATTTTATAGGCACTAAACCATTTGGAGGACCTCATCCTACCTGGGCCTCACAGTAGCTCAAGTGTACCAAGCATTGTGGTCACCCATTTCAGAAAAGATGCTTGGTACCTTAACCCTTACCAAGGATCACCAAACTATAAAACTGTAGGTCCTTCTGGTGTTCCCAGTCCCATGGGCCTCTGTCTCTGTGGAAGTGAGATAAGCTCCTCACACAGAACTGGGACAGAGACTTCAGGTGAAGAAACTTAACTGAGTTCTGTACAGATGAGCTTCCTGTGAGGTCTCTGGACAGCATTATGCCATGGCAGAAATAAGAGCTGGGAAGTATAAGCACCCTTGAATGTGCCTAGGACTGAGCTAAGTACGCCATATTATTTTGTCTATCCTTGCTCCAGCCTAGAAGCAAATGTCACCAGGTGTGCTGGCGCATGTCTTTAATCCCAGCACTCGAGAGGCAGAGGCAGGTGGATCTCTGTGAGCCAAGGCTATACAGAGAAGCCCTTTCTCAAAAAAAAACAAAAAGAAAAACAAGCAAATGTCATTCCCCTAGTTTGTAGCCAAGATCAGAGAGATAGTAAGTGACCAAGCTAGCCTTTGAGACCAGACCTACCTCTCAAGTTCTCAACAGACAAGCTTTTGGCAGCCATAGGCAGCTGATGGGTTCTCAGGAACAGCCTTAGAGGCTTAGGCTCCAGGACAACCAGGAGATCAATGTGATTCAAGACATGGTAGCTCTCTGAGAAAAAGTCAAGTATTATTGGACTTTAGTCTTACCAATATGGCAACTTGGGTAGATTGTAGGGTACCTAGGCATCTGAGAATATGAGGAAGCAAATGTTATCCCAGAAGAAGACTGGGTAGCAGCTACCTCCACCCGTAGCCAGGGTAAGAGGTGACTGACTAGCCATGTTCTTGGGACTCCCCCAACTCTGCAAGTAGAGCCACTGAGAGACAGACTCAAAAGCTAAATGATATGTTGTCTACAGCCCAGGGTCCCCAGGCCACAGGGACTATTATTTATTCTGGATGCATTCCTACCAGCATGTCCAGTAGACTCCAATCCACCCTGGGTGGAAAGAAACTAGGGAGACCTGGGACACAGAACTCCTAAGGGCCACAGAGAGGACAGCGTGACATGATTCCATGTCAGGATTTGTCAGGTCACTGACTATAAACATGGCTAAGCACAACAGCTGGTGGCCTGGGTGGCAAGGACGTGGGGTGGTAGGCACTCAGCCGTGACAACAGGGATTGTGTAGCCCAGCACCTGTGGCGTGAGCTTGGCTGTGACCAGAGGATCTGAGGGGTCTTCTTAATAATGGAAAGGAAAGAGCAAAAGAAAATCGTGCTGGTGTCTCCTGAATGAGGGGCAGCGGATGGAGCCACCAGGGAGAGGCAAGCTGCTGTGGGCCCACATGTGAAGCTCTTTATAGCTCTCTATTTATTATTTCTTGCTCACTATTAAAATCAAATGTACTCAGTGCTTTTGTATTCAATACACACTTAACCCTGCCGACTTAGATTTCTCAGGTTTTGAATCCGGTGGGGAATTGGCTGGCTTCCCAACTTTCCCCTCCAGTCCCCCGAACAGAGATGGAAAGCCCTGTTTAGCATTCATTCCCCTGGTGCTGCTGAGATCCTAGCAATGGTGGGATAGCCCTGTTGTGTATGAGAGTGCTTTTTCCCCTCCAGCCAGCCATCACCCTTCCTAAGTACCCCAAAAGAGGGATGGCACTGTGGAAATATTCTGGGTTTGTCCTCATTGTCTTGTGATTCAGCTTTGATTAAACCAATTATCCTGTGATTCTATACCTGGTTGTGGTCTGCCACTGCATGGTGTGTGTGTGTGTGTGTGTGTGTGTGTGTGTGTGTGTGTGTCTGTGTCTGTGTGTCTGTGTGTGTGTCTGTGTGTATGTGTACGCCATGTGCACACATGCGAACCATCGCCTCATGTGCATGCCTTTGTGGATGTCTGTGAGACTGTATATGCACTGCAGTCTCCCGGCCCTGGTGCATTTGGGTGTTTGTCTGTAATGATAATCCTACACCAGTGAGGTATGTGTGGCTCTGGGTGGGTCTGTAACCACAGGGGTGACTGTCTCTGGTCCGTTGTGTCTTTCCCGCCCTCCCTCACCCCTCGCGCCTCTCCCTCCTCTGTCTGTTTTATCATCCCTAATGAAGCAGTCTCCTCCATCGATCCTGCTGATTGCCAACCCATTCCTTTTGTTTGTTGGCGCTGAGCCATTCAGCAGCACTCTGACAGCTCAGCTCGTCTAATTAGCTCTGTTGTTCTTTTTCCCCATGTTTCACCACGTTGCAAGTTCAGTTGAAGTTGCCACAAACTTAATCCCCCCCATTTCAGTAGCAAGTTCACATTCCTAACCTGTCTTCATTGTAGTAAGGAGCAGCCCTGTGCAGCACAAGCTGACAGGCCATAATGTCTGACCTTCCTGAGCACAGTCCCCAGGTCCCTGGCCAGGGCAGAAGAGCTGTTCCACCCAGCTGCATTCTCCTCCTTTGCAGGCAGAGTCTCAGGGATCCAAGAGGCCTTGCTGTGAAAACTAGCTCCATAAGAGAACAGGGACAGATATAGCCATCTATTTATTCAGCAAATGTTGACCAAATGTCTGCTGGGTGCAGGCACCATTCTAATAACAATGACAACCACAATAGTATTTACCACTGTTAGATTCCAGACAGTAACACTGGCCTGTCTACAAATTCTGCTGAAGCTCTAGTATGTACCAGGCTCCTCACAGGATGCCTGAAAGGATTAAGGCTATCTGCAATCTATCTTCTTACAGGCACCTCCCTCCCTCCCTTTTGCTATTGATAAAAGGGGGCATCTCAGTCACAAAGAAGCAGGCAAGCATTTCTGGAGGCACACTGTCCACACCAGTGTGCTTACCCACACCCTGTGGTTGAGTCTTAACAATAGCTCTGTGGAAGAAGACAGCATGTTTTGTGGAATGTTCTTGGCCTTTACCACATCTCTGATTTGCCAAATGAGGCTGAGCTCAGACTGGCTGCTCCACAGGAAAATCTTTGGTTCGGTCAGACGTGCGCAGACCTGAGGGCTCCATGTGACTCTATCAAGACTGGTCTTGTATGCAGCCAACTTCTGTAATCTTGTTCCTACGCCATTGTGCTGTGTCACCTACCAGTTGCTGGGGGCAGGGTTATTCTGGAAAAGAGCAGTAGGTAGTGGAGTGTGTGCACTGTCCTTCCCATCTTGTCAGCAGAGATCAGTCAGTGTGTCGTTGCAGTTGCAGGGAGTGCATGGCCCCTATACCTGCTGCAATGCTGGCTTGTCTTCACGGGCAACAAGATCCACAGAGGGACATTCTCAGCTCTCTTCCCAAACCTCATTGGCATTGGACCAAATGAAACTCGTCCTAAGACTTCCCAGAAGGGGCTGGAGAGATGGTTCAGTGGTTAAGAGCACTGGCTGTTCTTCCAGAGGTCCTGAGTTCAATTCCCAGCACCCACATGGCAGCTCACAACCATCTATAATGGGATCTCATTCCCTCTTCTGTATACATGAAAAACAGAGCACTCATATACATGAAATAAATAAGTAAATCTTTTTTTTTATTTTTTAAAAAGTGCCCAGAAATTCATCCATCACAGACTCTGATGGGGCAGGGAAGGGGGCATCCTTTCCTCTGAGGCTCCATCTTGGTTTTCAGAGATGACAGCTCAGAATAATCCATCTACCCATAGTGTCAGCAATGAAAGTAGAAGCTGGGGGCTGGAGAGATGGCTCAGAGGTTAAGAGCACTGTCTGTTCTTCCTAAGGTCCTGAGTTTAATTCCCAGCAACCACATGGTGGCTCACAGCCATCTATAATGTGATCTGATGCCCTCTTCTGGCTTGCAGTTGTACATGCAGGCAGAACACTGTATACATAATAAATAAATCTTTAAATTTTGAAAAAAAAAAAAAAAGTAGGAAGCTGTCTGCTGCCCTAAACTGGGCTTTGTGCAGCACCCAATTGAGGCCTACTGGAGGACCGGACGTAGGGATACCCTGGGAGCCTTTCTGCTTAAATTCCAGATAGCATATCCATATGCTGTATGGTAAATGGTGGTATTTCCTTGACAAGCAGGACACTGGTAGCCCAGACATAGAGAATTTCTGCCCAAGCCTTCTGGGCTACCTACCCTAATGCTCACAGTGGACCTGTGGGGCCTTTCCAACTCACTCCTTCTTGGGGATTTCCCCATGCTCATCCTTAGGTCCGACCACCTCGTCCACATGTCGTCAGAAGACCCAAGAGCAACATCACTGTGGAAGGCCGAAGGACATCTGTCTCAAGCCCTGAGCAGTGAGTACTATTGGCCCCTCTCATCTCTCCCTAAGAACACAAAGAGCCAGAGCTTTGTAGTGACAAAGCGTGAAGCCTCAGCCTTCCTCTCTGAGGCACCCTTGAAATCCTGAGCAGGTGTTAAACAAGGAGGCCAGACAGGGAGCAGGGCTTGGTCATTGGTGTCAGAGTCTGAGCCTCGGCTGTCACATCAGCAAGAGGCCCCACAACAGGGAACCTGGACTGTGCTTGTGTGGTGAAGCGCAAAGGCACTCAGTCATACTGCAAAGGTTCCAGGCCTCTTACAATGAAGATGTAGAGTCCATAGGTGAGAAGAGGCTGCTTGTTTATAGCAAGGCCACCCTCATCGTCGGCCTGCTGCTGTTCAAGATCCCCATGGCTTGAGTTTATACACACCACGTCCTTGCCCTTAGCCTCTCCTGGGCCCTTTGCTCTGCTGTGCTATTAGGGCTTTTCTTCAACATCCCCTATGACCTGAAGTTCCTCAGGGCACTCCAGGACCCAGCCTCGAACCGACTTTGGTCATATCCCGAGTGACAGATAGATGGAGTGACTGAGCCTGCTCTGTCAAAAGCTACAGACAACTCTAACTCCAGAGCCACCTGGAGAAAGTAGCACTATGTCTCCTGTGCTGGTGTCCATGGCCCTGAGCTCTGCCCAGACAGCGGGGCAGCTACTCACCAGCTTCCTGGGATGTCTTTAGAACAATACTTTAGATATCATGAGTCCGTCTGAGCCTAAGGTTGTGTGATGTCTGGGAGAAAATATCTGTCCTTTGTGTGGCAGGGAGGAATGCCCTTCTTTACAAAGAACTGGTGACCACGGAGAGGAAAGATTCCAAAACGTCAGGCTGTGGCATAGCCCAGGCAGTTCTCCCATGGTCCTCTCTATAGAACCAGACGTCCTGAACTTAACACAGAGAACACTAGAGTGGGAGAGTGTGTGTGCGTTTCTGGAGATGCTTGGATATGTGAGATTTTGAAGAGAAGATGCCTGAAGTTGGGAGGGTCTGACTTGGGCTGTGCACGTTGGCATGGTGGGAATATGCGGGACAGCGCCTTTGCTGTGGGTTGTCACTGCCCCCTTGTGGTGAGAATGCTGCATGGCTCTGGGCTGCCTCTTAAAAAGATTTCTCTTGAACGGGATGGAATTAGCCACCTCTTCATAACTGACCTTTTACAGTGTCCTGGGATAGAGGCCAAGGACCTGTAGTGAGTCATAATCTGAGGGTGTCCTTACACACACACACACACACACACACACACCAGACCGGCAGCAGTTCACATCCTATAGAAACACATTCCCACTTTGCAGTCCTGATTAGAGATTGGACTCACCAAGCACATTTATTTATGCTGTTCCTGTTCCAAACCCAGTGACAGGGGGTGATACTTTAGTGTGTGCAAAGAGCCAGTTGTGTCAAGAAGGTGGCTCTTCCTGGTAATTGCCTTAGCCGTGTCGGTATCACTTCAGTATTTTCGTGTAATGTGCCTGTCTTAGATTTCTTTCCAGAAAGCATCAGGTTGCGATGAGCTGGACAAGAGTGGGGGCTGGTTCAGAGGGCTAGCAAGCAACAGTGACAGGGATTAAAACAGAGGCTCACAGGCACACCTCACTGCAGCTCAGGCCAGGAGGTAGCAAGGGATGCTCTAAGACGTCATGGCTAGGGTTTCTTTTCACATTTTCTTAATGAGGACGAGGGGAGGCTGTGCTCTCATCATGCCAATGACATTTCTGGTGCCACCCGGGTGTTTTCCTGCAATCTTCCATGCTGCCATCCCTTACCCTTCCCCCATGCTCCTCCACTTCCAAATGCCATGTCACAACAGCACTTGGATGTGTTTCTCTCAACTGTCACCAGCTCCAGCTGGCAAGACCAACTTCTTGAAACACAGGCAGCATCCAGCGGAAAATATTTTAATAAAACAGACTCCTCAAATATTGTTCTGGAAGGAAAGAAAAACAGCGCCACCAATCTGTCAGTTTTGTGTTGGGAGAGTTCGGAAGAGGGGCTGGAAAGCAGAAGCCAGTCTCTGCTGGCTCTTTGTGGAGGGTGGTTCCCGCTGGCACACATGGACTGGGGCCAGGCCCTTTCATCCACTCTGACTTTTCTTCATCTCTCTGGGAGTATTGAAGTACACTGAGCTCTTAGAGGATTTGGGCTGCAGCTGAAGGGTGGTTCCATCCTTTACCTTCCTGCCCGGCCCTCACTTCCAGCAGAACATTCCAGTTATCTCTGTTCAGCAAGGTGGAGCATTTTAGGAGATGAGCACTCAGAGATGCACCAAGATCCAGCAGTAGTCAGCAGCACTCCTGTGAAGTCGGCTTCGTCCTCCTGCTGGCGTGTTTCTGTCCATTGCTCTGGGTGTACATTCATATGGCCATTCATTCAGTGGACATATTTGAAAACCTGCTAGGCACATGCTCATCTTCCTGAATTAAGGTTTCCTAGTCCCTTAAGGGTACTTCTTAGCATTTAGATAATCACTTCTAGGGGGAATGTCTGTTTTTCAGTCACCACTCAATGATTAATATGAGGTTAAGGGCTGGGGAAATGGCTCAGTCAGCATAAGGACCTGAGTTTGGATCTCCAGCACCCACACAAAAAATGGTGTGGTAGAACATACTGGCCAGCCAGTCTAGCCAACCAATGAGCAGTGGGTTCAGTGAGAGACCATCTCAGACCAGTAAGGGAGAGAGCAATAGGGGTATCAGCCTCTGCACACATGCACACCTGCATGTACACATGCACACAAACATTGTATAAACACACTCAAAACAATGAAAAAAAACAATACTATTAGCTGCTCTTTTCTCTCCATGAAGCATTAGTCCCTCCTATTATTATTCTAATAAGCCTTAATCCATCCCATTGTTTTTTCTAAGAAGCAATAGCTCCTCCCACTATTATTCAAAGCAGGAGATGCTAGTCAATAGGATTTTCTGTCCTCTGTCCCGCAGTGGGGGGGGGGGGGGGGGGAGGAACATAGTTGGAAAGTAGTAGGGCCAGGTAAGTTCTGCTTCCTCCCCCTTGCCTTAGCACGGGACCTATGTGGGCCCTTGGCAGTCTAGCTTTGCCCAAAGATACTGCTGCTCTGTGTCTCAAGACAGCTGGCCCAGCTTGCCAGCCCACTTCCCGGCTTCCATGGAGCCTGGAATTGGGAACTGAGGCCCCTTGCTTGTGCTGTCACAAAACAGTCTCAAGAGCCTGAGTATTTCCACTTGGGGAGGGAGAAAGCCGCAACATTGGCTGGATCCCACACCCCTTAGGCTAGTGGCAGGTAGGTGCTGCTGTTCCAGGTTCTTGATGGGGAAGTTGAGGCTCAGGCCACAGCTTTACAGTAATGCCAAAGTCTTAAGGCATGACCAGCGCAACCGCCTCGCTGGCCCCGGCTTCTCCACCATCTAGCCTTTCTATTCAGAACCTGATTATACTTTGGCCATGAGTGCAAAGAGGGTCAGTAGGTCACACTTCCCCTTGTTAGCGGTGGCCTTGGTTCACAGCCAGAGCATGCCTAGTTGTCAAGCCCCAAAGTATTTCCACCCAGCTTGCCAGGTGTTAGGGAATCCCCATGCAACTTGCTTCTCAGCCAGAGCCCATGGCCGGCTCTGAGAGCATTGTGATCAGTCTCACCCACCCCCACAGGTCTCCAGACTGAGACTGAGGCAAGGGCCCAATGACCACAGTGGTGTGCAGGTGTCAGTCTCGTGTTCCCTAATAAAAGGCTGCAATGGGATCAGGGACAGTAGCCCCGACTGAGTGACTGAGGAACATCATCTGGATATGGTTCCTCTTCATGGTGTATTGGTAGGGCCACCTTATGGGTACTGGGGTTAGGGACTTACATATCACAGTGCCCTGTTCTGACCACCTTCCCTCCAAGCTCTCTGGACTGCAAAGCTTGTCTCCAGTCTCATGGAGACGCACATTCTGCTGGCCACAACCTATTATTTAAGTTCCCTTGTACTAAACAAAGAAGAGCCCAGATTCAGCCACCAGGGTTTCACAGCCCACTCACCTCTCCCAGCAGATCTACAGGAAGTCTGCGCTTTTTAAGCAGTTTTGTTGTTAGAAGCATACAGCAGCCGTAGAAACAGCCTAGAGGTCAGGAAGGATAAAAGTTCACTTTAAGCCCCACAACTTTGATTCAGCTACACATAAGTATCTGTGTAGAGTCTCCTCCAGGTTTTGCCTAGTCATGTTTTTGGAGCTCCCCAGTCTGTGATATCCGACTATATGGACTTATCTCCTGTGTCTTGATAACTTCTGTCATTTGTGGCTACAGGAGTGTGTATGGAGGGGGCATTTCTCCTTAGCCTTGCCCCTATACTATACTATCCCTTTAGCTTTTATTCCCAAGATTTCATTCATAAGAAGAATGCTGGGGTATTACCCCTGCTTGCTGAGCTTTCTCTCATTTTCAATCACTATAAGATGTGGGCCTGACACTACCATTAGCTGAGAGCTATGTGTTAGGCACTTTACACATGACATTTCACTGCGTCCTCATGAGAAGTTGGGAGGTGGGAGACATGAGCTCTGTTTTATAGTAATGGCTGAAAGTTGAAGAGTCTGACCCTGCCCTTGGCCATGTAGTTAGAAGCAGAGCTGGGCTTCAGTGCTACCTCTTGATGACTAAGCCAGTACACCCGCCCATCAGTGCTGAAGAGGATGCCTGTCCAACTCAGTGAACAGGAAACACACTGCCTAGCGCATTGCCTACCACCTCTGAGGTGCCAAGGTTTCTGCACCACCTGAGAGTATCCGGAGAAGCCACAGTCACATCCTAAATTAGGGGGCACATGTCCTCACCTCTTCAGCAACTGCCCATTTCAGTCCTCTAATGCCCAGATGTTTGCCTGTGACCACAGACTTTCCTTCCCGTGCTCCAGGCTCCAGTGTGAACCTACACTGTGACTTTGACTCACAAACCAGTGCTTATACAGACTTCTCCTCAAAGGTGTTTCCTGAATGGAGGAACACAGGAGTTGGTGAAGGAAGGTGCCTGCTGCTTACAGTCCACTAACCCTGGAGATCAAGCTGGTGCCAATAAACAACCACAGACACCTAACAAGCACTTACTACATGCCAGGTGTGCATGGCCTGTGACTGTGAAGCTGCTAGGAGCTGCTACCAGCCCAGAGCAAGTCAAGTCTCCGGGATGCCAGCTGGGCCTGGGCCCCAGGGGGGCAGGGGCAGCTGTCTTGGTGCTACCACCCTGGCAGGCTGCCAATACCCACTGCCTGAGCAACCAGAAGTCCAAACAAACACCCTCACAGAAGGTCACAGACCCAATTAGCAGAGAGGCCTATGACCTGACTCACTGCCCTCCCCAGTGGATTCTGGGTGGTAGAGACAAAGAGAATCTTGAAGCCAGATGAGACGCTGGAGCCAGGACTGGAAAAGCAAGAACCAACAGGAGCCTTCATCCAAGAGTGTTCAAGCTGCGAGGTCTCTATCTCACTGACAATGGCTGACATGACTGGAGACAGCAATAGCCCTTTACTGGCTCTTCATTTGACAGTGCAAAGGTCTTGGCTAACCTCCCTGCACCCAGCTGGGACAGTATGAGCCCCTCTCAAACACAAAGGCTTCTAGCAGGTGGAGCAGCTTGCCCTGAGACTGAGTCACACACCTAGCTCTGCCATGAGCAGTCCTGCTGCCACCATGGCCTTCTTGCAGGCAGGGTTTTTCTGAGGGTGAAAGGCTGAGTCCACACAGCATTGGTGTCTCCAGACTCCCCTTCCCCACCACCACAGCCTCATTCAAGAATCGTGAGCCAAGGGCACCCCCCAACTCCTGCTGTCTCCTGGCAGAGCCAGTCTCCAAGGGAGTGGAAGGACCTAGATTCTTGCTGATGACAGTAGAAATGATCACTGACAGCAGACTACCCCTTGTTCTGTTGGTGACTGTTGATGGCAATGACCCTCCTTCTTCAGCAGATAGTCATGAAGCTGAGAACAAAGGCCACTGTGCACTAGTTCCTCCCTCAGCACAGCAGCTCTTACTCTGGCTGCCTCAGGAGCAGCTCCGGGTCCAGCTCCCAGAGGTACCCAGCCTCAGTGCTGAGCCCCGTCTTTTTTCAGCCACTGCCAAGCCTGTGATCAGGGCACTGGCCCTGTATCATGGGATGAAGAGATATGGAAACTGTAGGTAAGGCTGGCTGGCTGGGATGCAGCCAGCGAGGACCACTCATGGAGTTGTCCTACATCGCCCTGTGAAGCCACATGGGGGCAGTAGCTGAGGGCTCAGTACTTACTAGGCACTGCAAAGCCTGGTGAATGCTTCACTCCCTGCCAACAACCCTTTTGCAGAGAGCTCAAGGTCCAAGGAGGTAAGGAGACTTTGCCAAGGTGTCTGGAAAGAAAGGAAAAGGAGGTAGAAAGTGGACAGGCTGGCCTTCTCCAGTGCCTTCCTACACATGTTACCAGCAGTGTCACCAAGAAACAAAAAGTAGCCAGACCATTTATGAAGTGAAGACCCTTTGTGCCGGAGCGAAGTGATTCTTCTAAAAATGATCATGGTGTCCCTTCTTCATTACCTCAGGAGACCACGGCCTGGATGATTTCCCCCCATCTTTATCTCAAGTGCATTTAAATGTCAATTA
This sequence comes from Acomys russatus, assembly GCF_903995435.1. Taxonomy (NCBI): domain Eukaryota; kingdom Metazoa; phylum Chordata; class Mammalia; order Rodentia; family Muridae; genus Acomys; species Acomys russatus. The sequence goes on from NC_067160.1 coordinate 46,126,905, forward strand.
AATTTGAAACATCTACATTTGTCAGCACTTCATTTCGGGCCAGCGTGACGTGCGGCTGATTTGTCCATGCGATGTGACACATAAAAAAACTCTCGAGATGTAGATCTTCCTCATTAAAAAATAAGCCAGTGCGATCCTGGAGCAGCAGAGAGTGCAGAGCACATCCCAGCTTCCTGACACCGTGTCTCTGACATGGTATTTAAAAAGGAACAGCCTCGCCTGTCACCACTGTCACACACGCGTGCTAACCAGCGACACGTTAAACCAAACATTAGAAAGGCCTCAGGAGTCATCCACATGGGAACTCCACTGCAGGGTGGACAAGGAAGGGGCAGCAGGGGATGATAGGTCCAAGCCGTGATAGACAGAGCCTTTCTCTCACACGGTGACATCACAGCCCTTGCTGGGTAGCCAAGTTCAGTGAGGCCTGCCTTTTCCCAGACAGCCCCTTTGTGTATAATAAAATCCAGGCAAATGGTGGGGGGCAGACTGCAGGGTAGTAGCTGAATTGGGTTAATGAGGAAAGAGGTACATTTTTTTTTTTTTATTCTGCCTTAAGCTAATAAAAAATTTAAACCTGGACATTTTCGATGGTTCATCCTTTATCCCTGACAAATATCTGACTGTATCTTTCATGGGGGAACATGAGCAGCTGAATTTAAATAAGTTTATTTTGAAGCCTCACCTTTCATTAAAAGGGGAAGGGGAAACCCCCTACCTCTCATTTCATTGTTTCAGCTCCAGGAAACAGGTGGCCAGACCCTGTGGTGTTTAGAGACAGGCGAATCCAGTTTCCAGTCCAGCCCTACCTTCAGCTGCTGTGTGACCCCAGGCAAGGCACTCCCCATCTCTGAGCTTTGGCTTCTTTGTTATGAAGAATTAGTGAGAAATTGTATGGACAGCATGTGAACTGTTTTTTGAGTCATCACCATTCTTGTGGTCTAGACATGACAAAGCTCTGATTGACCAAATCACACGGCACATTTCACCTCAGTGCTTGTCACTCGAGAAGCAATGATGTGCTGTGAGCACGCAAGCCTGGCCTGGCCAACAGAACCAGCTGGAGGCAGCTAGCTTGTAGATGGAAAAGTGGAACCCCCTCTCCTTCTGCTTCCTGCATTCACAGCACGTAGAAGGCCCTGGGTGATAGAGGTGCACATTGCTGCAGGACTTCAGTGACACCAAAGCCCTCCCAGCAGAAACGCTCCAGGCTCACCGGGAATGTGACAGATTTAGTGGTGGTCAGCCACCATCTGATCTGTGCCAGAGAAGGGGCCCATGCTTTACATGGGTGTCAGAGAGACATTCACAGTGAAGCTGAGAGTTACCAAACACTTCGCTCTATATGACCCACATCATGTGTGCACCCATGTCTTGTGTGTACCCATGTCAGTGCTGGGACCTTCAGGATAGCCTGAGCTAGAGCCCCTAAGTTGCTTCTTGGCTTGGTTATCTGCTCATTTTTCTCTCCTTCATCAGTAGTCCCCAGTGCCCAGCTAGCTCTAGATCTGTTTAAACGCAGGCAGGAAGTGCCCTTTGGGTAGGCCGGTGCCCAGACAAATGGGGAGGTGGCTAGACAGCTGCATGTTAGGTTGCTGTGCTGAGAGCAACTTCAAACAATGGGGACCACAGCACTGCCCACCCCAGAGCCTGTGGTGTTAACCCGAACCCTGTCTTGAGGCTTCTGCGCTTAGTCCTGTATACCCTGTGTCTAATCATCTCATGGGGCAGGTAGGGAATGCAAAGAGGAGGCACAGCTTTCAGAGCCCTAAAGTGATGAAAAGATCTGGGAAATGTGTTAGGTGCTCCAGAAGGAGAAGGAGGGCAATCCCCAGCATGCCAGCCCTCATTCCTTCAACTACAAACCTTCATCCCACTAATGTGGGCCCCACGAGGAAGAAAAGCAGCAATGGCCGCGCCACTGGCCTTGAGCTAAGTCAGGGACAGAATTGCAGATTAACTAAGATCCGTGAGACACAAAGACCCGATAGCCAGGGAGAGCTAGGGACCCCAAGTCCTTCCTAGGGGGGTGACATTTGTGTCAGGTCTTCAAGATGGAAGAACAGTCAGTGTGCTGGCATAGACAGGCACAAAAGCTGAGTGCCAAAGGATGTCTACTCAAAGATAATTCTCCAGTGTAGTGCTGGGGATAGGTGGGAAGGGGCCTCAGGGCTTGGCCCTGCAGCCCACCCATACCCAGCATGCACCTCAAGCTGTCCAGAGTGGAGTGAAAATGCTGGGCTTCCTGCCCCACAGCAGCTGGAAGCTGCCCTAAGCTAGAGAGAGAGAGCAGTTTACTTCCGAATCCCAGTATTCCTCCTCACCCCTTCTGCAGTAGGTTAACTTGTCCCTTCTAGTCAGCCTCATGGGCTATGAAGGCAGCAGGGACCTAATTTTGTGCCAGGCCAAAAGAGACGTGTTTCTTTCTGCACAACCTCCTACCACCAGCATCCTTCCACCCCCAGTCCTTCTCCAGTTGTGGAAGAGCTGCACCTGCCCCCCCCCCCCCCCCCCGCTCCTGGTGCGTGACCCTGGGCTAGCCACAACCTCCAGTTTGAGGGCAAAGCTCGTGTCCAGCCTGCAGGGACAGGGAAGAAAAATGAGGATGCACAGCAGGAAGTGCTGTGGCCATGGATAGTTCTGGGCACTACTTCAAATAGTAACAGGTTAGCTCTAGGAATGGTGGGGTCACAGCACTGGTTACCCCAGAGCCCTCCCCAGCCTCCTGTCAGGCCTTTCATGTACTCCTTTCGAATGTGTCGCCCTTCCCTAAATAAAACCTGAAAAGAATTTCAGTGTGGAAAGTGCAGGAAGGCTGCTTCTGAGGACAGATGGCCCTGATACCCCATGTCTCCTCACTGTCTCCCCAAAACTTCACTGTTCCCTCTCAGGCCCAGCCACAGAGGTGTTAGCTGTAACAGCATCCATGGTGGGGCCAGGATTTGAACCTGTCACAGTTTGGGCTCTCCTCTCCTGGGCCAGTGGCCTCTCATGGCACTGCTGGTCAGTATATAATTGATAGGAGCCAGGTGCGGATTCTCTAGGCTGGGTGTGTGTTTGTTTATAGAGCTAGAGTGCACAGGTGGCTGACAAGGGAGATATATTTTTTATAACAATGAATATTTAATTTAAACATCACAGATGAAAAAGACTCTCTGAAGAAGCATCCGAGGGAGACTCCAGAGAGGGCAGCTAATCAGAAAAGGGTCTTCTTGGGGTTGCTTCCACATTGCTCACTTTTTTCTTAACTTTTTCCTGACTGATTATTGAAGTAGAGATATGCATGCTATAGAAAAAGAAAAAGAAACAGAAGGCGAGGTCACCCTCCAGCCAGTACTAGAATTTAAGCACTTGCTTTTCCAGTCTTTCTCCTGTGCACAATATCCTCAGGGAACCAGTCCAGATGCCAAAATCCAGAATGCTCATGCCTGGTCTATGAAATGGTATAGTGTTTTCAGAGAGCCCATGCACACCCTACTATATGCTTTAAACCATCTCTAGGTTACTTTTTATGACTAATCCAATGTGCATGCAGTGTAGATGCTCATGAGCTGTGTTGGGTGAATAACATGACGGGAGAACAGACTGCACATGCTCAGTACAGATACAATGTTTTCCAAATATTTTGTTTGTTTGTTTGGTTGGTTGATTGATTGATTGATTGATTGATTTTCTCTGTGTACCCTTGGTTGTTCTGGAACTCACTCTATAGACCAGGCTGGCCTCAAATCAGAGATCCACCCACCTCTGCCTCCCTGTGCTAGAATTAAGGATGTGCGCCACCACACAGCCATTTTGAACTTACAACTGATGTAATCTGTAGAGATGGAGCCTACAGATGTGGGGAGGCCAGTCATAAAAATGGCAACTGTGTCATGTCTTTAAATTCCCTTCATTAGCATTATATGTAATGAGAAGAGAGCATTTGGCCAGCAGTACCCAGTTTCACTTGCTGGGAGTGTTTTAGTACTTTAAACAGAGAGCAGTCAACATTCATTGTTTAACTTAGTTAGCCTACTGGAAGTGGTTAACCAGGACAGACATTTCTGGTTGAGAATTCAAGGCCCTTGACACACGTGGCAAACCCAGCTTCCTCTCTGCTTGGAACCAGGCTCCTTACCCAAGTGGGTGCCCTGGGACCTTCTCCCCACCTTGTGCTCTCATGGTACCCTAACTACCTCTTCTTTTCTCTCCTGTCCAGCCTGGTAAAGCCCTTGCGACACTATGCTGTCTTCCTCTCTGAAGACTCCTCTGATGAGGAATGCCGCCGGGAAGAGGCCCCCAGCACTGGCTTCTCTGAAAGCCGCTTCTTCTCTGCTCCCTTTGAATGGTCTCTCCCCTCTTTCCAGCTCCTTGGGCTCAGCCTGGTGACTCTTAGGGTGCAAGGGGGAGCATGGGGGACTGGGGCTGCTTGCTGCCATGGGGAGAAAAGTTCCTGGGTGTCAGCTTGCATGGTGGATGCCATGTCTACAGGCCTTCTCAGGCTCCTATTGAGCCAGCCCCAGAGGGCTGTGACAGCAAAGGTGACAGGTGAGACTGGAGCATCAGTCCCCATTCCTTACAAGGGGAAATAACTTGATTACTTGATTAACAGAACTAGTAACCACAGTAAGCCTGACTACTGAACCTCTTTTTTCAGTGCACCTTAGAGGAAGGCAGGTGTTAAGTAAAATGCTGACTTAATTACATGAAACATGTGTTAACGCCAACATATCAGCCATGAGTGGTGATGCTCATCTTTAGTCTCAGCACTTGGGAGGCTGATGTAGAAGAACTGTGAGTCTGAGGCTAGCCTGGGCTGCATAGCAGGTTCCAGGCCAGTCTGAGCTAGACACAAAATCCTGCTGTTTTCCCTCCCAATATATACATGTGTGTGTGTATATATATGTATAATATATGTAATATATATATGTTATATATATTATACCTGACTTTCTTTAAATTAATTTCATCTTAATTATGTTAACTTATAACCCAAGCTACATACAAATTACAAACACCCCCCCCCTTTTTTTTTAAAGAGTAAGAAGGTACATCTTACATACAAATATTCTTCCCAGGAGCTCAGGGGCGTGACCACAACCTACCTGAGTGCTAGCTCCTGGCCACGTCACAGTCAGGGGCCTTGTCTCCTCCAGCATCCCTACTGCTTCAGCTCCACCCTCCGCCCTAATCTCTAACTTTAGCAAGTTCCCAGCATCAGACCTCCCTGTGGCTTCATCCTGGACCTTCTAAATCCAAGGTTGCTCTGCTGTCTGTTTTTTCCTGCTGCCAGCTCACTGCGACATAGCAGTGTTGAGTCCCCTTTAGCCGCCGGTCCCTGAGCTTCACATGCACCTTTTCAGTAATTCATTTTCTCTTTGATCTTTTTCTTTTAAATTTTTTAAGAATCTGCTCTTTCTCAGTGGTAATGTCTATGCTATCACAGGTTTAATATGTCCACTGATATAGTTATTACTAGTTTGAACAGAGAGAGCTACTAAAACAACACATGTTCATCTGAGTGGCAGCCCTAAACCACCCTGCAGGAAAAGCAACCTGCTTGAGTGACACACACACACACACACACACACACACACACACACACACACACACACACACACACACACGTACTGGGAATGGAACCCAAGGCCTCACATGCTGGATGTTCTACTACTGAGACACAGGGAGCCCAAATGTTTCCTTATCTAGGCAATAGTTAAAATTCTCTTCTTTGGGGCCAGGTGTGGTGGCGCACACCTTTAATCCCAGCAGAGGCAGAGGCAGGTGGATCGCTGTGACTTCGAGGCCAGCCTGGTCTACAAAGTGGGTCCAGGACAGCTAAGTCTACACAGAGAGACGCTGTCTCAAAAAACCAAAAAAAAAAAAAAAAAATTCTTCTTTATCCTGGGCCCAGAGTGAGTTTAAAAAGGAGCTGTCTCAACCCTAATCCACAACAGGAAGGGTTAAAGTAACTGTGCCCTTGTGTTCAGGACTCTAACTCATTCCTTTGTGCTCAGACTAAAGGCTCTCAAGTTCCTTGGTCAGAGTGACGGAAGGGCTTGGAGAGACTGGAACTTGGCTTCTGTTCTGCCCCTTGCTGGGTGTTGTGAAGCTCAGAATGAGTTTCTTCATGTCCTCACCTGTAGTGTAGGGTGTAAGTCCCAGCAATGTCTGATGAATGGAGCTGGGGCTGCCTCCCTCATCATCTTTCCGTGGGCCTTTGTGTCACCATGCTTGCGACCAGCAGGTGGAGCCCTCCACCCACTTCACCACAGTCCCGGCAGGCGCTGCCTCCCTACACACCAGTGATGCCCTGAGGCTCAGAGGGAAAACAAAAGGAACCAGCTGTTGTTATTTATACCCAGCTTATCAGAAGGTTGTGATGTGACAGCCATGCATGCCTAGGTGGTTGTCACCAGCTCTGCATACCCTTTGTACTTGCTCAGAGAACCACCCACCACTGGAGCAGCTGAGATTCACAAAGACTAACTGATCCATCCAGGTCTCCCCACCCCACCTCCCCACAAAGGATGAAACCAGGGCTCAAACAGAAGTCATACAAGCTGAGGCTTAGAAGGGTCCCTAGAGATTCTAGTGGATAGGCATGCTCTGGACCTTACTCTGAAGCTAAGGTTGGTCACCATACACGGAGTAGGAAGATCAAAGAAATGCATGTGCCCGCCTGCAATGCCCCCTCCACTCCTGCCTGGTTTGTATGTGTTACATACAAAGACCTTGGGCTCTAGGGCACTTCATGGTCTCCTCAGAGCAGATGGGAGGCACAGCGTCCTGCCCAGGGCACCAAGCACACTCAAGAACCCAATCCAGCCCCAGAAAACCTCAAAACATTGGTCCTGGGGCTAGAACCACTTGCTGCTCCCAGATGCCCTAGAGGAAAATTCAGCTTGCCCTGTCTCCTCCCAGGCCCCAGCCGTACCGGACATTGAAAGAATCAGACAGCGCAGAAGGTGATGAAACAGAGAGTCCAGAGCAGCTGGTGAGAGAGCCCTGGGGACTCATCCCTGCTCCACCTGACAGAGCTGCCAGCATTGACCTTCTAGAAGATGTTTTCAGCAGCCTAGACATGGAGGCACCATTGCAGCCTCTGGGCCAAGCCAAGAGTTTGGAGGATCTCCGGGCTCCCAAAGATTTGCGGGAACAGCCAGGGAGCTTTGATTACCAGGTATGGTGGGAGTGCAGCACAGTAGTAATCGGGTGTCTCCTGCTCCGGAGGAGGGTCCTCCGAATCCCAGGGAGACAGGAGATCAGGGAGACCTCCCCCACACCCCACCTTTGTCTTGTCAATACTCCAGCCCCACCCTGTTGCGAGCAGCACACCAGCTGCTGGCTATCAGGGAAGCCATCATGTTAGCACAGCAGGGGGTGTCTGCCTGCCTCCATTCTTATCTGGGGGGGGGAGCTACAAGGCTTGTCCAGGCCCACCAGGGCTCCTTGATCAAACTCCTGGGTTCTGGGTTGGTTCTCCCAGTGTGACTATCGGCCACCTCCCATCTCTGGGCTTCACAGACCATCCCACATGCTGGGAGGGACTTGCTGAGGTCAAATGGCCTACAAGTGGCAGGCATAGTCAGGACTCAAATACAGTCTCTCTTCCCTGGTTTATATGCCTTCAGCCAGGCCTGGCGCCATACTTGCCCCTTTGAGGGTGACCAAAGATACCACAGACTCTGAGCAACAAAGAGGCCCGAGCCATTTTAGGTGGTCACAGATGAAGACATTTTCCTGAAACTGCTTGGCAATCACAGGCTTTTGTAAAAAGACAGAAATTCCTCTGAATTCCCGTTGTGGGACATAATAGGGCTTGGAGCCCAGCTAGGTCTGGGTCTCTGCAGGTGTCCTGAGAACCTGTAACTCCTCCTGATCCCAGGAGCCATGTGCCTCGTATGCAGAAAGGTTGGGAATGGGCCAGCCTGTGATCATCACTCCCTCCCTCTTCCCCCACAGAGGCTGGACCTGTGCAGAAGTGAAAGGGGCCTTGGCATGGCTGCAGCTTTGAAGCTTCCTCATCCATACACTAAGCTCTGGAGTCTGGGTCAGGATGACATGGCCATCCCCAGCAAGCCCTCCACCACCTCCCCTGAGAAGCCCTCAGCTCTGCTGGGTATTTCCCCAGCCCTGCCTCACAGACCCCAGAACCAGGAAGGCATCTTGAGCCCCAGCGTCAAGGAGGAGGCTCCCATCTCAGCTCTGGGCAGCATCACTATTCCCCGGCCACAAGGCAGAAAGACCCCTGAGCTGGGCATCGTGCCTCCACCACCCACTGCCCGGCCAGCCAAGCTCCAGACTGCTGGCGGACCACTTGGTGACTTCTCTTCAGAGCCACTACAGATGGACCAAGAAAGGCAAGCTGCCCTGAGCCCAGCCCCCTTGTCAGGGCTGCTCCCCAGTGCTGCCTCACAAGGCCCCACGGAACTTCTACAGCCACTCAGCCCAGCCCCAGGAGCTGCAGGCACAGGCACTGATGCCCTACTTGCCCTCCTGGACCCACTTAACACAGCCTGGTCAGGCAGCACCATCGCACCACATCCTGTCACCCCCAATGTGGCTACCCCATTCCCCCCGCAGCTCAGCTTTCCCTCCACAGTGACACCCACCCCTTTTGCACAGCCACCACTCAATCCCTTTGTCCCATCTATGCCTGTAACACCACCCACCATGGCCCTGGGCTCTACACCAGCCAGGCATTTTGGGACCCCTCCAGCATCCCTGGGGCCAGCATATATGCCCAGTATCCTATTGTCTGGTTCTGGCTTCTATGCCCCTCACAGGTCTCAGCCCAACCTGTCTGCTCTCTCCATGCCCAACCTCTTTGGCCAGATCCCCATGGGTACCCACACTAGTCCCCTGCAGCCACTTGGGCCACCAGCCGTTGCCCCCTCCAGGATCCGAACATTGCCTCTGCCCCGCTCAAGTACCAGGGCTGCTGAGGCCAAGCAGGGGTTGGCCCTGAGGCCTGGTGAACCCCCACTGCTGCCTCCCAGAACCCCCCAGGGTCTAGAGCCGACCCTGCAGCCCTCTGCTTCTGCACAGGCCAGAGACCCCTTTGAGGATTTGCTACGAAAAACCAAGCAAGATGTGAGCCCGGCCCCGACCCCGGCTCCAGAGCCAGCCCCCACCTCCGTGGAGCAGCTCCGCAGGCAGTGGGAGACCTTCGAGTGAGCAAGCTTGTGCCACTGTTCAATACCGTGCCTCCCCTATGTCCTATTTCTGACCAGGTTCCACTGGGGCAAAGGGACTCTTTCTGCCCCCTCAGCTCCACAGCCCTTCTCTGAGGCCTGGCCCTGAGAATGGTACCGTCCCAGAAAAGCTGCCTGCCATCCTCCTCAGCACCCTGTTTTGCACTATATGTCAACTGGGACAACCATATCCTACCACCTTTCCTCCTAGAGCCCAAGAAGAGTCACGAAGCCCAAGGCTGCTCCCAAGCCCAGCTCTCCTCCTCTGCTGGGCACATGTCAGTAACACACTGTGTGAACACATCTTTGGGGCTGACACAAGTGTTTGGGAAGAAATAAGGACCACTCATGGGGCTGGTATTTCTCCCTGGTGGTCACCTTCAAAACTCTCTAGCAATATACTCTTTCCTGTCTTTGCCTAACCACCAGACTTGAGTTGTTACTGGGAACCTAATGGCTGGCAATCCCAGCTCTAGCCAGCCCTTCCAGGGGTTGGAACACCAGCAACTCTGATTTATAAGAGAACTCCCAAATCTGAGTCTTAGGAGCTGCCTTCAGCTCTCTGCCACCCTCTTCACTCTGGGCTTTCATGTCAATCAGAGCTCAGGCTCAGCCTCCTACATCTTAGGGTTCTATGGGCAGAGCTGGGCAACAGTGACCCAGATTCCAACTCAAAGGACAAACTTCCTGCCACAAAGGGGGAAGCACAGATGTTTGGGCTTCTGGGTCAGGACCAGGTGGGGCCCTAGGGCCCCCCAGATGCCCCTGGAGTGAATACAAGTGGCCTCTAAGCCTGAGGCAAGTGGGGACCTGGAAGCCAGCCCCATTGTTTCCAGCTTCTCGCCAGTGCAGAAATTCCTGAGGCCAAGTCACCAAAGTTATAATGAAATGTTCTGTTATTGTTTCTTTGATCTTCTTTTCCTTTTTACCTTATTGATTTGATGAATCTTGAAAATTGATTCCTTTCAATAAACCAAGGTAAAACACAGCCTAACCTTTTAAGAAAACATCCATCAGAGACATGCAGGAAATTGTGCACATTTGACCTGATTTCTCATTTCCTACATGTGAATGATCAGACAGCTACCCCAGGATTTCTGATGGGTACAAGGGGGGTTGGATCATTGGAGGTCCCTGTCACTCTAGGGACCCCTCTCTGTGCCTAAGAGGTTGCTTATGGGTCCCTGAGGCATAGACCCGAGATGCATCCTTCCCCAGAGCTCTGTCTTGGGTGTGTCCTTAGCTACTGGGGAGTGGAATCTCTCCTAGGTCATAGGAACCCTCCTGGCATTCTGGTGCTCCAGGACAGGTCTCAGTTCCACTTCTTCCATCCCAGCAAATTCCAGGCCCACTCAAGATGAGGTCGATGGGGTAACAAGGTGTCAGACAGCCTGGGAAGTGGTCCACTGGGGGCCAGTGCACATGTTGGCTCTAATCTGTCTGGGTAGACAGATTGCAGACAGACTGAATTTGCAAACCCAATGATGAACTCTGTGTGTGGTCAATAAAATTGGGGAGAGGGCTGTGGCCCCGAGTCCTTGAAGGAACTCTAGGGGATAGGAACCCTGAGCAGGCACTTAACCATCTTCACCAGCCACCGTGCAGAAGTAGAGGCCACTGTACTGAAGCCTATGTCCACTTGGGGCTGAGCCACTTGCATTTTCCCTCCCAGGGAGAGGATTTCAGATGGGTCGGTGTGGCAGGACTACAGGGTCTCAGCCAGAACAGCATCTGCCCCCAAGTGAGTACTTCCCTAGGCCATTCTGCTGACACTGAAGTGGAACTAGAGTATTTTGCTATGTTGGCATGCCACAGGAAACATCTTAGGAGCTGGCAACTGCCACAGTTCACCCAGGAACCTATGGGTAAGAGCCAAGCAGACCTCTTAGCTTAGCATCCAGGGTCTCATGTCAAAGCTCCTACTGAGCTCCTGGTGCCCCCAAGTCTGTACCTTAGGGAAGTGACTGAAACCTTGAAACATCCAGCTTCCTTGTGTAAAGTCACCTGGCATTTGCACATGAAAACCCCAGTGAGGGGGCACTGACCCAGTAAACAAGGATGACAAAGTCAAGGAGCTCTGGGAAGCTCAAGGGAGCCTAGACCTGCATTCCAGGGCCCTGGGGCAAGGGAGGTCAGACGTCAGGCAGTGAGTATCCACAGGATGTATCGTCTGCTTCTGCAGCCTGAGCGCCAATGCAGAAGCTGTGTGTCCTGGGCACTGTTGTTTGGCACACGACTGAGGCCTTCCTTGGCAATGGAACTGCAGGCAAAAGGGCAGCCTGAGCTGGAGAGCCACAAGGTGGTGAACTTGCAGGGGACAGAAAGGCAGCTCCATTCTTCCGCCCCCCTCTGGCCTCCTTGCCATGGTCCAGGAAGTCCTTTCAACTCTAGGCAGGCGAGACACTTTCTGGCACCCAAAAGGGCAGCCAGGTCTTTCCATCAGACTTCAGTTTTAACAGCTTCTGGGGCTGTCTGCCTGCCTGTCTCGGATCCTCAGAATAGCCCTGTGAGGTAGGCAGAGAAGTCGCTTCACTCCTGCAAATGCCCACAGCAGGCAGGGCACTCAGGGAAGCTGCTGCTTGGTTCCTGCAGGCCCGCCCTTCAGATATAGCCATGGCACAGTCAGGCAGATCTGCCCGAAAGGGTTTTTGTTCTGGAAGCCAAGACTCGTTCCCCACTTCCCAGCTTCTCCAAGATAGGAGCTGTCCTTAGAGGTTGAACAAGATGTCAAGACCAAAGTCTAGGTGCTTGGGCAAACTCCTGTCCAGTGCTAGAGAGCATGCAGCCATGAGCTGCCCCTGTCTCAGAGGCATCCAGCTTGTCCCCAGACACGAAGCCCTTACTACAGTCATGTATACACAGGGCATGCCCACAAGCTCTGTCACGACACACTACAGGCTGCAGGCCAGCACATCCCTCTCTTCTCCCCTCCTCTCCTCTCTCTCTTCCCTCCTCTCCTCTCTTCCCTCCTCTCCCACAAACAGACATACACACACATACACATACATACACACACACACACACACACACACACACACACACACACACACACACCCCTCTCATACCATGGGCGCCCACATGTGCCCTCCTGTATACAGCCCAGCAGGTCAGAGACGTGCATACTCTCACACACCCCCTACGCTTCCCTGAGTTATTCCCCATTCCCTGAGTCCATGATGGACAGGGGCAAGGGCTGCCAACCATGGAGGCATATCCTGTGCATGTCCCAGCTCTGGAAACAGTCTCCTTGGATCTCCAGGTAGAAGTCATGCAGTGACTGTGTAGGACCTTCAGGGCATGGCACCAGCAGCCAGACAAACCTAGATAAGTCTCTCCTCTGGTGGCACCTTGAGGACACTGTCCATCTCCAGACGGGCCCCAGCCACTTCCTGCTGACTTGGGCTGTAAGTGCCCTCAGATTGCCGGCGCTTTCTGGCAGCCAGGATCCCTGAGAGGAGACCCAGGAGGAGGAGGAGGAGGCAGGCACAGGCTGCAGGCACTGCTACCTCCAGCAGCGGGAATGGCAGGGGCAGAGGCAGGCTTTTCTGCAAGAGAGATGGCCGACAAGAAGACTCAGAGAAGGAGGCATCCTAGAGTTGGTGAGTGCCCCAGGGATGTACAAACAGAAGCCAGGAAGCCACCTGTCTAAGCCAAAGCTAGGGGAGTGCTGCATAGCCCTGGCCAGGAGGGTAGACAGTGGACATTCCAGGAGTGCCTGTGTGTTTGGTGGGAGGAGGGGGTCCACAGAACTCAATAGCAGAAAGCTGAGCTAGAATGAGCTGAGCCCACTAATGACAAGGACAGACAGAATTCCCTATGGCCTGCCTGCTTGCAAGCGGTTGCTCTGACAGGCTGGTTTGGGAGTGAGGGCAGCATTTCCCATCTGCAGTCCCAGAGTCCTGTGGTGCCCTCATCAAAGATTCCCTGTGCCTACAGCTCCCAAGTCCCAGAATCAGAACCCTAGAGACCAGGTGCTCCGACTCATCAGCCTTTCCCCTACATCTTGAGGCCTCTCAGCCTACTGTCTGTCACTTGCTTCAGCCCTGAAGAAGGGGCCCCAAAGCTATTGAGTTCACACCTTCCTCCTCTCCAGAACTTGAGCGGGAGCTGTAAAGCCATTTCCTTCCCCTGGTATGTGTGGGGGGAAGTGTGAAAGTGGAGAGGCAAAGCACTTGGTCTGGAGGGATGGGGAATGCTGGGGAGGTGGGGAAACAAAACCTACTAAGTTCACCTTGAAAGGGACGCTTCCTCAGAAGCAGAAGAAACTCCTAGCTTACAGTCAGCCTGCCAGCAGCCTCCCCAGACTGCCCTGACAGAAAACTCTGTATCAGCACCCACCATAGGGTTCAGAGCCTCTCCAAGACTCAGTGCTGGTCCCCACAGGTTCATACCTTGTCAGCTAAGCCTCCTTGGGGTGAAGGATACCTGCAGTGCCTGATCTGCTTCAGAAACTGGGTGCTGGAGCCCAAGGAGACTGTCTGCAGGCTCCATGTTCCTGTGGGCTCAGAAGACGGCCCCATAGTACACATGGAAGATCCCAACTTGCCCTCCACGCCACTATTCTGGAAGCCACCAGGAAGCTCCAGACTCTGCCTGGTGGGTGGTGGGCTCCCTAAGCTCTTCCTGAGGTGAAAATACTTCCTACACAAGGTCCTAAAAAGAGCCTGGGTGTCCTCTCTCCCCCCTCAGCAAAGTCCATGCAGTGTTAAGTCTACAAGGGCCATACCCTCCCTGCCCTCCATTAGGCCTGGCAGCTCAGCCCTGGGTACAACTCACCACCACTTCACAGAACTGGCCAGAGAATCCTGCACTACAAGTGCATTCAAATGTGCCACTAGCAGCCCGGCAGGTGCCTCCGTTCAAGCAAGGGCTGGCTTCACAGGGTAGGTCAAGACTCTGACATCTGGAAAAGACAAAGGCTGAGAAAGCTAACTCTTCCCACCCACAAATGCCTCCCACTCCCCAACCACTGCTCCTGCTTGGCTCAGCCCCGCCAGGTGACCAAAGCTGAAGGTGATTTCCATCACCTACTCATGCCCCTTGGGCCCAATGTTCACGACTGAGAAGAGCTCCGACTCCATGAGAATGGGGGGGGCGGGGTCAGGGTATGTGGTAGGGCGAGGATGCCAGTTGCACCTCCAGAAGGCTCAGAAGTTGCATTTGGGCCATGTTCACAGAGGACACAAAGGGCTTTAAGAAGCTGGGTGGGCCGGGAAGTGGTGGTGCACACCTTTGATCCCAGCACTTGGGTGGCAGAGGCAGGCGGATCTCTGAGTTCAATGCCAGCCTGGTCTACAGAATGAGTTCCAGGACAGCCAGCTACATAATGAAACCCTGTCTAGAAAAACAAAACAAAAACTGGGTGGACAACTACTGTGTGCCGGCATCTGCCTAACAGATGATGGTCTTAGAAGTCCCAGAAGAACCTACTGACCCTGGTGAGTCACCTGGCACTGATGTCGATGAGGAAGTGGACAAGGAGGGCCCCATTTCCCTTGCCCAGGCTGGGAATACCAGGGATTCCCAGGGACAAGCCTCCCAGTCAGCATCACAGGCCCTGGTCCCCAGACCCACCTCAGGCCAGCAAGGCTTTCCTGGCAACTGCAGTTGGTGCCTAAAGGGCCACCCTCACAGGGGGTGCCATCCTTGCAGGTGGAGTTGAGAGTACATCCCTGAGGCAGGATAGGCAACCTGCAGAGAAATGCAAGGCCAGATGAGGTGCTGGGTGCTGGCCACACGTGCTTCCATCTGGGGATGGCAAGCTCACCTTCTACAGCTGCTCTGCCACTCCCCTCATCCCATCCCCCCCCCCCAACCCCACCCTCCAACCCCCCACTCCACCCCCCACAGCCCTCCACCACCCCCCACCCCCGGCAAGAGCTGAGGCCTTGGATAAGTGCTGAAACTAAAGGGCAGGTCAGCACAAGGCAAAACAGTTCCTAAACTTGGGGAGAGAGGAAAGCAAGGCCGGGACTAGCCAGCTCTGAACCCAGAAGGAAGTGGGGGAGTTGCAAAGACTCTGACCCTGGAGATGCACAGAGGAGCAATATGTTGTTCTGAATTTGAAATTTAGCCGGGTATTTTAACCTGCATTTTATCTTTATGAGCATCAAACTGAGCTGGCTACTAGGACCCATGGTAAATCAGCAGTCAGCCCTGCCTGCCCACTGCCACAGCGGTCCTCTGTCACCCTCACCTGCAGCGCGGGCCCGAGAAACCTGGAGGGCAGCGGCACTCGAAGCGGCCGTCAGGGCGCGCGTGGCATTGACCCCGGACACAGGGCGATGAGCGACAAGGGTCGGCGCGGACCTCACAGCGAGGTCCTTCCCAGGCGGGGCCGCAGGAGCAGACAGAAACATCGAAGAGGTCGTGGCAGGTGCCTCCGTGCAGGCAGGGCGAGGGCGTGCACACGGGCGCACCATGGCAGCCCAGGCGCACAGCTGGAGGCCCGGGCCAGGCCACGAAATGCTCGCGCGCCCCCCGCATTGCGCTGGGCCGAGGCGACGACAAGGGTAACGGGAGGCCACCGAGCGCCACACGGCCCAGGCAACCCGTGAAGTTCTCGGCCAGTAGCAAGCTCGCTGCACCCGGGCCCTGCAAAAAGCCCAGTTCGCCACCCAAGCCTTGCAAAGCCATGGGCGTCGCCGTGCCGTCCAGCCATAGCAGCCAGCGCGAGGCAGCAGCCTGTGGGAGCTCCCGGGCCAGACGCACCCTATGCCAAGTGCCATCGGCCACGTGTGGCCCCGGCGCGGGCAGCACCGAGCCCGCCACCTCGGCTGCCAGCGAGCCGTTGTGCACCGCCAGCAAGATACCACCAGAGCGGGTGTCCGAGGAGGCCCGTAAGAGCCCAGCGTCCGGGTCACGTGTGCGGAAGTCCAGAGTGAGCACGCTGAGTGCAGGAGACGAGGACACGTTGTGGCCACTGAACACAGCAGGAGGGCCCTCGCTGAACGTGGCCTCCGCCACACCTGCAGAGAGACAGAGCTGCTTGCTGGGAAATGACCTGCCAGCCATCTTCTACAGTGCACAACTGCTGGCCAGGGCAGCCACCCACCTGTCACCTGATCTCAGGAACTGCAGCTCCCTCTTCCACCCCTTATGCATTCTCCACCTGGAGGGCATCAGTTCCAGGGCAATCCTGAAGGGACCACAGTACCTGCTACCCTGAAGGCCCTATTAACCATATTAACTCCTCAATCAGCCTGAAGGAGGCTCGCTCTTCGCCATAGACAGGTAGGTGCAGGTCCAGTCACGCCCCTCTCTCATTCACAACTCTGTCATGCTGGCAATGATGTACAGCTGATAGAATGCTTAGCATGTAGGAGTCCCTGGCACCCCACAAATTGAGTGTAGGGGCCCATAGCTGTAGTACCTTAACGGGGGGGGGGGAACTCCAGGCAGGAGGATCACAAGTTCAAATCAAGATCCCCCTTTGCTACATAGTGAGTTCAAGGCTAGCCTGAGCAATGTGAGACTCCCCTGCCCCCTTGGTCTCTGACCCACCTGGCCTTGTCCCCCACCAACGTCTCAATCTATGCCCTGCAGCATTTTTCTAATCTTGTGATTTAGATATCCTTAGGAACGTCAAACCCTCACACATGTCACCCGCTTCCTAATGTTCCTCTCTTGTGGCTCCCTTGAAGTTGCCTTGGAAACCTCAGCATATGCTCACCTCCCCTGAGAGTCTCTGTCCCTCAAAATGCAATGCCCCACCATACTGGGACTGTTGGCATTCTTGGACCCCAGCCCAACATCCCATAAACCCTAAGGGATCTAAGCAGCTTTGGTGTCCAGCACCCAGGACACAAACTCACACACAAAGCCATCAGGAACCTCCTCACAGGTGGCGGGAGGCAGGCAAGGCTGTCTGGGGCACCACCGCTGCTGGGCACAGGTGGGCCCTGTGAAGTTGTCAGAGCAGGTGCAGTAGAAATCATTCCAGGTAACGTGGCAAGTTCCACCATTGACACAGGGGTTGGGCTGTGGAAGAGTCAGGGCGCCAATGAACACTCAGGAAAGCAGTACCCCTACCCGCACGACCACCTCATCACAAAGTCAAGTGGAACTTGTCATCACCCTACATTGCAGATGAAATAGATACTAGGCCCAGAACGGTGAAGCCACTTGTCTGAGAGGCCCAGACAATAAAGAGTTTGCACTAGGTTGGTAATTCCAGCTACTCACGAACCTCCCTCCATGCCTCTTTCCCCAAAGAGCAGACTCAGAAAGGCTGAGGCCCATCCTCTGACATTGGTACAAACGAGATCTTGGGACCGTGGGAAGGAAAGAACAACTGGACTGGGAGAAGACTGGGTCACTCCTGCTCTGTCACTCTACTGACAGGAATGTGAGCTGCTCCTGTGCCTGTCTTGAGCCCCAGTTCACCCTCTCCCAGGCACTCACATTACACATGTCCTCAGACTCACAGCCCTGGGTGAGGTTGGAGGACAGGCCAGCATCCAGCTCGCTGGACCAACTTGAGTTCTCCATCAGTGAAGGAAAGAAAGGGAGCTGGAGGCCGTTGAGTTGTAGGTCCTGGAGACAGCCTCGGAAGGGCCCACCCCAGGGCAGGGTGTCATCAGGGGAGAGGCCCCCACCAACATACAGCCGCTGGCCCAGGTCCCACAGCTGGTCGGGCCCAAAGCTGAGCTTCACCAAGTGGCGGAGTCCATCGTCCCAGCGCCCAGGGAGGATCACAGCAGGATGACCCAGCACCTCAGTCTGTATCTGTCCCTCACTCAGGGACACAGTTAGGCTAGTGACTGAATCATTGGCAAACTGGAGCAGCACGCCAGCAGGCTCGCGAGTGCGGAGGAAAAAAGAAACAGTGAGGTTTGGGCCTAGCGGCTGGTGGAGCAGGAAGGAGGCTGAGCTCATGGCCCCGCCTAAGCCAAAGGTGGCAGCAGGAACCTCTGCAGAGAGAGACAGTACTGGGGTGAAGCCAGCAGGCTTAGGGACCCAGCATTAATACTACCCGCCCCTCCACCTGCTGACCCCTCACCATCAGTGCACGTGGGCCCATGATAAGGTCTCGGGCAGTCGCAGCGGAAGTGAGTCCACAGGTCCACGCAGGTCCCTCCATGGGCACAGGGCAGAGGTTGGCATGGTTCTGTGCGCTTGCACCCCAGGAGCACATTTCCGTTGAGTTCTTCAGGCAGTAGAAGGTGTCCTTCCACGTGCACATCCTGGAAGCAGCCGGCAAAGGCCCAGCCACCCAAATGGATGGAGTAGGGCCCAGGAAGTCCAGAGACCACTGAGGCTGTGGGACCTGTAGCCACAGGACCAGAAGCCACACAGAGCTGGTCAGGACATCCCTCATGCCAGAGCCGCAGTTCCAGGGTTCCCAGGCGGAGTGCCACCTCCATGCGGTGCCAATGACCGTCATTCAAGGGCGGGTCTGGCAGTGTAAGGATGAGGACAGCAGTACTGTGTCTCCAGAGTGTGGCTTGGAGCGTGGCCCCCACCAGTACCAGCTCCAAGCTGTCCTGAGTGTCATTGAGAGTAGCCAGGGCCCCGGCAAGCAGTGTGGTACGAAACCTCAGTGCCAGGCCCAGGGTGGCACCAGCTGGCACCAAGGCCCACACAGAACTCCCAGACACAACCGAGAAGGTGGTATTTTGGCCACAGAAAGGCCCATGGGTCCCCGGTGGGCAGCGGCAAAAATAACTGTGCAGTCCAGACTTGAACGTGGGGATACAGGTGGCAACCAGTGGGCAGGTGTGGCCCTGGCAGCCTGTGAGCTGCACAGAACAGTCATGTCCACCCCAGGCCTCGGGGCACTGGCAGATGTAGCCTGCTACAGTGTCGCTGCAGGTTCCACCATGCAGGCACGGTTCCGACTGGCATTCGTCCATGTCTTCCTGACATGTCAGGCCTTCAGGGGAGAGACCAGGCAAGGGTCAGTCAGTACAGCAGCCAGAGCCACAGCCTCCCTTCCCAGGCCATGTCTGATTAAGTCTCCATGCCCTGTGGGTTTGACTCCCTAAGCACTCACTGGCTCCACCTCTTCTTCCATCCCATGTCCCTTGCTTTGCCAGCTCTTTGAGCTGATCTGGCAGCCTCCAGGACAGCTGCCTTCTGAAGTTCCTCCCCACTCATCTCCATAGTAACCTGAGGTCTTTTTCCAAGGTGTCACCTGTCTATACTCCTTTACTGCATATGACCCAAGCCTGTCACCTCGGCATTCACAACCAACATAGGCTAGGCCCTACCAGGTCCTACCTTGACCTTGCTATTACTGTATTTCCTGGAAAATTCTGTCTCAATTTCTCTTACTATTTTCTTTTTTTTTTAATTAAGATTTATTAATTTATTGTATAGACAATATTCTGCCTGCATGTGTGCCTACAAGGCAGAAGGAGACACCGATCTCATCATAGATGGTTGTGAGCCACCATGTGGTTGCTGGGAATTGAACTCAAGACCTCTGAAAGAACGCCAGTGCTCTTAAGCTCTGAGCCATCTCTCCAGCCCCCCTACCACTTACTATTTTCAAACTCCTCCTCATCCTGCATGGCCCTCAGAGGGCCCAGGCTTTCCCTTGTACCTAACCCAAGCCACTCCACCATGCTGTCCCCAGAATCCTGTGTCAAAAGCATGTTTACTCAGCTGCAAATTTCCTCTAGAGCCTGAATCTGTCCTTGGTACCCAGTGAAATGGTTTAGAATAGCCTTTATAGATGTGGAACAGCCACGGTGAATGATACGCCTGGAGCATGCTGAGCACCTCAGGGCTCACTCCTCAGACCCTCTGCCCTAAGGTCTGCCCAGAGGTCCCTTCACTGCACGGGAAGGTGCCGTCCCCCCTTCCCCTCCAGGATCAAAAGGCTTGAGAGCAACCTCAGTTCAGCCAGAGCCTCCATAGCACAGCCAAGGCCATCCTTGCCCCTACACCTCAGCTGTAGAGACCAGAGGAGTTGGTCAGGATGGGCCAGCGCACACACCTACAGCCTCCTCCTCAGAATCACCAGGCACCTGCTATAAACTCTTCCTTTGGGAGGCCCCAGTTCTCCTACCAGCTAAGAGCCACAGGCACCACAGAAAGGGGCCCAGTGCCCACAGCCCCATCGACACCACAAATGCAGGACTCCCAGCCTAGCCCACCTGTGTCCTTCTGAGCTAACTCAGGAACGCCAGGCTGACCCCCCTGACCAGAGGGCCTTCTGGTGCCTCAAAGGAAGCTGGGCTTTCTGCCCAGCCTCACAGCTAGGATCTCTCCTCCAGGACTCTGAACTCAGAGGTCTCCCTCCCTGTCACCCACCTCCTGTTTAACTGGAAGGAGCTAGGTTTCCATAGACACTGTGTACGGCACCCCTCACCAGGCTTCATTGCCATCCCCATGAGCAATAGTTAGAGTGGAAAGGCCATCCAACGTGGGGGGGCGTTGAGCCCCAATATCTTTGAGCAGCCAAGCTAGGAGGGAGGGAATATTTCTCTAAATCCTTTCCCCAAGAAAAGGAACTCAGCTCCAGAAACCTGCAGGCAAAGGGCTCAATGGTGTGCGCTAGGCAGGAATGCTGGCATGTGGGGGAGTGCCACCCGCATTCCAGTGGGGGTAGGGACACTAGAGAGGGGAAGTCTGTGTGAGGTTCCCGGGTGTGGACAAGGTTCATACTCCAGCCACTGGCGGCAGGCACAGCTCCCCAGAGCCGCATCCTTCTGGAGGCATGCACCTGGGCACAGCTCTGCCTCTCCTCTGTCCCCCTTTGATTTGATAGCAGGGTTCAGGGCCCTACTTCCCGTCATCATTGTGCTGGTTCTCCCAGGAAGCCTGCAGCCATAGCCACCAGCATCCATACATGAACCCCAAGTCTGACTCAAGTCCCGGGCCCTATCTTGGGTTAGTCCCTTGTACCCTGCCCTCAAAAGCTGGCCCTGATTCTATAGACACTCAGTATCTACAAGGATGAAGTCACCAGCTAACATTTCCCAGGGCAGAGGAGCACCTGGCAGCCATGGTACCCCCCACTCCATGCTTCCCCGCTGACTGTACTCAAACTGACCAGCTCCCCCCTTCCACTCACAAAGCTGGGGTTCCAGCTCAGCACACACACACACACACACTCACACCCCGCTGTCACCTGTGCCACCACACTCACCTCTAGCCTCCAGTCTGTACGCCTCAATCCACATTCAGCAAGAAAGACCCATGCCACCTCCATGCCAGACCCACCCCAGCTAAGCACCTGTGTATCCATCCGGGCAGTGGCACTGAAAACCATTGGGCAGGTCCTGGCAGCTGCCTCCGTTGAGGCATGGCTCTGAGACACACTCATCCACATCCACGCTGCAGTCATCCCCTGTAAAAGGCTCAGCTGTGGCGGCTGCCTGCACCCT
The DNA here is from genome assembly GCF_903995435.1 of Acomys russatus. NCBI lineage: Eukaryota > Metazoa > Chordata > Mammalia > Rodentia > Muridae > Acomys > Acomys russatus. The sequence continues at coordinate 46,148,419 of NC_067160.1, forward strand.
CGGAGCCAGACCAAAACCAAAGGGTCCATTTTACAACTAGGGAGATTGAGACCCAGAGGGATGGGGGGAAGGGGGTCACGGACCAGGCAGGGTATTGGCCAGGCTGGATCCTTAGGGTTCTGGACCCTGCTGAATCCAGCAGGTAACTCACCGGCAAAGCCCTGAGGACAGCTACAAACGAAGCCAGCAGCGTGGCTGAAGCTAAAGGCTCCCGCAAAGGTGGGCTGGACACCCGCATACAGGGATGGGTCTGAGCGCTGCAAGCACCGGCCCCCATTATAACAGGGGTCCGAGGCACATTCATCCTCGTCCACTTCGCACCGCTCTCCACTGAAGCCTGGGGCGCACATGAAGACATCAGCAAACACAAATGTCCAGGCGGCTCCCCTCGATGACCCAAGCCAACCCAGGGTCAGACAGAGGGACATGAGCTCAGGATGGAGATGCTGACAGAGGAACAGTAGGGACTAGCATTGGCTAGCTACTAGTTTTTAAGAATACTATATACTAACACTGAAACACATTTCTTGTGGGCCAGGTACATCAGCACTTCTCGCTGCAACCCAAGGGGCAGGTGCTGTTAGCAACCCTGTTTGCAAATCAGGAAACTGTGATTCACACAAGTTGGTTGCACAAGGAGGTCTCAGGGGTCCCAGACTGTACCCATGCGTATACAAGGCTTCACACCTGCCGCACCCCAAAGGCTTGCAGCGCTTTCCGTCCTCCCTCAACACATACACCACAGAGAGAGAGGGGGAGGGAAGCAGGGAAGGAAGGAGGGAGGGAGGGAAGGAAGGAGGGAGAGGCATGCAGGCAGTGCACCCACCTGGCCAACAGAGGCAGCGGAAGCTCCGGAGGCCGTCGAGGCAGGACGCGTTGTGCGCGCAGGGCGCGGAGGCGCACTCCAGCACCTCCTGCTCGCAGCGTGTGCCTTCGTAACCCGTGTCCGCGCACTCGCACCGGAAACTAGCGTGGGCGGGGCGGGAGCTGAGCGCGTGTCCATCCCACAGCCCACCTCCCCGCAGCCAGGGCACCCCGCCGAGGTCTCACCCATTGACCAGGTCGTGACAAACGCCACCGTGAGCACACGGCTGACTCTGGCACTCGTCTGTGTCCACCTGGCAGCTAGCGCCGGCATATCCCGGCGCGCATACGCAGCGGTAGGAGCCCACACCGTCCAGGCACGAGCCTCCGTGCAGGCACGGCTCTGACAAGCACTCGTCCACCTCGGCCTCGCAGGTCACGCCTGGACAGGGACGAGAGAGACACGCAGGGACCACATCTAGAGGGGCGATAACGGTCCAACCAGCGCCCCAGTCTGCTCCGATTATCCCAGATGTTCATTCAAAAGAGGTGAGCTCGTAGACCCAAGCAGGCAGGTAAAAAGAAGCCCCTTTTTGCCTGCTGGCCTCACAGCTGCGTAGGCCCGGAAAGGACTGCTGTTTAATAATGATGACCTCAACAAGGGAGAGAGCTGGATCCTGTGAGGACAGGAGCTAGGGTCTGTTCTGGGGAGCTGGGGGCGGGAGGGGTGGGGACTTCTTCAGGAACAGCTTCTTGAAGGCTGAGATTTTCAGTTGGTGGCACCCCTCTTGAGGCAGAGGCACAATAGCCTGGAGGACAGATAGAGAAAAGGCAGAACCTGGGGAGAGTGGAGGAGGTGAGAGGCATGAGGGGTCAGGTGCTAGTGCCCAACCAGACTCCTGCTCATCAACAGGGATCAGGCTTTGGGCCTGGGGAGAGCTCAGCCATAGAGTGCTTCCTGCCCTTCCAGAGGACCAGAGTTCCGTTCCCAGCACTCACAGTAAGCAGTTCACACCAGCCCTGGCAGAGCAGACCTGCCTGGTTTGGCTTTCCCAGAGGATGCTCAGATAGCATTCCTGGCGCTCCCTCACTCCAGTCCCTCTCCCAGCACGTGCACACGCGCGCGCGCGCACATACACACACACGACCACGGGCGTGCACACACACGACCACGCACGTGCACACACACACACACACACACGAGACACCCACATACATAAAATTTAAACCTTAAAAGAAAAAGTAAGTTGTTGGTAGGGATAACAATAGTCAATCTTGGTGGTCGCCTTGACCAGATCTGGAATCCCTCAGGAGACACACCTCTGTCTGTATCTGTAAGGGAGTTTGCAGGAGCGTTCAACAGAAGAGGGAAGACCCAGCCTGAACGCAGAGCACCAGCCTCCAGGAACACAATGTGACCAGATGGCTCCTGCTGCCTCTGCCCTGCCGTCCATGCTACGATGGACAGCAACCCCACAAGAGCCAAAGTCCATGCTACGATGGACAGCGGCTCCACAAGAGCTGGAGCATAGCGTTCCTTCCTTTAGTTCCTTCTTCTTAAGGACTTAACCACAGCAATGAGAAGGGTAACGGACACAGAAGTTCAGCAGTGGCTCAGTAGCGGCTTTGAGAAGGATGTAAGAAAGGGACACCACAAAAGAGGGTAACTCCAGACAGGACACACTTGGAGTAGGGTCACTCACCAACTGCTATCGTGTCTTGACTTTAAAGCTGGAAGTCCCTGGTTCCACCTAGGAATTCCCACACCTCTGGGGGAAACCCTGAGTTCAAGTTGGCTCTCCCAGGATGGGGTGGAGAATCTTTGGGTGTGGGGATTTATGAGACAGGTCCTGTCAGTGTGGGTTTCCGTGGACTTTGCTGTGCCACCTAAGCAGGTTTTGTCATGGGGGGGGGGGGCTCTGGAGCCAGCTGACTCCAGCTGGAGCACTCCCTTGCATCCCCGCCAGCCTTGGGCCTCCTCCCTCCCATGACCCTCCAGCCCTACTCCCACCTCTGTGCCAGGGAGAGCCAGGCCCAGGCTGCCAGGAATCCCAACTCCCCCACCTTGCTCTGAGCAGAAGAGAAATGAGTCACTGCCTGCTCACAGCACATTTGCAGGAATCCCGCACATACAGTGCTCACATACCTGCTGACACACACACAATTCTTACAGAAGCAGGCTCAGCTATGATACAAACAGTGCTCAGAAGGCCCTTAGAGCTACCATAATATGCAGATAACTGGGACCCACAAATATTCCTATACTGCGAGGGGGAAATGCAGGGGCCCAGTGTCTTTTTTTTTTTTTTTTTGGTTTTTCGAGACAGGGTTTCTCTGTGTAACCTTGGCCATCCTGGACTCACTTTGTAGACCAGGCTGGCTTCGAACTCACAGCGATCCGCCTGCCTCTGCCTCCCGAGTGCTGGGATTAAAGGCGTGCGCCACCACGCCCGGCCTTGGGGCCCAGTGTCTTAATCCACTCTCTCTAGGGTGCCATCTCATCCCTCTGTCTTTCCTGGAACTTGGGCCCCAGTCTGTACCATTTGCTCAGAGGGGACTTCAAACTGCCCCACAGTTTGAGCACAGTGTCTAAGTTCAGGGTTGACAGGGACCCTGGTGTCTATTCTGCAGACTCCAGACTGCATTAAAGTAAACGTCCTTTGAGGACCTGTCCCCAGATGTCCCCTACCTCCTGACATGAGGCAGCTCTAGAAAGCAACAGGAAGGGACTGGGGTGAGGTGTTCCCCAGAAGAGAGAGCTAAGTGTGTGTCCAAGCCAGTCATGGTTGCAAGCACCTGTGTCTGCATTATTCCACTGTAGCCAACAAGGATGGCTAGGGACACATCCCCATCACAAAGAGTCCCAGAATTCAGGATGTCTAGAGGACAGAGGGCTGTCTGCATTACACCAAGGACCATCAGGTGAGTCACACAGGGCCTACATGGCAGCTTGACACAAGTCTAGACTGCGGAAATGCTAGAGATACCATCTGGGCAGGTGTATCCTGTAAGGATGCCTGAGGGTCATTCTCCGCCTCCAGCTGGGACCAAACTCAGTCTTGTGACAGGGACAAAAACAATATTTGTCAAGTGCCAGGCCTCATACTAACAACCAAACATACATGCACTAATCCCATCTGCCAAGTTAATCCAAAAAAAACATCAGTTGTGCAGCCAGTCCAAGATTGGGTACCAAAGCTGCCAGCCAGCCTGAGACATCTCCAAAGCCTTATTGGGACACTCACACTGTGAGTACCTGATGGGCTTCATGGCTCAGCCCTCCAAGGTGACCAGTACCATTACCTGCATAGCCCAGGGGGCAGTAACACTCATAGCGATCTGCCAAGTTGTGGCAAGTGGCCCCGTGGTGGCATGGCCGGGATGCACACTCATCAATGTCCAGTTCACAGTGAGGACCCTGGAAGCCAGGCACACAGTAGCAGCGGAAGCCGTCAGGATCTGGGCCCTGGGGCACACACAGTGCACCATGGTGGCATGGTTGAGTAGCACAGCCTCCAAGTTCCAAGGGCTCACAGGTATATCCACCACTTTCTGTAGCCTGGCACTTGGTCCCTGGAGCACATGGGTCTGAGGCACAGACACTTGGGGTCTCTGAAGGAACTAATCCTGTTAAAAAAAAAAAAAGAAAGAAAGAAAGAAAACAATTTGGCAATGTGGGGAGGGTATGCATGGCACCCCCTTTCCCCACTGTTAGCCACAAACCTAAAAGTACCACAGGTCTGTTCATGTTCAAGAGCCTGTGTGCACACCAAAGGCGCCTACGAGCTGAACACAAATGGCAGATGTCCACACTTGGAAATGAGATGGGTTTTGTTTACTTATTTTGTGCTTCTTTTATTTTTTTTTTTAAAGATTTATTTATTATTATGTACACAGTGCTCTGCCTGCATGTACACCTGCAGGCCAGAAGAGGACATCAGATCACATTATAGATGGTTGTAAGCCACCATGTGGTTGCTGGGAATTGAACTCAGGACCTCTGGAAGAGCAGTCAGTGCTCTTAACCTCTGAGCCATTTCTCCAGCCCTGTGCTTCTTTTTTAGAAGGCCTGTCCTGTGGTCCAAGCTGGCCTGGAATTGGTGCGTAGCCAAGGATGACCTTAAACGTCTGGTCCTCCTGCCTCACCACCCAAGTGCTGGGATTACAAGCTTACACTACCAGTCCAGGTTTATAGAGTACTGGGGAGTCAAACCCAGGGCTTCCTCCATGGGCTGAGGAAAGTTTCCATTACAGAGCAGAGTGGACAGTACGAGTGACTCCCGTGTAAATGCACTGCAACCAGTGGTCCCCCCTCCCCCTGCAGCAGCCCCCCAGGACTACCTTACATTCTCTTTGCAGACAAGCAATAGAGGCTCAAGAAAGTAAAGACTTGCTGACATCACATAGTCACAGGAAGGGATAGAGAGAGGGCTTGTTGCTGCTGCACCAGGCGGAACCTGGCCAGGCCTGTGTCCCCTCAGCATCCTGAGGTGGGGTGGGAGAGACAAAGGAGGGGACAGTTTATATCTTCCCCCAAGACCCCCACTGGGGGTCTGGTAACTCCATCCCTGTCTGAAACCTGAGATGTCCGACCTCAGCCCCAGAGAAAGAATGGACTTCAAAGGCAGGGCCTGGCTCAGTCGCTCTCACCCCTACCCATCCTGGTCCTGCCTGCTTGCCTGGGGACTTCCAGAGGACCCCTAGCTCTCTTTTCATCTTCCCCCCACCCCAACCCCCAAGCAAATGCTTGGTCTAAGTACCGGAAACAAAGCGGGTATAGCGACTTTGGCCTACTCACTGGGTCTATACACTTGGAGCACCCTGTGTTGATTTAGAAAGCAAGTTATCTGCTTCATGCCGCCCTGAAAGCTTTGTCACTAACAAGCCTGAGTCCAAACCCCAGCTCAGAGTCCCATGAGCTAGGAGACCTAGGGCGAGACGCTTCTACTGAGTGCCCTCCTCCACCCCTCACCTGGAGTTCCAGGACCTACCTACCCTCCCCCACCAAGTTGTCATGCAGACACTAACCAGACCTGAGCAGTGAGCAGCATCAGGGCCCTGCACCTCCCCCTCCCCCCACTGCATGAAGACCACACACACACACACACACACACACACACACACACACACACACACGCCTCCAGATAAGATTGTCAGCCTCTCAGGCGTCATGTCATCCACATTCCACGGAGGCAGGGCATCTGCCAGCCAGATCCCCGTGCTCCTCAGCAGTCCAAGCAAGAGAGAGGTCATCAAGCCATGGGGACGGTAGACCCAGGAGACATGGCTGTGCTCAGGGTCCTTCCTTCCACACTGGGACCTAGCACCCACCAGAAGTCAAGTAGGGGGGTCAGGTTTTGGAGTCTGAGATACTTTCAGGCCAAGAGGCCTCTGGGCTCACAGTTGTCCCAGCCCTTCGGCCAAACTTGAACATTATGGGCTCGGGGAAGAGGGAACCTGGGCCACTTTGAGGGCAGGCTCACGTGGGGTGGGCGGGCCTTCTGCGTCTGCCACCTGGACTGGACAGATTGGGAAGCTCAGTGCTGCCCCAAGATAGATGAGGGTAAGAGGATGATCTGATGGGAGATGGGGGCAAGACGGTCAGGGGCCTGTGATGGGAAGTGGATGGAGCACCTTCAGGAAAAAACATGGTTTGAAGCCTCAGACAGATTCAGTGTTGTGAGGAGTCCCAGAATGGTGTGTATAAAGCCTTGACATCCAGTGACACCACCACCACCACCACCACCCTCCCGCCGCCGCTTGAGAGGCAGTGGCCATGATGGTCAGGGACCCTTGGCCCCAAAGGCCCCAGAGGACAGTTGTAACTTCTCTTATAAAGCGCCTGACTACTGGGCCCCATGCCAACAACTCCCACTGTAATCCCATCAGAGCACAGATTCTCATCTCTGAGGCCCAAAGAATCCCCCACCCCAACCTGAAGCTTGGCCCCTAGCTCAGATCCCTCTGTGTTAGTGGCATAGCATCAGGGGAGAGACGTTTTGTTATTTGGAGAAATCCCATCCCAGAGAGGCAGAGGCCGGACCATGGCCATTTCTAGAGGAGCAAGGCAGGTTACAAAGGAACCACAGCCTGCGCAACTTAGGATCTTCATTCGCTGCCTAGATACCTGTTATGTCGGCAGCTTTATCTGCCTTTTTACAACCCAGAGACTCACTTTCGGTCCCACCGCACTCCCGCGGTGGCCCGACCAGCTCACAGTAAGCCCAAGAGGCCGATTGGGCAGGGGAGGGGAGGGGCTCTCCCTAGGGCCTAGCCGGAGGGGCGGAGCCTGTCGCCGGGGCAACAAGGGGCCACTGCTTATCTTTACAAATCCCTTCTGACCTCTCAGACTGCCTGGACTGACCTGGCAGAGGAGAGATTAACAAACACAGACACAGGACGCTGGCCCTTTCCTCCGACCTGCGCCCTGCCCTACCCTGAGGAGAAGCAGGCGGGGGGGGGGGGGGGGGGGACAGGGGGGCGGGGGTAACGTTTGCACTCACTGCCAGCAGTCACCTTGTGGGCGCTGTGTACTAGGGCCAGGCATCTTTTGCTATCTTGGTACATTTGGTTCAAGCTAGAAAAGGGATACTATTAGGAAAAGTAACTGATTCCTGTCATCAAAACCTGAAACCTTGCATCCGAAGAAGCACACAAATTTGTCAAAAGTCTGTCCCCAGCCCTTCCTCCTATGGCCAGAACAGTCTCTAGAGGTCTGAGGAATGGTGTCTGGCTCCTTGGTACAACACTTGTCTACCTTATGCAAAAGCCCCGGGGTTTGCATGCCCAGCACTGGGAAGTAGCCTGAGAGAGCAGCACCCTGTCTATACTGAGCCTAGCAGCTGGCACGCCACCATGCCAGTCCCCGGCCTGGCTTAGGGACTCCTACTCAGTCCCTGAGTTCACTCACTTTCTCTGTGCCTGCTATGAAGCACCGTGACCAAAAGCAACCTGGGGAGGAAAGGGTTTATTTGGCTCACACTGCCACACCACTGTTTATCCCTGGGAGAAGTCAGGACAGAAATTCAAACAGGGCAGGAAGCTGGAGACAGGAGCTGATGCAGAGGCCATGGAGGAGTGCTGCTTGCTGGTTTGCTTCCCCAAGGTTTGCTCAGCCTGCTTTCTTTCTTTCTGTCTGTCTTTTTTTTTTTTTTTTTTTAATTTATGTGCATGTGTTAGTGTAGGGGTCTTGGAGTTACAGACAGTTGTGAGCTGCCATGTGGGTGCTGGGAATTGAACCCGGGTCCTTTGGAAGAGCAGGCAGTGCTCTCAACCACTAAGCCATCACTCCAGCCCCTCAGCCTGCTTTCTTATAGACTCCAGGACCACCAGCCCAGGGGTGTCCCCAACTACAACGGGCTGGTCCCCCACCCCCCAACAATCACTACTTAAGGAAATGCTTGCTTACAACCTGATCTTCTGGAGGCATTTTCACAACTGAGGCTCCCTCCTCTCTGATGATTCTAGCTTGTGTCAAGTTGACATAAAACTGGCCAGCACAGAGCCCCAGGGAGTACAGCGCAACAAAGGGTCGCTGACATTCAACACCCACTTGGACTCATCTGGAAAAGGCAAAGACACCCCAGAAGGCAGAAACGCTTGGACACACTTTCAGAGATGTTTACCCCTGAGGCCAAAAAGCATACTTTAATAACAGTAATGGCAAGCTTGGGTGTTTTGACGCAGGACCCAGCACTTGTACATACTGGAGCTGCTAGTCCCCGGCCTCAGAGCTCTGAGTGAGGGGAAGATGAGCAGGGATGGCTCAGGTCTGCCACTTGTAGTGTGAACAGTTTCCCTAGTAACTAGTAATGTGCTCCCATCTAAAATGTCCTTGAGGGCTAAAGAGATGTCTCTTAGGTAGAGGAGCTTGCTGCGGAGTTCTGATGACCTGCATTTGCCCCCTCGGAACCCCCGTGAAGGTGGAAGGAGAGAACTTTGCTCCATGGTTGGGCTCTGTCCTCTGACTTCTGCACCTGGGTTTGTGCACATGTGCGCGAGCACGCGGCACACGCACATACACAGGTGATGACGATATACAATAATACAATTTCCTTGGTGTTGGGGGCTCCTGCCCACCACCACGCACATCACAGAATCACAGCATTAGTGCATCCAATCTGGAAATGATCCTTGGAATGAATGATGGTCTCACTTAACAGAAGAAAAAGTAGCGTTGTAACCAACCACCTGGAGTACCACCTGGAGTGATAGTTGCCCTGCCACACCCTGCTCTTGTGACCCTAGACAAGGTGCCGGCCTCCTCTGGGCTTTGCTCGCCTGCTCTGTAAACAGACAGCATGGAAAGCCGGTTGCGCTGGCTGCTAGGAGGATTGAACCATCTCCCCACCACCCAGCAGATCCTACGTTGGTTGGGAGCGTGCAGCACCCTGCCTTCTTTCCTACAGCCCCACCCCTCACTTGGAGGAGGGGAACAGGTTTGGGGAAGACTGGCTGCCCCTTTGTGCACTGGGCTCCCTGGGTGTTCAGGGAAGGGGTGGGGGAGGGAAAAACCCAGTGGGTCCCATTGTACTCCAAGATGCTTCATCCTCTCCATGGCAACCAGCAGTCCTTTGCTGTGGAGTGGCTGGGATGGAGGGGCCCAGCTCAGGGCCTGGCAGGATGAGCATGGGGTCTGGTCCAGAGCCTCCAGAACTTTCACCTTCTCTGGGATGGAAATTAGCTTTCAAGTCACAAAGCCCCTGGCACCTCCATTCTCTCAATCATCTCTGGGTTCTACTGTTTGTAGTGCCCTCCCCCACTGCAACTTCAGAGATCCCCAGAGGTGGGCTGTGCACACAGGGGTTGGGGGGATGGCCCCTGAGAGCCCATTGGCGTCCAAGGGAATATGCATGACATGGTATTCCTTCTGCACCCCTAATAAGCTGTTTGCCCCCACACACACAGTGCGTGTGCATGCACAGTCCTGACTGTGAATGCATGCATGTCCATGCAGGCCTGCTAGGGTGTACACAGCTGGTGTGTGCAGGCATGTGCTACATACATGGCAACACACAGTAAGTTCACCAGTGACTTCATAGAGGAGACCTGACATGTGCCTGTGGACACATGTCCTGTTGTAGTGTGTGTCCTAGTCCGTGCCACACATGTGTGCAGTGGTCATGGTGTTTGTGTACTGCAGGTGGGGCAGATCCAAAGTGCACAGCCCAGAACTGTGTCATACTGTGTAGACAGCCTGGAGTTGCCCGGCTTCTCCACCCTCATTTTCCTCAGGTACCAGCTTCAAGGTCCCTTCCTTCTCTGGCCTTCATTTGGTTTCCTCCCTATGAAATGGGCTCCTCACTATACTAGGGGTCCTCATCCTCCTTTCTGCCAGAGGAAGAGGTAATAAAGGCTTTGTGGGCAGGCAGAGGGAATGCCACCGGTAGGGTTCACTGCCTGTAGGGGAACCCAAGCCCTCCCTGTTGCCCTCGTAACTATAGTGACCTAACCAAAGCGTCCTCCACACCCCCTAGTAGGAATTCCAGGCTCAATGCTGAATGCACTTGGACAAAGGCAAAAACCGCATTGGCTGCCTGGGCTGGCTTCAGGGAGCTCTTCCAGCCTGGCTGAGGAATTCCAGAGACAGACTGTGCAGGGGATACACACACACACACACACACACACACACACACACACACACACGATCCCAAATCCCTAGCCACCCCAAAGACCCAGAACGGTGCTAATGGTTGCCCCTCAAGTGCAGGCAGAGGACCCATAAAAGGGAAGGACACACACACAACACACACACACACACACACACCTCCTGTTGCCAGGAAAGGCCAGTTGAACATGCTGGATAACTTACAGCCAGTTCAGCTAGGACTCACGGCTCTACACTCAGTCCCCTCGGACAAAACTTCCACCTGCCCGGCAGCTTCACGTGCCACCTGCACCCCAGCTCAACACGTGACTCCAGCACACACTGTGGTGATTGCCTGGGTTTTCTGAAACTTCTCCAAC